>NC_053022.1:451160693-451438515 GCF_003073215.2 Triticum urartu
CTCCTTCTCATCATCTTCTTGAGCACCTGCCCAAATTATGCATATTCAGACTATTGATATTAAGGAGTAATGGAAGAAAGCATCAAGTACGGGAACAAAAATGAAAACACAGACAATACATGCAGACTCGAGAATCAACATTCAGGATTCTAGCCACAGTTCCATAGCTATATATTCACTTCAATGGAATTTGAGATATATATATATATATATATATATATATATATATATATATAACAGCGAACACTCGCTTTATGAGCTCATTGTCATTCGCAATACATAGCCAGATATGTAAATATATAAAATAAAGAGACGAGTCATAAAAGAACTTAAGAGACATAAAAAGTAATAGTAGCTTCATGTTGCAGGAATTGAAATTTTACCACATAAGTGGACAACATAAGTCCCGCTTTTGACTGGAGTAAGGTGAAACAGACCAAAGGTGAAGTGTGGTAGAAGTGTCCTTTAACTTGTATGCCTTCTGCATCAGGTAGTCCGTAAATATAAAAATAATTATCGTGATCTAGTGTTTCTTACGATTTCAAGATGCCTCCAAAATGCTACTTGTATTGAGCACAAACTTTTATTTTACTTCTTTGATCACCTTACAGTTTTGCAACTACAACAGAATAACAAACAAACCACAATTATATTGCCGGCCTTGATAAGCTTAGCAACAACAATGAAGAGGTGAAAACTACTAAACCGTAAACAGGATTTACGGATCACAGTAATGAACTATCAAGCAACAGATAACATGTGTGATAACTTATGTAATAACTAGGTTGCAACAGAACGGTTACCACTTGATACTGCTGGAGTTGACAACGATAGTGGAAAGTTGTTATATGCCCAAGGGTAAAGCATGCTATAGTTGGAACCAAACACCCTCTCAAGTTGGAATGTCTTAGTGTCCATTGAGAAAAGGCCGGCATCAGGCGATGGATTTCTGGGATGTTGTAGGAACAAGTTCCTCCCCATCGATCTCACCTGAAAGAGTACTGGGAAGAAACCAGTGAGATTGTCTTCTCCAATTTCCACTAGCTGAAACTTCTGCCGTTTTTTTGCCTAACGAAATAACTGAGGTGAGACGTCTCATGTGGTAGCACAAACATCCCAATGATGCCCTCCCCTGCCTCCACAATGGACTGTACCCGTGGATTCGGCTAGCCGTGGAGTGTGATTGTTGGTGGAGGGGAAGTAAAAACTTTACCATTCTGTTTGAGAACCTTCTAAATGTATCTAGCATGGAAGATAGCAAGATCTCTTGGTTTTTATGTTGATAATGAAAGCATACCGCTCAAAATTATATTCATCTTTGTTTTAAAAGCTCTAAGCTCTGACACCTCCTCAAATCCCTGCTTCCCTCTGTGAAGGGCCTATCTAATTACTTTTATTGCTGAGTCATCATCCCTTTATAAAAAGCACCAGCTAGATAGCACCACTGTCATTTGTTTGCTTTGTTATTAATTGATATTGAGTATGTGTGTGACTAGATCTTTTTTGCCATGAATTACAATGTCTAGTTAGTCCTTAATCTTTAGGGGTGCTCTGCATTTATGTTTTCTGGTCTCAGAAAGGGCTAGCGAGATACATTTTGCCATATTTTCTGGTCTCAAAAAATTGTTGCATAATAAATAATTTATGCAAAGTGAGTAATAAAAGAAATATGGCCCGGCGCCGAATCAATGTCGATGCAGGGCGTCGGCGTGATGCGGTAAAGGCGTGGCAAAGCCTGAATTCACAGGTCGGTCCGAGCTCCGGATACGGCGTTCGCCGAACTATGTACGGAAACTGACCGAACCACCATGAGACTGTCGTTAATGCGGCCACCATTTGATAGACCTATGTACATATGATGGACAAACCAGAGTAATAATTCCTTGGGAAAAATGAACCCAAACAAGCAAAAAATACTGGAATTAATAGCACCTGGTTTATTTGTTGTAGCAATCCGAAGGAAGGTGATTCCCAAAATTGGGACTCGATCCGCACACCCATTGCCTGATGGGCGATAAAACGACGGCATGGCAATGCTGGCAAAGGTTGGCTCGCTGAGGCAAAGCCCTCGGTCCAGCTAACGTGACGGAGCTGGTCGGCTAGTGACGCCGAAGTGTCCGGAGTAGGTTGATGAAGAGATGGCGAAGCCCCCGGTCCAGCCGAGATATGTAAGCCTCGATGTCAGTCGATGAGTCGAAGTAGGTCGGCGTGATGGACACCAGGTTGAAGAAGCAATAGTGCGGCCCTGCCGATGCAGGTCGTGACGTGGTCGATGCCGGCTTGATGAAGCGACCATGCGGCGATGACGGTATGCCCGCTTCATGTAATCCGTGGGGCGGCGATGTTGGTGATGATTTATCCTTCGCGATGCCAGACTCTTGTTCGGCTTGCTGAGATGATGATCCGAAGAAGTTGAGCTCGGGTCAACAAAGTGACGATGTGTCTAGCGCAGGTCGGCAGCCGTGGAGCAATATTGCCGGACTGGTTTGACATCAGCATGATGTTGAAGATTATGTTCAAAAGATCTTAAAGTTAGTGGGATGTGTTCGGGAACAAAACACAATACCCCATAAAAAACTTCCTTCAAAAGGGATGTCTGAAATCCCGTTCATAAAAAAGACGAACTCGGGTCGGATTCGTTTTCGCGCAGAAAACAGATCTGAAAAGTGATGCACTAATCAGAAGGTTCCCGGAGTTTGGACGGTCGGATCGAGCTGAAATTTCGAGAAGTGGTAGATATAGGAATTCCGCAGCCGGTGAACGGTTGGATCTTGCAAAGGATCTCCGAGCTAGAAGCTAGACACCACGCCCTAAACTCATCCAGATTCCCGTCCAGATTTGACAGGGCTCGGGTATATCGTGGATTGCCAGAGATTACTCCATCGGAACTCGACGAAATTTTCCAGGGTTGTTGTAGACTCAATTCCGCACAATTCCACCGAATAAATCGTTAAAAAGACACTTGAGGAGGCGGTGGCGGCGGACACAAGTTTGCTGTCCAGAAAAACAGCACGGTCGTCCGAGGGCAATGTTGACGTTGAGCCCCCGGGCTCCCTGGATGATTCCTTCATGATCTTGATAGAGATCGGAGTTGATGTTTATAAGGTCCCTCATCCGAACATGACAATCAGAGGTATGGTGCAGTCCTTGGTCGAACCAAAGTGACCAGTCGAGCTGGTGACGAAGATGCCGAAGTCACAGTTGATCTGCAGGCGAGCAATCAACCTTTTGCCAAACACACAGTGGAACTCTCAATGAAAGCACCAATGTCGGTGTCAAAACCGGCGGATCTTGGGTAGGGGGTCCCAAATTGTGCGTCTAGGATCGATGATAACAGGAGACAGGGGACACGATATTTACCCAGGTTCGGGCCCTCTTGATGGAGGTAATACCCTACGTCCTGCTTGATTGATATTGATGATATGAGTATTACAAGAGTTGATCTACCACGAGATCATAGAGGCTAAAACCCTAGAAGCTAGCCTATGGTATGATTGTTGTATATGATCTATCGACTAGCCTGGCCTCGGTTTATATAATGCACCAGAGGCCTAGGATAACAAGAGTCCTAGCCGAATACGCCGGTGGGGAGGAGTCCTTGTCTTGATCGCCAAGTCTTGTGGAATGTTCCTTGTATGCGGCAGCTGTCCGAACTGGCCTATGAGTATACGGCCATGGGGGTCCTCGGCCCAATCTAACAGATTGGGAGATGACGTGGTGAGTACCCCCTAGTCCAGGACACCGTCAATTGTTTTAAAAAAAGTGTTGTCATTTGAGATTTATTATTATTTCCCTCTAGTTGATCATGCCATTTATATGAGTAAATATGAGACCTAAATGTTATTGTGAATATGGTTAATTCATAATCTTTGATGAAAACATGAATGCTGGCTATACATATTTGCAACAACAAGATCAAATAGAGTATGTAAAAGTTTTTCTTTGTCACTTTCAGTTTGCCAACGGAATTACTTGAGGAAAAGCAATGGGTTAAGCTTGGGGGAGTTGATATTTCTCCATCGTATCTACTTTTCCAAACTCTTTTGCCCTTGTTTTCGACTCTAATTTGCATGATTTGAATGAAACTAACCTGGACTGACGTTGTTTTCAGCAGAATTGCCATGGTGTTATTTTTGTGCAGAAATAAAAATTCTCGGATTGACCTGAAAATTTACAGAGAATATTTTTGGAATATATAAAAATACTGGCGCAAGAATTATCCAGAGGGGGTCCACCCAGAGGCCACAAGCCCTGGGGGCGCCCACCCTCCTGGGGCGCACCATGTAGGCTTGTGGGCCCCTAGACCTCCTCTGACCTCAACTCCAACTCCATATAACCCTATTCGGGGAGAAAAAATTCTGAGAGAAGAATCATCGCGTTTTATGATGCGGAGCCGCCGCCACCTCCTATTCTTCATTAGGAGGGCAGATCTAGAGTCCGTTTGGGGCTCCAGCGATGGTGTAAGTGCATCTAGTGCCCCTTAGTGATTTTGGTGTATTAAAGACTTATAGGTTAAGAGACTGATGTGTTTGTGAGTGTACACGGGTCTATAAGTCTATGAGGAGTTTGATATTTACAGAGAAAGTCGACCCCTAAAAATGAATGTCTTCAACTGAAGACTTTGGATTTCTGAAGACTTTGAAAGTGAAGAAATTGGTGTGACCATGAAGACTTGATATTCATGCGAGGAATATGAAGCGTGAAGACTTTCATTTTCGTAGTTTCATTTTCTCTTTCTTGAGTCATAGGAAACACCGTACTGTTAAATGGGGTCGAGGAAAAACTAAGAAAAAGTTTCCAAGTGATGCTCATCTCAAAATCCTACACCTATCAATCCTTTCGAGTGAAGCCATTGGAAATCTCATACAGTTCAGTCAATTTATTCACTGACAGAGACGAAGTTCTTCTGGTCTCTGAGGAATTTGTTCTGACTGAGGAGTTAGGAATTCTCCAGTGCGGATTGCCTACAAGTGAGGAACATGATAGCCCTGAGGAATTGAACCTCAAATTTCTAATCGTTGCTATGTTATGCGCCAGCTGTCCCAAAATATCTTATCCACCTAACGGTCATATCATTGAAGGGCATTTATGTCTTATCATGTCGGGCTGCTCCCTACGCTATAAATAGCCGCCCCCTGGTTGGCTGCTCGGCGAGAAACTGACACTTATCATTGAGAGCATCCCATCCCCGAGGACTTCGAGCTAAAATCATCAAGTGAGGAAAACCCAAAACCCCAAACCAAACACCTACAAACCCAAAGTGATTGAGCATCACTGAAGAGATTGATCCTGTGTGGAACCGACGCTTGTTACCTTTGAGGACTGTGCATCCTCGAGACGGTTAGGCGTCATGGTCTAGAGCATCCAAGAGGAAATTGTGGATCGTCGAGTGACCGAGTCTGTGAAGGTTTGGAAGTCACCTGAAAACTTACCACGAGTGATTGGACGAGGTCTGTGTGACCTTAGTTCAAGGAGAATACGATGAGGACTGTGTGTCCGGGACTGTGTTGTTGGAAATATGCCCTAGAGGCAATAATAAATTGGTTATTATTATATTTCCTTGTTCATGATAATCGTTTATTATCCATGCTATAATTGTATTGATAGGAAACTCAGATACATGTGTGGATACATAGACAACACCATGTCCCTAGTAAGCCTCTAGTTGACTAGCTCGTTGATCAATAGATGGTTACGGTTTCCTAACCATGGACATTGGATGTCGTTGATAACGGGATCACATCATTAGGAGAATGATGTGATGGACAAGACCCAATCCTAAGCCTAGCACAAAGATCGTGTAGTTCGTATGCTAAAGCTTTTCTAATGTCAAGTATCATTTCCTTAGACCATGAGATTGTGCAACTCCCGGATACCGTAGGAATGCTTTGGGTGTATCAAATGTCACAACGTAACTGGGTGACTATAAAGGTGCATTACAGGTATCTCCGAAAGTGTCTGTTGGGTTCGCACGAATCGAGACTGGGATTTGTCACTCCGTGTAAGCGGAGAGGTATCTCTGGGCCCACTCGGTAGGACATCATCATATGCGCAATGTGACCAAGGAGTTGATCATGGGATGATGTGTTACGGAACGAGTAAAGAGACTTGCCGGTAACGAGATTGAACTAGGTATTGGATACCGACGATCGAATCTCGGGCAAGTAACATACCGCTAGACAAAGGGAATTGTATACGGGATTGATTAAGTCCTTGACATCGTGGTTCATCCGATGAGATCATCGTGGAACATGTGGGAGCCATCATGGGTATCCAGATCCCGCTGTTGGTTATTGACCGGAGAACGTCTCGGTCATGTCTGCATGTCTCCCGAACCCGTAGGGTCTACACACTTAAGGTTCGGTGACGCTAGGGTTGTAGAGATATTAGTATGCGGTAACACGAATGTTGTTCGGAGTCCCGGATGAGATCCCGGACATCACGAGGAGTTCCGGAATGGTCCGGAGGTAAAGAATTATATATAGGAAGTGCTATTTCGGCCATCGGGACAAGTTTCGGGGTCACCGGTATTGTACCGGGACCACCGAAAGGGTCCCGGGGGTCCACCGGGTGGGGCCACCTGCCCCGGGGGGCCACATGGGCTGTAGGGGGTGTGCCTTGGCCTTTATGGGCCAAGGGAACCAGCCCCAAGAGGCCCATGCGCCAAGAGAAGAGAAAAAGGGGAGAGTCCTAAAGGGGGAAGGCACCTCCGAGGTGCCTTGGGGAGGATGGACTCCTCCCCACCCTTGGCCGCACCCTTCCTTGGAGGAAGGGGCAAGGGCTGCGCCTCCCCCTCTCCCTTGGCCCTATATATAGTGGGGAAAAGGAGGAGCAAACCAATCTAAGGCCTGGCGCCTCCCTCTCCCTCCCGTGACACATCTACCTCCTCCCGCAGCGCTTAGCGAAGCCCTGTTGGAATCCCGCTACTTCCACCACGCCGTCGTGCTGTTGGATCTCCATCAACCTCTCCCTCTCTCCTTGCTGGATCAAGGCATGGGAGACGCCACCGGGCTGTACGTGTGTTGAACGCGGAGGTGCCGTCCGTTCGGCACTTGATCATCGGTGATTTGAATCACGACAAGTACGACTCCATCAACCCCGTTCACTTGAACGCTTCCGCTTAGCGATCTACAAAGGTATGTAGATGCACTCTCCTTCCCCTCGTTGCTAGTCTCTCCATAGATAGATCTTGGTGACACGTAGGAAAATTTTGAATTTCTGCTACGTTCCCCAACATGTGTGTTCTCAGGTTTAAATACCTAGCCGCTCCAACTAGACGTACGACTGTCACAGCAGTTGGAACTGGTCTACCAAATCATTGTCTTCATCGAGCTAACTGGTTCTATTTCCTCAACCCTTTCATTTCCTCATTACTGTGTTGTGTACTTGATCGCTACTGTTTGAAGACTGTGACTGAAGACTTTCTCAATTTCCTCAGTTCAATATCTTCACTCAGTTTGTCTTCAGCCTGCTTATCATGTGCTTACACTTTCTGTACTCTGTGCTAGTTTTCATTTCATCA
This sequence comes from Triticum urartu, assembly GCF_003073215.2. Classification (NCBI taxonomy): domain Eukaryota; kingdom Viridiplantae; phylum Streptophyta; class Magnoliopsida; order Poales; family Poaceae; genus Triticum; species Triticum urartu. The sequence goes on from NC_053022.1 coordinate 451,168,216, forward strand.
TGATGACTGTGCTTACGTTATGTTATGTCTGCATCTGAGTACTTATTCTGCTGCAAGTAGTTCTTCGCTTAGGAATTTCCTCACCCTGAAATTCCTCAGTGAAGAATTTATAAAAATCGCCTATTCACCCCCCCCTCTAGTCGACTTAACGCACTTTCAAAGAGGGATTCGTCGTCATCATCATCACCAACCTTCCTTCATCACCAATTTCATGATGCTCACCGCCGGGAGTGAGTAATTCCATCGTAGGCTTGCTGGACGGTGATGGGTTGGATGAGATTTATCATGTAATCGAGTTAGTTTTGTTAGGGTTTGGTCCCTAGTATCCACTATGTTCTCATATTGATGTTGCTATGACTTTGCTATGCTTAATGCTTGTCACTAGAGGCCGAGTGACATGATTTCAGATCTGAACCTATTATGTTTTCATGAATATATTTGTGTTCTTGATCCTATCTTGCAAGTTCTAGACACCTATTACGTGTTATGATCCGCATACCCCAAGGTGACAATAACTGGGATTCTTTTTGGTGATTACCGTAGTTTGAGGAGTTCCATGTATTCACTAAGTGCTAATGCTTTGTTCCAGTTCCCTATTAAAAGGAGACCTTAATATCCCTTAGTTTCCATTAGGACCCCGCTGCCACAGGAGAGTAGGACAAAAGATGTCATGCAAGTTCTTTTCCATAAGCACGTATGACTATATATGGAATACATGCCTACATTATATTGATGATTTGAGCTAGTTCTGTGTCACCTTAGGTTATAACTGTTGCATGATGAATGCCAACCGACATAATTATCCATCACTGATCCATTGCTTACGAGCTTTTCACATATTGATCTTTGCTAAGTTACTTTGCCGTTGCTACTTTTACAACCACTATAAAACTGCTATTGTTACTTTCGTCACCGTTATCGTTATTTTCATACTACTTTGCTATTAAAAACTTTGTTGCAGATATTAAGTCTTTCAGGTGTGGTTGAATTGATAACTCAGCGATAATACTCGTGAATATTATTTGGCTCCCCTTGTGTCGAATCAATAAATTTGGATTGAATACTCTATTCTCAAAAACTGTTGCGATCCCCTATACATGTGGGTTATCATTCCGTCATACTCCAATAAAGATAGTGTTCACTATGATGAATTTGATCTTCAGGTAATCCTGATTGAATTGCATGCATACTTCTTCGAAAAAAGGACACTAAATGGAGTGCGACTCTTTGGTCCCGTGCTCATCTGCTCCCACAGTGAACAGTAAATTCAAAAAAATACTATATTTTTTTGAAAAAAAATCCATTTTTTGTGTGTGTGGAAGATGCTTAGGTGCGTGAGGTCTGCTTCAAATTTCAACTTGTTTGGACATCTGATTAGTTCTGACCCCAGATTATCTTCCATGCAAAAAATGGATATTTTTTCTATAATTTTCTCTTAACCGGGTAAGATGAGCCTGGGCTCAAAAATGGATATTTTCACTAAATGTACAGTTTTTGGTGCTCTCAATTGTGTTTTCGCAGAAGCAACATAAATGATTATGGTCAATGTGTCCTAGTCTGTGTAAGTAATCCATATGGTGCAAGCCTTAGGTAGAAGATTAATTAGTTTCCTAGTACTAGCATAGTGCATGTGCGTTGCGATGGGGTCAAAGAACATAGCGACACCATAAAAAAAGATGTATAAGAGTGATCACATAGCTGACGCACTATCAAATAAAAAATTGTTAAATGTAGTACAACATTTCTAAAAATGTGTTTTTCTAATATGAATAGTTTTTTAAATTTGTGAAAATTTTCTAAAAATTCAAAACATGTTTTTGAAAATTTTAAAATGTTTTACATTTTCAAATAAATTGAGGTTTTTAAAATAACATTTTAAAAAGGAAAATAATAAAATTTAAATGGTAAAATGAAAGTTCTGGTCAGTTCTAGAGGGTCCCTAAAACCGGGTTCTCTAGTATGGGCTGGCCCAATACATATAGCTATGTAACTGTTATATACATGAGCTTTTGCCACAATTTGATGTAGCAAGTGCCAAATAAGGAGACCTTGTAGGTGCAACTTCAGAAAAGAGAATCTGATAAAGATTTTCTTGCCTAGAGTCATTGAGTCATTATATACCTTAATTCTATTAAGGATCTTCCGAGGTCTTATTTCATTCACTCTTGCTCCAGCCGGATGATGATAAATTCTCATGTCGGGCTCCTTTTGGGGCATGGATCCATGGCGCGTGGGGCGCACCCCCCGCACTCCGCGCACCCAGTTTGACCAGCCCATGCCCTAGGCGGGCGCTCCCTTTTTTTGTTTTCGTTTTTTACTTTTTACCTTTTTATATTTTTTTTGTTTTTGTTTTATTCTATATTAATTTAATTCGGGATTGCGTCTAAAATTTAAAATATTGCGAATTGTCATAAAGCAGTTCTTGAATGCAAAAAATATTTGTGAATCAAAAGAATGAATATTTTTTAATTTTAATGAACGTTTTTTATATTTCATGAACAAATTTTGAGTTTGACTAACATTTTTTGAACATGATGAACAAAATTTGAATTTAATGAACATTTTTTAGGTTGGTGAACAATTTTTGCATTTTCGTGAACGTTTTTTAAATCCAATGAACAAAAAAGTTCAATTCGATGATCATTTTTTGAAAATGATGAACAAAATTTGAATTTAATGAACATTTTTTTAAATCAGTGAAAAACTTTTAGTTTTGGTGAACATTTTTTTTAATCCGATGAACAAAAATGTCAAATTTGATGAGCATTTTTTGAAAATGACGAACAAAATTTGAATTTAATGAACATTTTTTAGGTCCGAGAACAAATTTTGGATTTTGGTGAACATTTTGTAAATCCGAGGAACAAAAGAGTTGAATTAGATGAACTTTTTTTGAATTGTTGAACATTTTTTTAAATGATGAAGTTTTTTTAATTCTATGAACGAAAAAGTGTTCGTGAATTTGAAAAGAATTTTTTTAAACAAAAGGTGAAAAAGTAAAGAGGAAAAAGAGGAAAGAAAAAGGGCGACGCTACGCGTCCGCTGGCGGATAGCGCTAAAATATCAACCACCTCTCGTCCCGTCCGATAAACACAGAATTAGGGCTCCTTTGATTCAAAGGAATTGCATAGAATTTTTGGAGGATTTAAACCCTTAGAAATTTTTCCTGTGATGCTCGTTTGATTCGTAGGATTGGCATCCTTAGGATTTTTTCCATATGATCCATTTGTACTACATTTTGAAGAAAAATTTCCATCCACTCAAACCTCTTTGTAGAATTTCTTTGTTTTTCCTATGCTATCAAACATTCTTTCAAATCCTGTAGAATACTATGGGTCATGTCACCCTATTCATGCATTTTTTCTATTCCTTCATTTTGACAATCTGTGAATCAAAGAGTCCCTTAGTCATCAGATCTTCCCCAATCGTGCGCGTCCCGAATAGCAACAAGCCGGTTGTTGCGCTTCTTCCTCCGATAGTGTGAAGCAAACGGTCCGTTTTGTTTCTCTAATTTTCTGTAACAATATTCTGGTTGTGAAATCTTCTCTTCTCTAAATTCCTGCAACAAGACCTTTGCTGCGAAACCTCCTCTTCTTTAATTTCCTGCAACAAGTCTGTTGTTGCAAAACTTTTTCTTCTTTAATTTTCTGTAACAAGACCCTCTTGTTGCGAAACCTATTCTTCTCTAATTTCTTGTAAGACGGGCTTTGTTATGAAACCTCCTCTTCCCTAATTTCTTGCAACAAGTCAGCTGTTGCAAAACCTCTTCTCTAATTTTTTGCAACCAGACCCTTGTTGCAAAAGTTGCAAACATACCTCCCGCCATATCTAATTTTCTGTAACAAGATCCTTGTTGCAAAAATTGCAATAATATCTCCTGTCGCGTCGCGCATTGGTACGGTCGTCGTTCGCTGTCGTCGTTCCGCAACAACACCGTTGTTGCAGAAACTTGTTCCAAAGATAGTACATGGCATGGCAGTGAACACAACACCGTATCTATTTTTTTACATACAAAAAAGGTACTAGTAGCCAGTACTAACTACTAGTACATGGCATGGCAGTGTGTCTCCATTCTAAGAAATTATAAACAAATCAGTAGCATACGACAGTGGGCGTATGTGTAGCCCGAGAAATAAAGAGCAGACAAAACGAGCAACGTGTTGGTTGGTTTCGCGGCGGCGGGTGCGCTCAGGAAAAAAAGGACGTTGCAGTGGGCTCCCGCCTGGACACGTGGTTGGCAGGGGAGGCGGCTGATGCCTGCGCGTTATCAGCCGGCGGAAAGCGAACGTTTTCCAAAGAAAAAAAGCAAACCATAAAGGAAAAGGAAAGGAAAAAATGAAAAAAAAATGAAAAAACCAACAAAGAAAAATAAGAAAAATGGGGGACCTCACGCCCCACGTGGGCTGGACCAGAAGGAGCGCGTGTGAGAGCTGCTGGGGTGGTGTACGCGCCACGGTGGTATTGAGGCGCCGTACGCGCCATATAGGATAGTCTATCTGTGCCGGCCCTTTAATGTGATTCTCCACCAACCTTCCCTGAACCGGTTTTTCTGTTTTTCCTTTTTGTTCCGTTTCCTTTTGTCCTTTCGTTTTTTCTTTATTTTTGTCTTTTTCTTTTTTTCATTTTTATTCTAGTTTTATCAATTTTGCCAAAATGTTTTAAAATTCATGATTTTTTTACTTTTCTGTTTTATTTTTATTTTTAATTTTCAATTTCTAAGTAAAATTTTAAATTCATGGTTTTTTTTGAAATTGTGAACAGTTTTTTAAATTATGAGCAGTTTTTCCAATACATGGACATTTTAAAGAAAATTACGCACTTTTTTCTTTTCAATTTATGCGAATTTTCTCTTTAAACCGCGAACATTTTTTTGTTCATCAAATTCAAAAAATGCCCGTCAATGTAAAAAAGTTCAACAATTTAGAAAATGTTCATCAAATTCATTTTTGTTCATCCAATTTGAAAATTTTTCATCAAAAGTCAAATTTTGTTCATCGAATTGCAAAAATGTTCATCAATTTTCAGAAAAGGTTCGCCAAAATCAAAATTTGTTCATCCTTTTTTTCAAAAACAAATGTTTTTGGATAGAAATATTCATCAAATTCAATTTTTGTTCATGAAATATAAAAAATGTTCATCATTATTGCAAAAACTTGGCCAAGCGTAGCTGGGAAGGAAGCAAAAGATGCTGCGTTTATGATTAGGATGAAACAGTAGAATATCCTTTTCTCCAATGCCCACTTGCCAAGTTACTGTGAAGAACTATTCACGTTGCTTTTAATGTTGTTTCGCCAGTCTCGATCTCGCATTTATTTGGGACCTGGTTAACTGGGATAGAGCCTAAGATCGGGCGCATATTCAAGTTAGAGTATGTGCATTACTTTGGGCCATATGAAATTTGTGGAATGATGTCGCCTTTAACAAACAACCATCACTATTTTTTTGCATGTTATCTTCAGGGCGTCTACTTGGATCCTATGTGGTCGTCACTCAGCCATGTGGACCACAGAGACCTTATGAATATTGGGTGCAACCGAGGAGAGATGGTTGCACGGGATATTTACAACCGATTCGGATGTCGGTCCAATAATAGAATAGGTATTTAGTCATCTTTCCCTATTTTTCGTCGGTCGTGGCAAATTTATTTTTTGGAGTGGCAGTACTACTGTTTAAGACTTTGTTTTGGACCTGGTTTATTCAATAAGATGGCTGTGTGCATCAAGCGAAGCAGAGGCCGGGGGTACTCCTCCTTTTCAAAATAAAATAAATGCATAGGTAAAACACTCACTCCGTGTAGTGGTAACCAGAATGTGCTTGTGGTAGATGGAGTATGTGGTATGTGTACTGAATAAGATCAAACAAGTGACTCTGTAGGTGAGTAGCCATCTGGGAGGACGGTCCGGAGGTAAGGCTTGCAAGCCTCGTCGGCGTACACCAACCCGGCGAGCCTGTTGTTTCCTTCGGCCGCAAGTGTTACCTAAGATTCCCGGGATTCATATTACACCAACATGCAAGACCTTGCTAAAGATCGGGATTGACATTACACGAACATACAAGACCTTGTTAGAGATTATCTTTTCTCCCAATCATAGAGCCATGTGTAGTTCACAGGGGGGCATCGCCCCCCCCCCTCCCCAATTAGAAAACTCATTCCTATTCACTGTTTTGCCCCTATTCCATCCTTGGCTACCTCTACACTGTTTTCCCCAACAATAGTGTCACTTTGCTTGGTAAGTATGTGTCATGGGTAACTTATTTCTTTTCATATGTTCATACAATATACATCGCGAAAGTAATCCCCCATTTTATTTCTTTGGAGGTTGCTATCCTTGTTAGCTTGTTACACCATGCTCCAATAGAGGTAGTGTTTGCTACGACAAGGTTGATCATCAAGTAATCCCGATTGAACTGCATCCGTAATTCTTTGGGAAAATAACATTGAATGTACAAATGTTTGACAACCTCAACTCTCAAATCATTGAAGCAACACAAAGGATTATAGCCAGTGTAACGTTAGTGTGTCCTAGTTAGTTTAAGTAATCCGCATGGTGAAAATCTTAGGCAGAAGATTAATTAGTTTACTAACTAGCATAGTACCTGTGCGTTGTGACGGGATCAAAGTACATAGTGACACACTATAAGAAAATATGCATAAGATTGATCACATAGTTGAGACACTACGAAACAAATTCTTTTTAAATGTTGGACAACTACGTGAAACGACAATCTATTGTAAGTTGAACATTATCACACTCATATATTTTTGAAGTGAACATTAAAAAAATGGATTTTTCATTTATTTTTGAGAACATTTTATGGAAAACATGATTATTTTAGAAATGCTATTAAAAATCATGCGTATTATATATTTTTGTGAATATTTTGGAAAATGCTCTAATATTTTTTTACAAACTTTCAAATGCAAGAAAAATTATGTTCTCTTTGATTCAAAGGATTTTTATAGGATCTTTGAAGGATTAGAATCCTTAGGAATTTTTCCTACGTTGGTCATTTGATTCGTAGGATTGAATCTCGTAGGAATTCTTTTTAAGGATTCGTTTGTACTACATTTCACAGGAATTCTAACATCCATTCCAACCTCTTAAAAGAAATCCTTTGTTTTCCCCGTGACACAATCAAACAAACTCAAATCCTATAGGGATCCAATGGACATGCCATTCCAATCCTACGTTTTTTTCTGTTCCTGTGTTTTTGCAATCTTATGAATCAAAGAGGCTATAAAAATGAGGAAAAAGACAAAGTTAAAAATGGTGAACGAAATATCTAGTCAGTAACATTCTAGAAGGTTCCCAAAACCGGGTTTTCTAGTATGAGCTGGCCCAATACATATAACAACGTAAGTGTTCTATATACGAGCTTTTGCGACAATTTGACGCGGCAAGCGTCAAATAGGAAACGCCAAGCTAGACAGACACCCACTCCATGCGTATGCACAACCAAGAAAAAGCCCGGTCGATTTGATGGGCTGGTATTAAAAAAAGAAAATATCAGATGGGCTGGTCGAGGCGGCGCTACCGCACGGCGCGACGCCGACGTGTAGCGCGCGGCAAACCCTATTTGACGCTCGTTAGCGTCAGAATGTTGTGCTTTCGCGCAGGGAGCCATTGGTTGGGCCGGCCCATGTACGGGATCAGCGTTTACCGTTCGATGCGTTCGCTGCCGCTTCCTTCTCTATTCCTTGCGGGGTTTTTTTTCGTTTTTCTTCTACGATTTTTTCTTCCAGTGTTTTCATTGTTTTGCCTGGTTTTCAGTTGTTTTTTTCCTTTTTCTTTTTTGGTTCTTTTTTTTCTTTTATGTTTCCTTTTTATTTTCTCTTTTGTTTTTCTTATCTTTATTGCGCATTATATAAAAAGTTCACCGCATATTACAAAAATCTTCATCATATTAAGAAAATGTTCATCGTATATTATGAAATAGTGCACCTTGCATTCTAAAATTGCTCATCGTGTATGACAAAAATGTTCATAGTATATAATGAAATTGTTCAACGTATATTAAAAAAATTCATTGTGTATTTAAAATTTGTTCATCATATATAAAAAATTTGTTCAACGTATACAAAAAAAATGTTCAGTTATGTATTTAAAAAAAATCAGTATTTGTTTTAAAAAACTCTCTGTATTCTAAAGTTTGTTCAACGCATATTATAAAAAAATTTATTTTAAAAAATAACATGATTTGCCGCTGCCTTTTATACTTTAAGACAGGCGCTGCAATTTTACTGTTGTAGGTAGCTAGCTCGGCTGGTTGGCTCGCTTGGATCCAGAATGAGGTCGGCAGCGTGCTTATTGGGCCGGCCCGTTTGCGCTTCACTTCAGCGAAGCCGCGTCGCTCGGACGCTCACGGGCGGCGTATAGGAGCTCTCGTAGCGCGCAGGAGTAGTACGCACTGGGTTCCAGACTCAAAAAAAAAAAGTACGCACTGGGTTCCGCCACTTTCGCCACAGACAAGGCCTATCCGGTCGGCGGATCACCTCCGCGTCATGTTCGCATGTTTTGCACGAGCTATAGTTATTGGATTGAGATCAGGTCGACCAACAATCCGATTCTATTGCCATCCGCTCAACGTGGTCCGACATGGATCAGCATGCAGGATTTTGTGTGCTTATTAAAAAAAGTGCAATATGTTTATCAGTACTTTTCGAATGAAATGGTCCTCGTATGCGCGGTGCGGGGAGGCATAGCAGGCAGTAGCACAGATCTATCCTGGGAGCGGAGATGCACCGGCTTCTCAAAATGCAGGCAAATCGGATGAATTGGGCTCGGTCTTGGAAAAACAGAGGAAAAATTCTTGCCGTCGTCTCTCCTCCGGGGGCAAGGCTTGGGACCGAGAGAGAGAGATTCTGGGACACCTCACGCAGTAAAAAAGGCCGGCCGACCCGCACCAGATCACCCAGCAAGCGAGGCGAGTACACACAGTGGCATCGCCGATGGAGCACGCATCGCAGCAGGGCCAGGGCCAGGGCGAGGGCAGGACAGAGGATGCGCGCGCTGTGATCCAGGCCATGCGCGGGGGCCACGGGCGAGCGGGCGAGCGAGCAGCCGCAGCGACGATGCGTGATCAGATCGCCCACCCCCGTCCATCCGTCCGTCCGTCCCAGCTTTCTCGCTCGTGTCCGTGGAAGCATCTTTCCTTGACAGCTAACGACTCGGGGGCACCCATCCAAGCAGATACGCATGGCCGTGGGGCGGGCCGGGAGGACGGACGGGCGCGGCAACAAGAGGACAAGACCAGATTCTGATCTCCACACGCCTGCTGCCTGCTCCTCCACCACCACCACCACCACCACCAGAGATGAGTGAGCGAGACCCGGGGTGGGCCTGCCTCTGCCTATCACACACCACTGCCCGCCCAGTGCTGCCACCGATCCCGTTGCCGTCGGCTTCGGGGCCTGCACTGCCCGCCCGTACCGTACCGTAGGTTGGGCGCTGCCGTGACGCCACAGTTCTCTCCGACACCGCACTGTACGTCCGTGCGTGCACCTTCTGGGCCACGTACTACTACCCTGTGCGCATGATCTGGGTTGAGTCAAGAGAGGGCGCACCGAGCGCGAGCGGCATCTCGACCGGGATCACCATCGAGTTGCCCGGATTCCAGCTTCTTCTTCTTCTTACTGATTGATTGATAAAGCAAAGCAGCGGAGCCAATGCTAAAGTCTGATTCTCTCGGAACTTGCACGCTCATCGTGTCATGTATATATCAACTTTATTCACGCGTAACTAGCTTGACTCGCACGGCCTACAGGTACTAGTAGTAGTAGAAGCCATCTACTAGTATGACAATAATTTGTCCAGATCAAGTTTCCCCGACAGGGAAAGCTCTCCAAAAATGCATGCCACACACGTTCGCTGTGGACGTTTATATAGATAACCTAAAGAAGAAGCATGATTGAGCTAACTGAGACAATCGGACAACTCCATATAATAGTGGCAGCAGCTCTTGTGGACCCTTTGGTCGGTCATGTTCATACACAAGCTCTGTCCCTAGCAGTCCCTGAAAAAAAAAATCTCCAGGTTTTCATTCATTTCCTGCCGGCCAGGGAAGTAGCTGTCCCGAAATCTGAGTTTTTTAGTGGCATGCTAACTTGACAAGACGACTTTCATCATTTTCAGTCCTCGATAACTGGAAAAAAGGCCCCATTCTACTTCCCCTTCCCGGCTCGTAAGCTTTACACCAGTAAATTGCGATTTTGGAGATTTGCACGCTGCATAGATGTCCGGATCGCGTCATTACCAAAAACGAGGCACATCCGACGCAACTTGGTTAATCAAGTATGAGTTGTTGGGCCCTGTTTTAACATAAATTTAGTAGCCGCATGCTTCCTCGGAGGTTCTTGCCCCATTTGGCCGCACACGGAGGTCTACAAATAAAGATCACCATGAATGGCGGATCAGCCTCTCACCGCGTTCAATCGCGGGCTCGATTCGGCAACTCTCACACTCTCGGCAACCTTTCTATTATGGCTCGAAAAGTAGCTTAACTGGTGCTAGGTTTGCAGGTCTTCCCAAACTCTCCAACCTGATTGCATCACAGCTCAACCTGGTGAAATTCCTTGTGGCGTGAACCACAATATTAACCCAGGCAAAACGCACCGGATCTTCTGATGATGATAAAAAGAAAGACCATCCAATCCGCGTCAAAAAGGCATCAGGTGCGGAGTTGAGTCCATCTCCATCCATCGCCGAGATGCCCCGGCAGCTTTCGCCGTCGGCCGTCGGATGGAGATTCCTCCCGCCCCTCGTGGGGTGATGAAAGAGGAGGAAGCCGTGGGGGTGGGTGGGATCGCTAGCTTTTGGCAGCACATTCCCCTGCGCTGCGCCGGGCCGGATCAGTGGAGGGAGTCGCGTGGCGTTGCCGTGAGATGGGCAGGGGTGGTTGGGATACGCGCACCTGCGCAGCGCAATAGCTGCAATCTGCCTGCAGCTGCTGCTGCGCATTAGATCCTAGCTTTTGTCCTTCCTTGCTGGTTCCTGGCTGCCCTTTTGCCTCCAGAACTAGCAATCTGGCCTTTCTGCACAGCACATGAGGTGAGGCGAGGCAAAGCTTGCAAGAAAAGGAGCAAAAGTAGATTGGGTGGATAAAAATAAGCAAAGTACCAAGTGGCATTTTGCGACCCCAGTCGTTACAGGGCCAATAATGCAATCCCTGCTCTCTCGGCTTGCATGCCCAGTCGTGCACATGTCATGGAACGGAAACTCTTTTCATATGCTCTCTGTTTAGCATTTTCCTTAACTGTTTTATAGTACTAGTACTAGTAGTAATTAGACTTCTTGCTCAGGCAAGCAACACAGTTTAGCTGGGGCTCACGTTTTTTCCCCCCGAGGGTTAGCCGGGGCTCACGTGGATGGTCGGAGAGCATCACTAGCAGATCCCACAAAAGACACGAAAGTTTAAAATAACCGTCATTTGACGGTACAAGGTGAAAATAAATGTCCATACCAGATACCACAAAGCTTCCTCGTCTCGTAGATATCTAGGAGGCCGCTTTTTCAGGGACCTGTAAAACAAAAGACGGTTGACAGGAGGAAACTTTCAGCTCCCGCGCCGTCCATCCTCGCCACCGCCGCCGTTGTCCTAACTCGATTCTGGCCATCCATGCCGTCGGAGACCAGGGGAGCGGACCATGCTGACCTCCCACCCACAGCGCCCACGTTCCCACAACTCGTCTTCTCCACCTAAGGCCTCGGCGCGACCGCCGCTCCCCCCCCTCGCGGCGCTCTCCCTCGCTCTCGAGTCAGTCATCTTCGTCGCTCATATGGAGATGACCCTCCGGGCGCGGTGGCCAGCGATGAGAAGCGAGGGGGCGCCGCCAGGCCATCCACTTCTTCTTCCTCATCGCGGGGCATCAACACGGCACTGGAAGGCCCTCTGATGCGGCTAGCGTGATAGACGAGTTGGAGCTCGAGGCGGCCGGCGGGGTAGACAAGTTGGAGCTCAAGATGCGGCCTGTGGGGCAGATGGCTCGAGCTCGAGGCAGGCCATGAAGCCTATGCAGTAGGTCACAAGGTCCCATTTGTAATTTAGATTTTGTTTGTAGGGGGCTTTATGCTATTTTGCAACAATTTATACGAGATATGTTCTACCGAAAGACATATCCATAACGTAAAAGCTCCAAAAACCGTTTTACGGCACCCCCTAAAACGATGTTTGTAGGACGAACTTTGTCAAGATCTGCTAGAGATGCTCTTAATATGGTCTGACCCAGATAGCTACTAGCTCTTTATTGCCATACTCTCTTCAAAGATACACGTAAGTTCGTCCTTTTTTGTGATGAATGTCAAAGAGTTGGAAATATTAGTAGACGTCAGGAAATGCCTATAAATTATTGCTATTGAACCATTTGATTTATGGGGTTTTGATTATATGGGACAGTTTCCTCCTTCCTATGGGTACACTCATATTTTAGTTGCTATTGATTATGTCAGTAAGTGGGTAAAAGCTATTCCACCTAGTAGTGCCGATCGTGAGACTTCTATTAAAATGCTAAAAGAGGCTATCTTTCTAAGATTTGGTGTCCCTACATATGCAATGAGTGATGGTGGTTCATATTTCAGTCATTGTGTTTTTCGTAAGGTTCTAGCTAAATAGGATGTAGACCATAGAGTAGTGTCACCTTATCATCCTCATTCTAGTGGGCAAGTAGAAATTAACTACTCAAGTTATTAAACCACTTGGCGATGTGAGGCTTTTAGGCATATCAAAAGGGCTCCCCCTAGATGTGATATCCCCCCTTAGAGGGGTGAACTAACCTTGGGTTTTGTTGATGATGACTTCATGTAGATGTTGAAGATCTGGATGCTCAATGTTGATGTAGATCATTTAGAGCAATCCATTGAAGTGAGTAGCACTTTCAATACCTATGTGGGTTAGTCCCACAAGGAACACACAAGGATATCCATAGACATAGAGTGAAACACACATATGATGATGTCCATGAAAGTATTAAGTTACCTTGTTCCTTGTCTTACCAACAAGAGGGTTTGTGACTCCTTGAACTAGTGCAAGATATGGAAGTTGATTGCACTCGTCCTTGCCAAAATGAATATGAGTGAAGTTTGTTGACAGAGTCACCCTCGAGAACTCTCTAGTTCTTCTTCTTTGGGACCCACATCAACTTGATGGGAATCCTTGGAGTTGTAGTCGTACTTGATGTAGTCTTGGGAACCCACTTGACCAAGGCCTTAGGAGCTTGTTCAAATGAGTCAATCGCTTCTTGAAGCTTGTCCTTGCCTATTAGCTTGTGGTCTTGTGGTGGAAGATCATCTTCAGCTTGTGTTCCCTTGAAAGAAGTGGGGTCATACTTCTCTTGTTGAGGAACAAACTTCGTCTTGGGGTATTGATCTTCTTCCCACTCAACTCCATTGGCATTGAACTTTTGTTCAAAACCAACACCTTGATTCTTCCGCTGCCTTCCTTGCTTGCATATGATTTCCTCAAATTGCCTATTCCCGGCAAGGCTCTTGTAAACACCTTTCTCTATAATTCCCTTCAATAAGCTATTTTCTTGCTCAAGTGTAACTTGGCTAAGAGAATCATTAGTGGAATCAAGAGAGCAACTAGAAGCAACAACGTTGGATTTGACATGGTTATTGTTACTACTAGAAGAAGAATCTTTCTTGCTCTTGTTGCTAGATTTTACTTGTGGCATATAAGTAGACAAGAGTAAACGCTTGACAATGTAAGAAGAACTCTTCTTTTGAAGATCATCATTGATTGCTTTTAAGAACCCATGCTCGTGCTGTAAATTGAGCTTCTCAAAGCGTAGCTTCTCATGAGTTTTTAAAAGCTCTCGATGATCCTCTAAAGAAGTTTCATGAGCTAACTTAAGAGTGTTTAGTTCTTTAGTTAGAAGCTCAATTTCCTTATTATCATTGGCATCTCATCTTGATTAACATGATTAATAGAAATTTCATCATAGTTTTCATCACTAGTGTTGTCAACAAGTAAATCATCATCACCTAGCAAATCATCTTCATCACTACTGAAATCAACATACTCGGGTGTGATACCTTAGGGCTTTAGCCATGAAGCAACTTCCAATTCTTCATTTGGTGACTCAAATATGTCGTAGGAGTTGGATGACACAAGTGCAAGACCGGCAACACCTTCATCTCAAGTATGACAAAGTCAGTTAAGATAGTAACATTCGCAACAACAACAGGCACATCCTCACAGAGACCGATAGGTATGGAAGTTGATTTGTCAGCCATTTGCAAAGATATTGCAGTAGGTGTGAGTTTATTCAAATCAAGTCTTTTATACAAAGAGAAAGGCATAACACTAACACCAGCTCCTAAATCACACAAAGAAGTTTTGACATAATTTCTTTTTATGGAGCAAGGTATAGTTGGTATTTCCGGATCTCCAAGTTTTAGGTACTCCATCCTTAAAAGAATAATTAGCAAGCATGGTGGAGATTTCAGCTTCCGGTATTTTTCTTTTATTAGAGATGATGTCTTTCATGTATTTTGCATAAGGGGCCATCTTTAATATATCAGTCAAACGAGTGCGCAAAAAGACTGGCCTAAGCATTTCAGCAAAGCATTCAAATTCTTCATCATCTTTCTTCTTAGTTGATTAGGAGGAAAGGGTATGGGTTCATGGTTCTCTTTCTTTTCCATGTTTTCTAGCAACAAAGTCCCGTTTATCATATATTTACCATAGAGGCATGTTTTCCTACACCTCTAACATCATTTGAGATTCTAAATAACTAGTCACTCAAGCGAGCAAGCATACCAGAATTATATTTCAATTGTTTCTAACATTTTCATTGAAGTGATTCTACTTTCTAATGTAATCATCAAACTCATAAAGGCATTGACTAGGGTGCATATTATAAGGATTGTCCCTTTCATTAAATTTCATTAAAGAATTTAGCTCTGCCACCTTGGGTGGTGGTGTGTTAAGTCCATGTATCTCTTCAATATGAGGTAAAATTTTAACATCCTCTACTTTAATACCTTTTTACTTCATAGATTTCTTTGCCTCTTGCATATCTTTCAGACTGAGATATAAGATACCCCTCTTCTTTGGAGTGGGTTCATGTGGTGGTTCTAGAAGAGTCCAATCATCATAAATTTTCAATATGTTAATCAATAATTTCTCAGCTTGTTCAACAGTTCGTTCCCTGAAAACACAACCAGCACAACTATCTAGGAAGTCCCTAGAAGCATCGATTAGTCCATTATAGAAGATATCAAGTATCTCATTTTCTTAAGAGGATGATCAGGCAAAGCATTAAGCAATTGGAGAAGCCTCCCCTGAAGGAAATATGCCCTAGAGGCAATAATAAATTTGTTATTTTATATTTCCTTGTACCATGATAAATGTTTATTATTCATGCTAGAATTGTATTAACCGGAAACTTGATACATGTGTGGATACATAGACAAAACACCATGTCCCTAGTAAGCCTTTACTAGACTAGCTCGTTAATCAAAGATGGTTAAGTTTCCTAACCATAGACATGTGTTATCATTTGACGAACGGGATCACATCATTAGGAGAATGATGTGATGGACAAGACCCATTCGTTAGCTTGGCATATTGATCGTTCAATTTTATTGCTATCACTTTCTTCATGATGTCAAATACATATTCCTTCGACTATGAGATTATGCAACTCCTGGATACCGAAAGAATACCTTATGTGCTATCAAACGTCACAACATAACTGGGTGATTATAAAGATGCTCTACAAGTATCTCCAAAGGTGTTTGTTGGGTTTAAATAGATCGAGATTAGGATTTGTCACTCCGAGTATCAGAGAGGTATCTCTGGGCCCTCTTGGTAATGCACATCATAAGAAGCCTTGCAAGAAAAGTGACTAATGATTTAGTTATGGGATGATGTATTACTGAACGAGTAAAGAGACTTTCCGGTAACGAGATTGAACTAGGTATGAAGATACCGACGATCGAATCTTGGGCAAGTAACATACCGATTACAAAGGGAATAACATATGTTGTCATTACGATTCGACCAATAAAGATCTTCGTAGAATATGTAGGAACCAATATGAGCATCCAGGTTCAATGCTAGAGATGAATGAATAATGTTCAAAAAAATTAGCCAAACGAGTTTTAGAGGGAGTGATTCTCCCAGTTTGAATCACTACAAAAAAATACACTTCCGCGATGATACTTGTTTGTCACAGTAGGTCACATTTTCTATCATGCATGTACATCCATGACAATTTTATGACAGAATCAAGATAGTCATACCTGTGCTGTCGTACAAGTGTTCCATGACATTACCAAAATCATCAACACGGAAGTGTCCACTTCCATGATGATAAATGGCACGTCATGGAAGTGTTTCCGTCAAGGGTGACTGACACGTGACATCCACCATAATGGGTCGCCGTTAAGCTATCGGGTCCAGTTTTGGATCCGATAACCCGCTAACAGCCCGGACCAATAAGGATTTTCCACGTGTAAAATTCGCATTGGCCAGAGGAAACATGTGTTGGCTCACTATTGGGACAGATGTCATCCATTCATTGGACAGGAGGTGCCTATGATACGTCGACACGTGGCACGGACCAACAGAGGCCCATTCCGATGAAAAGGCCAGCCCATTTGACTTGGTCAAAAAGTAACGGGCCAGCCCACGGAAAGCCTATTAACGGCTTGTTCGTATATAGCCCATTTATGGCCCGCTAACTCATGGCCCGATACGGCCTATCGGAATTAAGCCCAGTAACTTCATCTGGGCTGTCCTATATGATTCCAGCCCGTTGTAACTTCCGGCCCATGTATGGCCCATGATGTCTTTCGGCCCATACGAGGCCATTTGTAACTCTTGGCCCATTAACGGCCCGTGGTGAATCTGGCCCACAATGAACAGTGTACCGCTTTATACCCATTAACGGCCCATTATTACATTGGGCCATTTCCAACCCGTGTTATCTTTCGGCCTTCTCAGGGCCCATTTATTTTTGGGCTCATTTCCAGCATTCGGTTACTTACGGCCCGTTACTGGCCTTTTCTGCTTGTGGGCCAAATTCAGCCCGTGGTTACAATCGGCCCGTTAATCCGTTGGGCCGTTTTCATACCGTCATCAAATACGGCCGATTAACAACAGCCCGTTATTGTTGGCCCATGAATGGACGATTCCAAATCTAGCCCGTTTACGGCCCATAATGCGGTCTGTTAATGGCCCATGTTTGGCCAATCGATCATACGGCCCGTAGAAGGCCCATTGATGCTACGACCCGTAGAAGGCCTATTGTTTCTACGACCCGTAGAAGGCCCATTGTTTCTACGGCCTATGTCAGGCATATACCCCGCGGTATGACCCGGCCGGAAATATGATCCGTCCGAATTTGGCGGTTTACTTGAGACCCAACTAACACTTGACGGTTCACTGGTGACCCGCCCTGGCGGTTTACAAGCAACCCGCCTGAACATTATGACTCACTGGTGACCCGGCGGGCGGGTCAGACGGATGACAAGGCCCAATGCCCAGAAGGCCGGTTCATGTTAATGGTGGGCCGGTTTATGAGGAAAGCACAAGGAATATTCTCCTACAAAGGAAGCAAGACTAAGACTCCACTTGTAATAAAGTAATCCTAATCCTACTAGGACTAGTCATGTAACCCGCCCCTTTCAACATATATAAGGAGGGACAGGGCACCCCAAGAGGGACAAGAAACAATCTCTAGGCTAGACACAACGAGAGGAGAGCCGATTTATATGGCGTCTCCCTGATGAGCATAATGAGTTCTAGCCACAAACAGCATGTAGGGCTATTATCGGATGATGTTTCCCGGGGCCCGAAGCTGTCTAAATCCTTGTCTTGTGTGTCGACCGCCTTGCGTCTCTCGATTCCGATCAACCCCCTCAAGCTACCACATAGATGTGTTGGCCTCACGACTAAGTCCTCACACTAGGACATCTACCGTGACAATTCCACGACAACCCATAGGAGGCCCATGATAACTACAGTAAATATGTAGTCCATGGTTATTGCAGCCACTAGCAAACCACGGAAAAAGAACTGCACTGACTACAAGCAAACAAATAAACAAGACAACATGTAAATAAATAAGCAAGCAACTTATGCTAGGCTATCACGACTATTACACATATTACATCCACTGGGCATCAAAGTTCGCCACCAGTGCAAATATAGGGAACAAAGCAGCATATCATACACACTGGTTATCAAAGTTGGCGACCAGTGCAAATAAACGCTGCAGCAAAACAAGTCCAGAACTGAAACCACTTCAGAAGAGCTCAAGAAACAATATCCTGGGTACCCATAATGCTGGCAAGATGCTTAGCAAGCTTAATAACTTTCTCTTGTTTGGCGCTTAAATCCTCCAACACTTGCTATTGCACCAGAAAGTATGCATATGAATTATGCAAGGACTTCCTCAGTCCTTCGGCTTCCTGTTGCATAACATATGATCGATGTCTTTCAACTTGAAGTTGAGACTCAAGAAGCTGAACTGATTCAGGCAGCGAGTTCGAAGAGCTGGTGCCAGCAGTAGTAGCGAGTAACTCGAATACTACATCAAGACAGGACTTTGGGGTTGTCTCAGTGTCTTCAATATAGTTTTTATCAGCTTTCTTGGAGACCAACAGGGATGTCTCACTATCTTGAACCTTATCTGCATTACTTCCTTTACCATTGCATAACGAGATACTCTTCTCCAATATTTTATCCGTGTTCTAAAAGAGAAACAAACAAACAAACACATCACATGTTTACCATGTTGTATATGAAACTCATTTTGGTAAACCAGTCCAGTAGTAAGGTGGACAGGATAACAACATGAAACAAACATATATCTATGTAGTATGGTCACTGTATGGTCTATATCATTCTAGTTTATGTTGCCAAATCAAGATAGAGACAGTTTGAATCATATCTATTTAAGACAAAGCAACATAGACATAATATAAGTGTGGGAAACTACACAACAAAAACAACACTTGTATTGTGCATGGCATGCGAACATAACTGTTTATTCAATTGAAACTGAAATCAACATAGAGCAAGTTACAACAGCAAACATATTAAAGAAACAGGTTTAAAACATACCTGTTGCGCCATTGGAGTTTCAATTGCATCCTTCAAATTTGAAATTAGTTGGTATGAGTAAATACGGTGATGCAAGAGCAAAGTAGTATGAACCATAGCTACAAAACCTGACCTGAGAACAATTCTTCTTCTGCTTTAAGCGTTGACTTGGGGTTCGGAGTGGTGGTCCTCGTGCTTTGGGCACTGCAGTTGCCTTACTAACTGCTCATGTTTGGGTGCTCTGTGGTGGAGACGGTGCTGTGTCAACTGGAACTGGGTTACTATCTGCTGGGGTTGGGGTTAGAAGGGGTGTAGCTAGTTCTCTGTCCAACTGGGTAGGGGTACAATCTGCGTGAGTCTGGGTTATGTGTGGTGGGGCTGGTTCTTGGGCAAGTACAATCATGGTTCTATCTGCATCGACAGGTAGCACGATCTTTTCTGAAGACCGTGTTTTTACTCCCACGGATACCACCATCACCCCTCCAATTGAAATGGCTGATAAACAAGAAAAGTAATTGAATTTACAGACATTGTAAGGTAGACAGGTGCAATGGATAGTAGGGAAGAAAACATGGCATGAAATAATTCACATTTATGTTGTCTAACCAAACAGAATAGAAGGACATAATTTCACATATATGATGGCTAATTAAACAGGATAGCATGACACAATTTCACATGTATGATGGCTAACTAAACATGATAGAATGACATACTTCAAAAATTGATGACTATGTAAACGGGATGATATGATATAACTATACGATGTGTCTATGAAAGTGGTTGACATGCCATAAATCACAAACATGCCATCGATGGAAACATCATGGCATGATATAATTCACAGATAGAACGACATAATTCAAAATATGATGACTATGTAAATAGGATCAGATGATATAACTATATTATGTTTTTAGAAATGGGTTGGCATGCCATAATTGAGATACATGCTGTCTATGTAAACATCATGGCATGATATAATTCAAATATATGATTTATATACTAAGCAAGTGAGCAGAGGGCAATCGCATATATGATGTGTCAACTAAGGATATGGCATTCAATATTGTGTATATGATGTAAAAACTAAGCATTGCAATACAGCATATGCATGATATGAGTAATATAACACTGCCAAGTTTGAGCATACACCTCAGGGGGATAATAGGACTAGTCATCTGCCTCTGAATCCTCCTCTGAAGAGCTATCTATAACCAGCAAGATATCTGCTTCAGCAGGTAGCATTGTCTGCTCTGAAGACCTTGTTTTCACTCCAGATTTCTCCATCACCAATTCAAATGATTGATGCACAGGAAGAGCAGTTGAATATACAAACATTGTCGACAAATGCAATGAGAAATACAAAAAAGGACGACATACTATAATTCACATATACGATGCTTGGCTAAACAACATGGCATTGCATAATTCACATATATAATGCCTTGCAACAAGATAGCATTGCATAATTCACGTATATAATGTCTTGCAACAAGATGACATTGCACAATTCACATATATGGTAATTAGACACTAAACAGGTGGCATTCACACAAAGCATGTATAAACTAAGCAAATGACATAGCAATGCAAGATACCATACACACGATATGAGCAACATAGCGCTGCCAAGTTAGATCATGCACCTCGAGGGGTGGGGGGAATAGGACTGGTGATGGCAGCTGGAACTACATCGGTATTTCCACGGAGAGGGAGGGATGATGTAGCACAGCGACAGTAGAGTATTTCCCTCAATTATGAAACCAAGGTATCGAACTAGTAGGAGAACCAAGCAACACAACATAAACAACCCCTGCACACAAATAACAACACCTCGCAACCCGACGAGTTAAAGGGGTTGTCAATCCCTTTCGGGTAACAGCGCCAGAAATTGGCGTGTGACGGGAGAAAGTTGTGATAGATTGAAATAATAGATCACAAATAAAATAAAGTGCAGCAGAGTATTTTTGGATTTTTGGTTTAATAGATCTGAAAATAAAATCAAGGAAAAAGTAGATCGCAAAGGCAAATATATGAGAAATAAGACCAAGGGGCTGTAGGTTTCACTAGTGGCTTCTCTCGAGAAAAATAGCAAACGGTGGGTAAACAAATTACTGTTGGTCAATTGATAGAACATCAAATAATTATGACAATATCCAGGCAATGATCATTACATAGGCATCACGTCCAAGATTAGTCGACCGACTCCTGCCTGCATCTACTACTATTACTCCACACATCGACCGCTATCCAGCATGCATCTAGTGTATTAAGTTCATGGAAAAACGGAGTAATGCAATAAGAACGATGACATGATGTATAAAGATCTATTTATCTATATGGCGGTAGATATAGATCTCGTCTTTTTATCCTTAGTAGCAACGATACATACGTGTCGGTTCCCTTTCTGTCACTAGGATCAAGCACCGTAAGATCCAACCCACTACCGGGCACCTCTTCCCATTGCAAGATAAATAGATCGAGTTGGCCAGACAAAAACCAAATATCGGAGAAGAAATATGAGGCTATAAGAGATCATGCATAAAAGAGATCAAAGAAACTCAAATGCTTTCATGGATATAAAAACATAGATCTGATCATAAACTCGAAGTTCATCGATCCCAACAAACACACCTCAAAAGAGTTACATGATATGGATCTCCAAGAGACCATTGTATTGAGGATCAAGAGAGAGATGAAACCATCTAGCTACTAATTACGGACCCGAAGGTCTACAAAGAACTACTCACGCATCATCGGAGAGGCACCAATGGAAGTGGTGAACCCCTTTGTGATGGTGTTCAGATTGGATATGGTTTTTTTGCACTCTGCAGCGGTTGGATGAATATTTCGTCGACTCCCCTAGGGTTTTGGGAATATTTGGGTATTTATAGAGCAAAGAGGCGGTCCGGGGGGGACCCGAGGTGGGCACAACCCACTGGGGCTCGCCAGGGCCTCCTGGCGTGCCCTGGTGGGTTGTACCCCCCCTCGGGGCACCCCCAGGTGCAACCAGGGCCCATCTGCTTCCTTTTGGCCCATAAAAAATCATCGTAAAGTTTCGTGCCATTTGGAATCCGTTTGATATTGATTTCCTGCGATCTAAAAAACATGAACTTGCACTGGGCACTATGTCAATAGGTTAGTACCCAAAAATGATATAAAATAACTATAAAATGATTATAAAACATCCAAGATTGATAATAAAACAGCATGGAACAATAAAAAATTATAGATACGTTGGATACGTATCAACATCCCCAAGCTTAACTCCTACTCGTCCTCGAGTAGGTAAGTGATAAAAACAGAATTTTTGATGTGGACAGTTGTTCATCAAGTCATATCATATTCTTTTATTTATAGCATGGACATTTGGACTTCTATGTGATTCAAAGCAATAGTCTAGTTTTGACTTAATAATTTAGATACTCAAGCATATCAACAAGCAACCATGTCCTTCAAAATATCAATGCTAAAATAAGTTATCCTTAGCCCATCATGCTCAAACATTGATCCAATCATGAAACACACTCGAATATTAACTACACCCAATACTTGAGCACGATCATATTGCCTCCTAGTTGGTGCTTTTTATGAGAGAATATGGAGACTCAAATTTCAAAATAAAAATTGCATAAAGTAAAAGAAAGTCCCTTCGCAGAGGGAAGTAGGAATTTGTAGAGGTGCTAGAGCTCAAAGCGAAAAATTTGAGATAAAAAACATTTTGGGAGGTGTATCCATCCCACCAACGAAAACTACTTAGAGTTCCCTATACTTTCCATGCATGATATATCATAGGCGGTTCCGAAAAAGAAAATAAAGTTTATTCCTTTTTCCACCATAACTTTCACTTCCATGGCTAACCGTATCCACGGGTGCCCTCCATACCAACACTTTCCAAGGAATTTATTATTTGACAACATAAAGTAAATTCATTTCTTTTTGCATTTCGGGACTGGGCATCCCTAATACCTTTGCCTTACTCTCGTGTAATGGCAAGTGAATACACACTCATCTTGAGAATAACACATCTAGCATGGAAAATATTAGCCACCCTCGCCGCTCGGCGAGCGAAACAAACACACAAAAGAGAAGTTTATTTTGAAAATTAGAGATGGCACATACAAATTTTCTTAGAACGGCAAAAGAATACCACATATAGGTAGATATAGTGAACTCATGTGGCAAAACTGGTTTAAAGGATTTTGGATGCACAAGTAGAGGTCATACTTAGTGCAAAATGAAGGCTAGCAAAAGATTGGGAAGCGACCAACCAAGAAATGAATAATCTCATAAGCAAGCATTAAGCATAATTAACACTGAATAATGCACCACAAGTATGATATAATTTTCATTGCATGACTATTGACTTTCGTACTTGCATAGGGAATCACAAACCTTAACACCAATATTCTTACTAGAGCACAATCACTCATCAACATAACTCACATATCACAACATCATATCTCAAAACTATTACTAAGAGTCAAGTTTATTTTGTCCAATGATCTTCATGAAATTTTCTTTTACTTTATCCTTCTTGGATATCTATCACTTTGGCACTAATTTTTATGTGTTGCTTTTCATAAGCTCAAACAAATATAAGTGAAGATCATGAGCATAACAAATTTTCTTTCTCTCAAAATAATTTAAGTGAAGCAAGAGAGAATTTCTTCAAAATTTTACTAACTCTCAAACAAATCTAAGTGAAGCAAGAGATCATTTCTTCAAAAATAACAAAGCACATCGTGCTCAAAAAGATATAAGTGAAGCACTAGATCAAGTCCTAGCTCATAAAAGATTTAAGTGAAGCATAGAGAGCAATTCTAACAAGTCATGACATAATTTTGGCTCTCTCAAATAGGTGTGTCCATCAAGTATTGATAACTTAAAACACAAAAAAACAAGAAAAGACACATATCATACAAGACGCTCCAAGCAAAACACATATCATGTGACGAATAAAAATATAGCCTCGAGTAAAATACCGATAGTTGTCGGAAGAAAGCGGGGATGCCACTCGGGGGCATCCCCAAGCTTAGTTGGTTGCTCATTCTTGGATAATAGCTTGGGATTCCGGGGCATCCCCAAGCTTAGGCTCTTACATCCTTCCTTCATCCGTCATAAGATAACCCAAAACTTGAAAACTTCAATCACACAAATCTCAACAAAGCCTTCGCGAGATCCGTTAGTATAAGAGTAATAAACCACTACTATAAGTGCTGTATCAAACCAACTCATATTTTGTTTTTGTATTATACATACTGTATTCCAACTTTTCTATGGCAAAAACTCATCAAAGAAAACCATAGAGCCATCAAAATAAGCACACAACACTAAGAAAACAGAATCTGTCAAAGCAGAATAGTCTGTAGCAATCTGACTATTTTGAATACTTCTGTAAGTCAAAGAACTCTGAAACACTAGGACAACCTAAGTAATTTGTATATTGATCTACTGAAATTGTAATAGGTATTTTATCGCTCTCTGGTAAAAAATGAAAATTAATTTTGTGAGCGCAAACTTTCTGTTTTTTTCAGCAAGATCAAACAACTATTGCCCAAGAAGATCCTAAAGGCTTTACTTGGCACAAACACTAATTAAAACATAAAAAACACAACTATAACAGTAGTGTAATTGTGCTAACACTCAAGAATAGAAAGCAAAAAGAAAAAGTAAATTTTATTCATTGGGTTGCCTCCCAACAAGCGCTATAGTTTTACGCCCTTAGCTAGGCATAAAGCAAGGATCTAAGTTTTGTCATGTTTGTTCTTCTTAATTTTCCCGGGGGTATTCTTATCAGGAGGTTTTGTAAACACAACATAAAACATATTATCCATAGAAACTTTAGCATTCCTTAGTTGATTTTCATCATAACCCCTTTGGTTTCCCGCTACAATCCAAGAATAGTGTTGATTAACATTATTAAAAACTTCTTGGATTATATCTAGAACGGGGACCTCCTGTCTAAGATTCTCATCAAAGATCTTATTATCCCCAAGCAAATGCCTTAGTGCATAGTCACTATTGTAAAGAATTTCGTCTATCATGGGTTTTTCACGGTTCATACCATAAAAATCAAAGATTTCCTTAGCTTCCTGAATTATGTAGTCAAACTCGTTCATAAGAACGAGAGTGGCCAACTTTTTGGCTCTAGGATTCTTTATTTCGGGAAGCTCAAAAAATAATCTTTGCAAAGTAGGATGAGTGCGGATAAATTTGCTTTCAAGTTTCAGAACTAGTGCTGAAATAGCATCCGCATAAGATCTAGTAGTTTTAAGTATAGGAGCATCATCAAGACTCAAATTTCCAACACAATTGAAGAATTCTTGGATATGTTCTTTTCCCATAACGTTCCCTTGCCCCAAGATAAAAGTTTTAGCATCCAGATTGCATGTACGTCCCATCTTAGGAGTCAGGCCATCATTTGTTGGTACCATACCGAAATCAGTCATGATTGCAAGCAGAGAATAGATATGACAAGAAAACGGCGAACGGAACAAGAGAGGCGAATAAAACGACAATTTTTTGTGAAGTGGGGGAGAGGAAAATGAGAGGCAAATGACAAATAATGTAAATTGCAAGGAGATGAGATTTGTGATTAGGAACTTGGTTTTGATGAAGATCTTCCCCGACAACGGCGCCAGAAATGGCACGTGACCGGGAAACTATCTTGACTTGATCCTCCCCGGCAACGGCGCCAGAAATTCTCCTTGATGGCAGCTGGAACTACGTCGGTATTTCCCCGGAGAGGGAGGGATGATGTAGCACATCGACGGTAGAGTATTTCCCTCAGTTATGAAACCAAGGTATCGAACCAGTAGGAGAACCAAGCAACACAACGTAAATAGCCCCTGCACGCAAATAACAACACATCGCAACCCGACAAGTTAAAGGGGTTGTCAACCCCTTTCGGGTAACGGCGCCAGAAATTGGCGTGTAACGGGAGAAAGTTGTGATAGATTGAAATAATAGTCGTAAATAAAATAAAGTGCAGCAAAGTAATTTTGGATTTTGGGTTTAATAGATTCAAAAATAAAAGCAAGGAAAAAGTAGATTGCAAAGGAAAATATATGACAAATAAGACCCGGGGGCCGTAGGTTTCACTAGTGGCTTCTCTTGAGAAAAATAGCAAACGGTGGGTAAAAAAATTAGTGTTGGGAAATTGATAGAACATCAAATACTTATGAAAATATCCAGGCAATGATCATTACATAGGCATCACGTCCAACATTAGTCGACCGATTCTTGCCTGCATCTACTACTATTACTCCACACATCGATCGCTATCCATCATGCATCTAGTGTATTAAGTTCATGGAAAAACGGAGTAATCCAATAAGAACGATGACATGACGTAGACAAGATCCGTTTATCTATATGGCGGTAGATATAGATCTCATCTTTTTATCCTTAGTAGCAACAATACATACGTGTCCGTTCCCTTTCTATCACTGGGGGTCAAGCACCGTAAGATTGAACCCACTATCGGGCACCTCTTCCCATTGCAAGATAAATAGATCAAGTTGGCAGACAAAATCAAAATATTGGAGAAGAATTACAAGGCTATAAGAGATCATGCATAAAAGAGATCAAAGAAACTCAAATACTTTCGTGGATATAAAAACATAGATCTGATCATAAACTCGAAATTCATCGATCCCAACAAACACACCGCAAAAGAGTTACATCATATGGATCTCCAAGAGACCATTATATTGAGGATCAAGAGAGAGAGAGAGAGATAGAGAGAGAGAGAGAGATGAAGCCATCTAGCTACTAACCACGGACCCGAAGGTCTACAAAGAACTACTCACGCATCATCGGAGAGGCACCAATGGAAGTGGTGAACCCCTCCGTGATGGTGTTTAGATTGGATCTGGTGTTTCTAGACTCTGCGGCGGTTGGATGAATATTTCGTCGACTCCCCTAGGGTTTTGGGAATATTTGGGTATTTATAGAGCAAAGAGGCGGTCCGGGGGGCACCCGAGGTGGGCACAACCCACCGGGGCGCGCCAGGGCCTCCTGGCGCACTCTGGTGGGTTGTGCCCCCCTCGGGGCACCCCCAGGTGCAACCAGGGCCCATCTGCTTCCTTTTGGCCCATAAAAATCATCATAAAATTTCGTGCCATTTGGACTTCGTTTGATATTGATTTCCTGTGATGTAAAAAACATGGGAAAAACAGGAACTGGCACTGGGCACTATGTCAATAGGTTAGTACCAAAAATGATATAAAATGGCTATAAAATGATTATAAAACAACCAAGATTGATAATAAAACAGCATGGAACAATAAAAAAATATAGATACGTTTGAGATCTATCAATTGGTCATCTGTCCCTGAATCCTCCTCCGAGGAGCTATCCTTAACCAGCAAGACATGCGCTTCGTCAGATAGCATTGTCTGCTCTGAACACCTTGTTTCCACTCCAGATTTTTCCATGACCATTGAGGGAGTTCTGGATTAGGGGGTCCCCGGGCGTCTGGCCCATATGACATAGCCCGGACGCCCGGGGACCCCCTAATCTAGAACTCCCTCAGTAGCCCCTGAGCCAGGCTTCAATGACGATGTGTTTGGCGCGCAGATTGTCTTTGGCATTGCAAGGCGGGTTCCTCTTGCGAATACTCCAAAGCAGTTGGTCAAAAGAACTATGTTCCGCTCTGTATGACCGTCACAACCCTAAACCACAAGGGCAAAATACTTAAGCAAAATAAGCTGTGTCTACTGACAACTTTTTTGGCGAGACGTTATGTTCTGGCCTTCTAATTATTTCAAACCGTTTTTACAACCCTAGGCCCCTCAGGTGTCTATATAGAACGGAGGGTTTAGTCCATAGAGGCAATCATAATCATACATGCTAGACATCTAGGGTTTAGCCATTACAATCTCGAGGTAGATCAACTCTTGTAACCCGTATACTCATCAAAGTCAATCAAGCAGGAAGTAGGGTATTACCTCCATCAAGTGGGCTCAAACCTGGGTAAACATCGTGTCCATGGCCTCCTGTTACCTTTTCCTCAGACGCACAATTTAGGACCCCCTACCCGAGATCAGCCGGTTTTGACACCGATAACCATGCTGAATGGCTGATGCACAGGAAGAGTAATTGGCTGATGCACAGGACGAGTAATTGAATGTACTAAAATTGTTGACAAATTTAACACGTAATAAAAAATGATGGCATGCTATAATTCACATATAAGATGATTGGCTAACCAGGGTGGCATTGCAAAATTCACATATATGATGCCTGGCTAAACAAGACGGCATTGCATGATTCACATATACGATAAAGAAACTAAATAGATGGCATTCACAAACATCATGTCTAAACTAAGCAGATGACATATTTGATGTATAAAGTAAGCAATGCAAGGCACCATATGCATGATATTACCAACATCAGCATGCCAAGTTAGAGCGAAGACCTCAGGGGGTAAATAGGAGTGGTCTTCTCCCTCTGAATCCCCCTCAGAACAGTTATCTTCCTCTTTATTACAATCCGAAATGGGTGGAGGGGGGGGGGGCTGCCTTTGCGCCCATCATGGAGCGACGTCTGCATGAAATTTTATTGCCACACAAAGCTCATCTCCTTTGCTCTACATGTTCAGTTCCCTTGTGTACAATAACTGACATGCATAGGAATAAAACATAGTGAGATTATGTAAGGAGTGCATGCACTAATCCAGAGTGATGGTAGCAAACTGTGGATAGACCCAAAACCAATGATAGCAGGTAGATAATAGCTTTAGTTAAAAATACAGATAATGACTTCTTAAATGTTTATTTGCACCCAACATGAAACTCATAGTAGACACCCGAGATTAACCAGATAGTAGACATATAGTACTGATTGCTGCCCCAATATGTACCCCACAACCATTTAAAAACTCAAGTTTCAGTATTAGTTTGGACCTGACTCGGAGTCTAATAGGTGAACACGACGATAAAGTAGCATGTCATCATATTAAGCCATGCATAATGTAAGCAGACACGGAAGAGTGCGACCTCTCTTGCGGACCCATGTAGTCCTCAAGGTCATCTGCTCAGTTGATGATGGTAATGCAGTTGTCGTGGCTGCCGGGGGCGGGGAAGAAGATCTGAGGTGGCGAAAGACAGTCTGGAGAGCGGATCCCTGATGTGGTGAACCCTTCCGTCGTTGGAGCAGCTGAGCTGGGATGGAACACAGCGCAGCAGGAGCAGGACAAACCACACAAGGTTTTCTTTGACACATATCTGTAACAGAAGTAATTGTGTAAGGGCTTGTTTGAATTTGAGGATTCTAACAATGCAGGGATAGGAAATAGACATGAATAGGATAGAAATGCACATGCAAAATAGAGAATTTAAAATCACAGGATTTCTGCCAATCTGAGTGTTTGGTTCACAAGAATTGGAAGATCACATGATGCAAAGAAGCATGGTGAGATTAAGTCAAACCACAAGAAAATGTACGGTTATAATGCTATTATTCTACTATCTCTTAGTCTTGTGCTTCATGAATAGGAATTTGAAAAGGAGGACAAGTGGAAATTAAAATTCCTACGGCTTTTCTTTCAAGGAGACACTAAAGGAACAAACCCTATAGTTTTCCTTTGCTCCATTCCTTTGAACCAAATGCATGAATAGTAGTACCATAGAAAACTTTCCAATTCCTATATTTTTCCTTCACTTTTCCTTTCAAGCACTAGCGATTCTAGTAGGCAGGCTTGAGTAAGGAAAATCCTACACTCAAAAAATCTTTTTGTGCTACTTCTACTACTTTGGACCCATTCCACTGCCCTACTAGCTCAACTCCCAGGCCCATCGACAAATGCACAGCTCAAATGTGCAGAGATAAATAATGATGGCATTCAAGAGAGTCCATCACGGACAGCTAAGTTGCCTGGTACCTCACTGCTTGTCATATAGTAGGATAAAACAATCATATTTCACGTTACTACGTGTGCTTAGTGGACAATATATATATAACATGTAGAGTAAAAAAGAGATGCAACAAGTGTACAACCTCTTTGGCGAAGCCATATCGATCTCAACGTGATTGGGTTGGTCGGTGAGGATGCTCCGGCTGACTTGGCTGTCGGAGGAGGGGAAGAAGATCTTAGGTGTCTGGTGATGGAGCCCGGGGTACTGCTCTGCTATGATGGAGGGTTTCGTCATTGGAGCAGCTCTGGTGAGTTGTACGATGCTGAGGCTGAAGCAGGACAAGAGAGACAATGTTAACCTAAGTGGAATTCTAATAACATCTCCAATAGATGACGTAAATTACATAACCACAAAGTGCTAGATGTAAAATACATCAGCCTCTCATCTCTGAAATTAACTGTCGAAAGTGAATTTAACTGTCGAAACTGAACTTAACTGTTGAAACTGAATTTTGCTGTCGAAACTGAATTTTACTGTTAAAACTGAACGCACTAGTAGCAGAAAAAGCAGTACCCGCAGTGCGTGCGAGAGATGGGGCAGCTGGTCGTGTAGCAGTTCATCTTCAACCTCCACCCCCTGAGCCGCCAGCCACCACCGGCCAAACCGCCGCTCCCCGTCGCTCGCGGCTGGCGGTGTGCCATCCCGCTCGCCCCGAAACCACTCCCCACCGCCGGTCCGCCGCTGCCCCGGCAATCCCTCTAGGCCCCCCCTCACGGTGTCCTGAACTAGGGGGTACTCACCACATCGTCTCCCGATCAATTGGATTGGGCCAAGGACCCCATGGCCGTTTACTCATGGGCCAGTTCGGACAGCCAAAGAATATACGAGGAAGATTCTACAAGACTTTGTGATCAAGATAAGGACTCCTCTCCACCGACGTATTCGACTAGGACTCTTGTTATCCTAGGGCTCTGGCATGTTATATAAGCCGAGGCCAGACTAGTCAATAGATGATTATTATATTATTCATTATACCCTTAGGTTTTAGACCACAACATATGATCTCGAGGTAGATAAACTCTGTACTTGATACTCCATCAATATAAACAAGAGCAGGACGTAGGGCTTTACCTCCATCAAGAGGGCCCGAACCTGGGTAAACATCGTGTCCCCTGTCTCCTGTTACCCATCGATCCATGATACACAGCTTGGGACCCCCTACCCAAGATCCGCCGGTTTTGACACCGACATTGGTGCTTTCATTGAGAGTTTCGTTGTGTGATCGGCAAAGGATCGATGGCTTGTCTGCGGATCAACTGCGACGTCGACGTCTTCGTCGCCGCCTCGACTGATCACCTTGGCTTGACCAAGGACTATGCCCCACCTCCAATCATCATGTTTGGATGAGGGCCTTCATCAACATCAACTCCAATCTCTATTAAGATAACGGAGGAATCATCCATGGAGCTCGGGGGCTCAACGTCAACATTACCCTCGAGCGACCGTGCTGTTTTTCCGAACTGCAAACTTGTACCCACTGCCACCACCTCTTCGAGCATCGCTTTGACAATTCCTTTGGTGGAATTGCGCGGAATTGAGTCTACAACAACCATGCAAAATTTCGTCGAGTTCCGATGGAGGAATCTCTGGCAATCTATGATATACCGGAGCCGTGTCAAATCTGGACGGGAATTTGGATGAGTTTAGGGCGCGGACTCCAGCACCTAGCTCGGATGTCCTTTGGAAGATCCAACCGTTTATCGGCTGAGGAATTCCTATATCTATCACCCCTCAAAATTTCAGCTTGATCCGACCGTCCAAACTCCGGGAACCTTCCGATTAGTGCATCACTTTTTAGATCTATTTTCTGCGCGAATACGGATCCGACCAGAATTCATGTTTTTTTATGAACGTGATATTGGACAACCTTCTTAAAGGAATTTTCTTCTAGGGTATTGTGTTTTGTTTTCGAATACACGCTCGCAAATTTTTCTCATTTTCGAAGATAATCTTCACCATCATGCTGGTGTCAAACCAGTCCGGCAATATTGCTTCACGGCTGCCGACCTGCACTAGACACGTCCTTACTTTGCTGAGCCGAGATCAACTTCTTCAGATCATCATCTCGGCGAGCCGAACAAGAGTTTGGAATCACAAAGGATAAATCATCACCAACATCGCCACCCCATGGATCACACGGAGCAGGCACACCAGCATCGCCGCATGGTCACTTCATCAAGCCGGCATTGGCCGCGTCACAAATTACGACCCGTGTCGGCACGGCCACACTGTTGCTTCTTCAAGCCGATGTCCATCATGCTGAACTGCTTCAACACCTCAGCTGACATGGTAGCTACAACGCCTCCTTACCGACCTACTCCGTCACCTCGGCTGGATCGGGGACTTTGCTATTTCTTCATCAACATACTCCGGTGACTTCGGCGTCACCAGCCGACCAGCTTCGTCACGTTAGCTGGACCATGGGGCTTTGCCTCGGCGAGCCAACCTTTGTCAGCATCGCCA
Organism: Triticum urartu; assembly: GCF_003073215.2. NCBI lineage: Eukaryota > Viridiplantae > Streptophyta > Magnoliopsida > Poales > Poaceae > Triticum > Triticum urartu. The sequence goes on from NC_053022.1 coordinate 451,200,657, forward strand.
TGCCGTCGCTTTATCACCCATCAGGCAATGGTTATGCGGATCGAGTCCCAATTTTGGGAGTCACTTTTCTTCGGACTGCTACAACAAATAAACCAGGTGCTATTAATCCCAGGAATTTTTGCTTGTTTGGGTTTATTTTTCCCAAGGAGTTATTACTCTGGTTTGTTTCATCATCTGTACACAGGTCTATCAAATGGTGGCCTCATTAAACAACGGTCGCATGGTGGTTCGGTCAGTTTCCATATATAGTTCGAAGAATGCCGCGTCCGGAACTCAGACCGGCCTGTGAAGTTAGGCTTTGCCATGCCTTCACCGCGTCATGCCGATGCCCTGCATCGACATTGACTTCGACGCCAGGCCACATCTCTTTTAATAAATTATTTTGCGAAAAACAATTATCCTTTTTGGACCGTACTATTTTATGTGTGTAGGTGATCGACTTCGACTGCGTCACACGGTCACTTTGGCAAGCCGACGTTGTTGTCCCAATCGGCATAAATCGGCTCGCGTGATCACCTTGTTGGTCGAATCTCCATACCGACATGTTCGGTTGCCTCGGGGACTTCGGCATCACTGAGAGAGCTCTACCTCATCGAGTGTTCGGCACACGAGCCATATTTCTTTTATTATTCACTTTGCTTAAATTATTAATTACACATATTTTTATTATTATTATCATTATTATTATCTCCAGATTGCATTATTTTTTGTGCACAGGTAAATGATTTTGGCCGGGCAGCGCTATTACCTTGGCGCACCAATGTGCTGATGTGGGGGTTCTATCGTCACCTTGCTGACCTACCGCATCACCTCGGCTGGACCGGGGGCTTCATCATCACTTCATTAACACACGCTGGGGGCTTCGGCGTCACACTGCCGGCCTACTCCATCGCCATGGTCGGACTGGGGTTTTCACCTCACCCATCGACTGTGCTGCGTCACCACTTCATCAAGCCGAGCTCTTTACTCGGACCTCTCAGGGACGGCTTGGGGGCTGGGATCTCGTCCCGCCATAATCTCGGCCTGCGTCATCAACATCGAGCACATTAACCAGCTAAGTCGCTTTCATGCTCAAAAACTTTCAGTTTTAAATTTTGTTCGGTTCAACCAAGCATTATAATTTTTTTGGCAAAAAGTCATTTGCGAAAAACTTTCTTTATCAAAACCTTGTTTGTTGCAAGCAAATTCAAATACCCCGTTTACTTGGGGGCTTCCTTTATGAAGCCTTTCCTCTTGCATATGATTATACTTGTACGGCTTCGTTCCTTGTTCGTGTATTACGCCACAATATGCATGATGTTGGTTTAAGTGTTTCACAAGCTGGGTTGCCTGGCTCCTGTGCTTACCCCTACGTTCCTGATTGTTCGGCTAAGCGGTAAAGGGAGCACCTCTGCGATTTCTACTATCGGGTCATCCGAGTTAGTACCTCTGACTGGGTGAAGCCGAAAGCTAGCGCTCTTATTGTTTTCAATAATGGTCGGCACACAACGGAACTCATGAGTACAAAAAATCTATTGCACAAGTCTCATAGTAACAATGAGCAACCGAAGAAAGGTATCGGTGGAGGTACTATTTTCTTCGAATATGCTTCTTACACTTCGTTAGTAATATAGCATAAGTTCCCTGAGCGTGCTTTGTCTGTTACATCCTTATGGCCTGATTGCCTGGTTATAGGAAACACCGTCGATGCTTTCGACAGGTAGAGTACATGACACTTTTCGGTCCTTGACCAAAGAGGGAGAAGCCGATGGTTGGTTAAGACGCGTTTAAAGTTTGGGTGAACACATATATGATATAAGTACATCGGTACATACAATCATTATGCATAAAATTCTTTTACCCAAATCACTTGGGGGCTCTTAAAATTTATATGAGCTGTTTTATAGTAAATGTGTTTTCTTTTTGATCGTTGCAAAGTCTTTTTCTACCGCTCCTTTTTCGACTTAAGTGTATGATCAATAGCCGGATAGCCTGTCTTCTCTCTAAAAAGCCGCTCGAGTTTAGTTCGCTAAACTGACCTCAAAGAAGTACTCCACCTTTGGGATAGGGAGCTCGAAGCCGTAGGCTGGCCCGCTTGAAGTGTTGAGATCGGGTGCGTCATGTTAAAGCATGACAGAAGCACAATTTTTTCTTTTTTCCAATTTTTGGATTGGCACCGAACACTTGATCTTGTTCGTAATGTCAAGTTTTTACTGACGTTTTTTTGGTTTTCCAAGCTTATGGCACTTTTAAACTATTTGTGTGTTTTCAGCATAAGTCTCGCAGTGCAACGCCGGACACCTTTAGAGATTCGGCAAAAACATTCTCGGATATTGCTGTATATGCATCGGTTTCAAAATTGTGTCTTCGGTCAATAGTTGGGTTGCCCGGCTCCTGCGCTTGCCTCCTACGTTCCGCTTTGTTCGGCTAGGTGTGCAAAGGGAGAACCACTACGATTGTGCTTCCAGGTCACATGGTTAAGCACCTCAGTGGAGAAAGCCGAAAACTGACTGTCACAATAAGCGTAAACTGGTCAACGATCCAATGACTGTGTTAAATGACAGGCCATTCATAACATTGGCCGAAGTGTTTACGGCTTGACCCCGGCTGTCGCCAAACACTAACCGGGGGCTCGTAGCCAGCTTCCCCAGTTTAAAGCTCCTATGACTAAGTGAAAGTTATAAAGCCCACATATCTGATTGCTTCGATTCCACTAACACAACTGCCTTCGGGCACCGAGACGTCGGCTAAGGGTTTTCTTGTTATTGCGGAGACACCCTGCGTAGTGTCTACAAAGGAGTAGAAGCCAACGATGGGCCACTTTCAACTGATAAACGGTCGCAACAGAGTCAAAATAAACATATCATCGTAATTTGTATTTAATATACAAGGGCTGCCTTCCATAATCATTGTTATAAAGCCATAAATATGCATCAATTTGACTTAATATTTTTGCCAAGCTGGGTTGCCTGGCTCCTGTGCTTACCGCCACGTTCTCGATTGTTCGGCTAGGCGGTAAAGGCAGCACCTCTGTGATTGTTACTACTGGGTCATCCGAGTTAGTACCTCAGACTGGGTGAAGCCGAAAGGTAGCGATCTTAAAGGATCACATTGGTCGGCAACGACGGAAGTAAAAAAAATTGGTTCACTAATACCATAGAGTTTGGGAACTTTCCCCGAACTAAATCCTCAATATTTTCTTCCCACATTGATCGGAGGTGAGGTTTCATGATCATGATACACATGACGACCCAAAGAAAGGAACCGACAGCGGGACTATTTTCCTTGGAAGATGTTTCTTACATTAAGTAATATAACATATCTCTCTGCGTACCTTTGTTTATAAAATTGTATGGCCGGATTGCCTTGTTTTCCATAAATCTTTGCCCTTATAACGGCTTTATAAGGTAGGACAAACACTCCTCGGCTACTGGCCGAGGAGGTGGAAGCCGATGGTCGGTCAACAAAGTTTTCTACAATGCAGATCCAAGCATTAATGATGTAAAGTACTTGGATACATAGAATCATTACACATAATTTGTGATTTTACTGTGGATATCGATCCTTAATTCGGCCACCCGTGCCCGCATTAAGGCTCGGGGGCTACTGGGGTACGGGCTTATGATTTACTAATATTAAAGGGGCACATCGATCCCCTGATCTAGTGTTGCCACCCGACCAGTGTCTCAGGGGCTACTGCATTGGCAATCCAATGCAGAAAATTTAAGTGCAATATAGTTTTCGAGGAGATTATGATCCTCAGGTTGTTCGGCCACACCCAACCTGAGTCTCGAGGACTTTGCACACCGCTTTTTGTGTCCCGAAGTATTTTGCTGAGCTAGGAGTTGATCCTCAGGACGATTTTGCAAATCAACCTGAGTCTCAGCGGCTACTGGGATCAACGGTCTTATGTCATCCTTCAGGTGCATCTCGGGTTTTAGACCGATACACACCTTGAGCGCCACTGGCTATTTATCTCGGCAGAGAATAAATTGCACCAATCAAAAATATTGACAAAAATTGGCCCACAGTCGGGGTGGTGCACCACCTTGGAAGCAGTCCGGCATAAAGCTCGGGCGCGAGTGGCTGGCTCCATAGAGGGCATTTACGACATTAATCTCGGCTAAACTCCTTCAACCTTTTTGAACCAAGGTGATCTATGACACCTCGGATATAGTCCGGCGTTGGAGCTTGGACATAGTCCGGCATTGGAGCTTGGGCATAGTCCGGCATTGGAGCTCGGATACATTCTGGCGTTGGAGCTCGGAAGTGGTCCGGCGTTGGTGCTCTTCTGCAAAAGATACCTCGAATATAGTCCGGCGTCGGAGCTCGGACGCAAGAAGACACTGCCGCCCGGGAACAACTTCAAACCCGAGGTGTGGCATAAAAATAATGAGGCATTGATAAATGCCGAATACTTAAAGGGCTCCTCGGATACCCGACGTGTGAGATCTTCAGATTTAGCTCGGCAATCCTCAAGATAGGAGATGGGAAGATTTGTTGAACCAGTTTTCAAGACCGACGATGTCACACCCTCGATGCGACTATATCTCCCACGTGTGGAGGCATGACTTAGAGGCATAATCGCATTGAAGGCATATGTCGCAAGTTAGGTAATCTTCACAACATCCCATGTAATATAGATAATAAAAGGGGAGATAACATAGTTGGCTTACACTCGCCATGTGAATCAAGTACATAAATAGCATTACATCATCCAAACACTCATGGCCCGACTACGGCGCCAAAATAAAAGATAACCCAACATGCGACACGGTCCCGATCACCCCCAACAGGGCACCACTACTGATCATCAGGAAAGGAAACATAGTATCGTTGAGAGTCCTCGTCGAACTCCCACTTGAGCTCGAGCGCGTCACCGGGAGCGGAATCATCAGGCCCTGCATCTGGTGTAATAGTAATCTGTGAGCCACAGGGACTCAGCAATCTCGCACCCTCGCGATCAAGACTATTTAAGCTTAATAGGTATGGCAAGGTAAATATATGTGGAGCTGCAGCAGGCGACTAGCATATATGGTGGCTATCCTGTTCACAAAAGAGAGCGAGAAGAGGAGGCAAAGCGCGAGCGAGAAACTAGAGAGCAACCTGCGCAAGCATTACTCCAACACCGTGTTCACTTCCCGGACTCCACCAAGAAGAGACCATCACGGTAACTCACACTGTTGATTCATTTTAATTAAGTTAAGGTTCAAATTATCTACAACCGGACATTAACAAATTCCCATCTGCCCATAACGGCGGGCACGGCTTTCGAAAGTTCAAATCCCTGCAGGGGAGTCCCAACTTAGCCCATGACAAGCTCTCACGGTCAACGAAGGAATAGACCTCCTCCCGAGACGTTCCGATCAGACTCGGTATCTCGGTTCTTCAAGACACTTCGACAGGTTAAAACAAATCCAGCAACACCGCCTGAATGTGCCGACAAATCCCGATAGGAGCTGCACATATCTCGTTCTCAGGGCACACTCAGATGAGACTAGCTACGAGTAAAACCAACCCTCAAGTTGCCCCGAGGTGGCCCCGCAGGCAGCTTAGTCGAACCAACACTCAGAGGAGCACTGGCCCGGGTGGGGGTTTAAATAAGATGACCCTCGGGCTCCGGAAACCCAAGGGAAAAATAGGCTAGGTGGCAAATGGTAAAACCAAGGTTGGGCATTGCTGGAAAAGCTTTAATCAAGGCGAACTATCAAGGGGTTCCCATTATAACCCAACCGCGTAAGGAACGCAAAATCCGGGAACATAACACCGATATGACGGAAACTAGGGCGGCAAGAGTGGAACAAAACACTAGGCGAGAGGCCGAGCCTTCCACCCTTTACCAAGTATATAGATGCATTAAGATAACATGGCAATATAATGATATCCCAACAAGTAAATAAATGTTCCAACAAGGAACGGCCTCCAATCTTCACCTGCAACTAGCAACGCTATAAGAGGGGCTGAGCAAAGCGGTAACATAGCCAATCAACGGTTTGCTAGGACATGGTGGGTTAGAGGTTTGACATGGCAATTTGGGAGGCTTGAAAGCAAGTGGTAGGCATCGTAGCATTGCATAGCAAAAGAGCGAGCATCTAGCATAGCAAAGATAGTAGTGATTTCGAGGGTATGATCATCTTGCCTGCAAAGTTGTCAGAGTTGACTGGATCCTCGAAAGCAAACTCAACGGGCTCCTCGAAAGCAAACTCAACGGGCTCCTCGTTAGCGAACTCGTCTCCCGGCTCTACCCAAACAAGACAAACAAGCAAACAGAACACAATCAACCACGTGCAAAGCTCAAACAATATGATGCAAAGATGGTATGCTATGCGGGATGCGATGCGGGATGCATATGCAAGATTTGACAAGGGATGCATGAACCTGGCCTCAACTTGGAAATGCAAGTGTGCCACTGGAAAGATGAGATGAAATCTCTTGAAAACGATATAAAGAACGCCGGAATCGGAGTTACGGTTTGGAAATGGCAAGCAATTCAAATATGACCACGTTCTGCGTTTTACAGCAAGTAGCCATCTAAATGCAACGAGATGAACATGCTACAGCACTCAAACATGGCATAAAAATACATGGCAGGGATGCATTCAATATGCTTAACAAAAGTCTAGCACCGCTATGGCCAATTCATCCATTAACAGGTTCAAACAAGCATGGCAAAAATGCATATGACAAACAGATTTCAGACTTAGTGAAATTAACACTTGTCTGGAATTTTAGATCAGATAGCACTCTTCGGAGCAACAAAACTATATGCTACAGGACCTGAACATGGCAAAGTAAAGCATGGCATGGAGCTACTAAAAGAGCTTAACAAAAGTCCCTTAGTGACCTTGAGCCAAAAGGGATCATAAAATACAATTGCAAGCATGTGAACATGGCAAAAACATAATCAGTTCTCAGACTTAGTGAAAACTGGAACATGCTGAAAACAGATATCAAGTAGGCATGTTTACGAGCTCGATGCACTCACTACGGAGCAAGTCATGAAAATCTAAGCATACACCCATCAAGAATACACAAAATGAAAGCTAGACATGGCAAGAACAATAGCATAGCATGCACGGATCAACTACAACATCATCGGCAAAATCGCTAACAAGTAGACAATCTGCCCAGATTCATGAAATAGCAAAAGTAGAGCTCGATTGACTCAAGCTAGGGTGCTCTATAATTGCAAACAAAGACATGGATGGATAGAGCACTACAAGATTAACAAAACATCCTTACTGATCATCCTCAAAAGAGGCACGGATCACTAGGAAACAACATGAACATATGGCCATATGAGATAAATAGCTCAAAGACTTAGTGGAAATGCTAAGTCCCTGAAATCAGCATTACCAAGTGCCTCACTTTGCAAGCTTGTGCTAGTCACCACACACATCACAAAAAATACATGGGTTGCACCTCTGGAAAGATGAAAAAACCCTTAACAAAACATATGTAGAGCTCATGGGCATATCATGCACACAATAACCATGGCAAAAATGACAAATATCTAAATGGAGCAGCAGATCTCACAATTATCTCAAGTAGCACTCTTCTAACAGCATTTAGGGCATCAAGATGAACTCAAATGAAAATGATGCAATGGAATGAAATGATGTACTCTCAGAGACGAATATTTTGATATGCTATATGCCAAAAACGGAGCTACGGATGCAAAGTTACGATGCGATGAACAAGAGCATATGAGCTAGGGTTTCAGGCAAAAAGTCAACCGAGGCGATTTGGATCTGAGATCTGCACGGAAACCGATGCGCTCGCCGGAGTTCGTCGATCACCGGAGTTTGCGAGGGAGGCGGCCGGAGTTGGCGTGGAGGAGGCCGGCGACGAGGGGAGGAGGCGCGGGCCGGAGCCGACTGGTGGCGGGCGGCGATGGTTGGCGCGGCGGGACGGCGATGGTTCGCGCGGCGGCTCGGGGCCAGGTCGCCGGAGCTACGCCGGGCCGGTGGTGAATCTCGCCAGCGCGGGGAGGAGAGGCGCTGGCCTTGGGCGGAAGGGAGGCGAGGCGGCGGGGAGGCTCCCCAGGCGGCGGCGTGGGGCGCCCAGGCGCGGGGCGGCGGCGGTTCGGGCCCCGCGGGCCGGATCTGGGCCGCGCGGGCCTGCGGCGGCGAAGGACAGAGGAGGAGGGCCGCGCGGATGAGGTGGCGGCGCTTGGTTGGTGGAGATCGGCGGCGGGGTGACGTGTCGGGCGGCTATTGGCCGGAGTGAGGTGGCTGCGGGGCGGCGGACATGTCCGGCGCGGCGTGGAGGTGCGTCCGGGCGCGAGGAGGAAGATGGCTAGGGTTTCATCCGCGAAAATTTCGAAGGGGATCACATATATATAGGTAGAGGGAGCTAGGAGAGTCCAAATGAGGTGCGGTTTTCGGCCACGCGACCGTGATCGAACGCTCTAGATGATGGAGAAGGTTTTGGTGGGTTTTGGGCCAAAATGGAGGGGTGTTGGGATGCAACACACACGAGGCCTTTTCGGTTCCTCGGTTAACCGTTGGAGTATCAAACGAAGTCCAAATGATACGAAACTTGACAGGCGGTCTAGCGGTAGTAAACCAAGGCCGCTTGGCAAGTCTCGGTCCAATCCGGAAATGTTTAATCCCCACACACGAAAGAAAAGGTAGAAATGACCACCGGAGGAGAATGAAGCGCCAGAATGCGAAACGGACAACGGGGAAAATGCTCGAATGCATGAGATGAACACGCATGCAAATGCAATGCACATGATGACATGATATGAGATGCATGACACGACAACAACACACGGAGACAAAAACCCGAACCTGAGAAAATAAAATAACTTAACGCTAGAAACGGCAAGAGTTGGAGTACATATTGGGAAAGTCATATCCGGGGTGTTACAGACGACCGAAGACGAAGAACAGTTCGGAAGAATCAAGGAGCGTCCCCAACTTGAAGATCGGTTCAGGGGGCTACTGACGTCCTGGACTAGGGGGTACTCACCACATCGTCTCCCGATCAGTTGGATTGGGCCGAGGACCCCCATGGCCGTTTACTCATGGGCCAGTTCGGACAGCCGAAGACATATACGAGGAAGATTCCACAAGACTTGGTGATCAAGACAAGGACTCCTCTCCACCGACGTATTCGACTAGGACTCTTGTTATCCTAGGCCTCTGGCATGTTATATAAGCCGAGGCCAGGCTAGTCAATAGATGATTATTATATTATTCGTCATACCCTTAGGTTTTAGACCACAACATATGATCTCGAGGTAGATTAGCTCTATACTTGATACTCCATCAATATAAACAAGAGCAGGACGTAGGGTTTTACCTCCATCAAGAGGGCCCGAACCTGGGTAAACATCGTGTCCCCTGTCTCCTATTACCCATCGATCCATGATACACAGCTTGGGACCCCCTACCCGAGATCCGCCGGTTTTGACACCGACACCCCCCCGTGCCGAGCTTTTTCTCCGGCGATCCCCACGCCACTGCCCCACCACCGCCGGTGACCATCGCCCCCACCCTGAACCCTAAGATAGATAGTGGGGTACCTCTCCGGCGAGCCCCCCATCCCCACTACGGCTGGTTCTTCCTTAACTCCGGCGAGCCCCCCCACCCCTTGAAAATCGACTGACCCAAAAGTCGATTCAGTCGACTGAAATGTAGCCAAATCGGAGCAGCATCGCAAGCAAGAGCAAGAGCGAGAGTAGCAGCGTGAGCAAGAGCAAGAGCAATAGCAAGAGCAGACCAGGTAGGGGACCGAGAGCAAGAGCAGAGCAGTAGCGCGAGCAAGAGCTAAAGTAGCAGCAGCTCCTACTGATGTGGATGTCGGTGCCGAGGGAGCGACACTGTGGAGGAAGTGGCCGGCGATGCCGCCATGGATGGAGCCGCGCCATGTCGGCTCGGGACCGAGCGCCGGTAGCACCTTGAGATCAAATCAAGAAGAAAATGCGGTGATTAATGTACAACCTCTTTGGTGGCGCCGATTAGGCCTCTGCTTCATCTGAGGAAACGGTGATGATGCTGCTCTTCTGGTGGTGCAGGTGAAGACGGTGGTGTGGGAATGGAGGTGGCGTGAAAGACGAAGGGAACGTCGGGGAAGCTCCTTGGAGGTGGAGGACGGGGTGGCTGAACCGGCGGGACGACGAGATCGATGACGGATCCTCATCCGGTACGGTGGATGAGGGACGTTGAGGTGTTGCTGTGGACGACGTCGTCGGGGAAGAGGCTCCGGCTGGGTGGCGGACAAAGGAGGGTGTGGGGCTTTGTGGGTTTTCGCGACCTTGGTGTATGAATGGGTGGGCGGATGGGATGGGAGTGGGGAACCATGGCTTAGGGACGCGCTTGTCCGAAATGTGGGGTAAGTTACGAAAGTACCCCCACCAATTTGAGCTAGGCAGTTCTTTCGGTTCAGGGGTATCATGGGCATTTCACGTGTCGGGATTTCGCAGAAGGTGGGAGTTTTCACGCGCGTTGTAATTTTGGGATAGTAAGGCACGAGTTGAGATGGAGAGAGTTTTTGGAGCACAAAAAGACAAAGATATATCTTAAATATTTCGGGGTAACAAGGCGCGGGTGGAAGAGGCGGGAGTTTCGCAGCACGATAGACATAGATGCTAGCTTGAAATTTTGGCATAACAAGGCGCGGCTTGAAATTTTGTGAGAACAAGCTTAACGTGTACCAAAAAAAGACAATTCGCACCTCATCACTAGAGAGAGCTGCTACCTCTTGAGCATGTTGGTTTTCCCTTGAAGTGGAAAGGGTGATGCAACAAAGCAGCATAAGTATTTCCCTCAGTTTTTGAGAACCAAGGTATCAATCCAGTAGGAGACCACACGCGAGTCACCTCATACCTACACAAACAAATAAGAACCTCGCAACCAACGTGATAAAGGGGTTGTCAATCCCTTCACGGCCACTTGCAAGAGTGAGATCTGATAGAGATATAATAATAAGATAAATATTTTTGGTATTTTTATGATATAAGTTGAAAGTAAAGATTGTAGAATAAAATAGATTGGAAACTTGTATGATGGAAAATAGACCCGGGGGGCATAGGTTTCACTAGTGGCTCCTCTCAAGATAGCATAAGTATTGCGGTGGGTGAACAAATTACTGTCGAGCAATTGATAGAATTGAGCATAGTTATGAGAATATCTAGGTATGATCATGTATATAGGCATCACGTCCGTGACAATTAGACCGACTCCTGCCTGCATCTACTACTATTACTCCACACATCGACCACTATCCAGCATGCATCTAGAGTATTAAGTTCATAAGAACGGAGTAACGCTTTAAGCAAGATGATATGATGTAGAGGGATAAGCTCATGCAATATGATATAAACCCCATCTTTTTATCCTCGATGGCAACAATACAATATGTGTCGTTTCCCCTACTGTCACTGGGATCGAGCACCGTAAGATTGAACCCAAAGCTAAGCACTTCTCCCATTGCAGGAAAGATCAATCTAGTAGGCCAAACCAAACTGATAATTCGAAGAGAACTGCAAATATAACCAATCATACATAAAAGAATTCAGAGAAGATTCAAATATTGTTCATAGATAATCTTGATCATACCCCCACAATTCATCGGATCTCGACAAACACACCGCAAAAGAAGATTACATCGAATAGATCTCCAAGAGAATAGAGGAGATCTTTGTATTGAGATCCAAAGAGAGAGAAGAAGCCATCTAGCTAATAACTATGGACCCGAAGGTCTGAAGTAAACTACTCACACATCATCGGAGGGGCCATGGAGTTGATGTAGAGGCCCTCCGTGATCAATGCCCCCTCCGGCGGAGCTCCGGAAAAGGCCCCAAGATGGGATCTCTTGGGTACAGAAGGTTGTGGCGGTGGAAATAGGGTTTCGTGGTGCTCCTGGATGTTTTCGGGGTATGTGAACATATATAGGAGGAAGAAGTAGGTCGGTTGAGCCACGAGGGGCCCATGAGGGGAGAGGGCGCGCCCAGGGGGGTATGCACCCCCTACCTCGTGGCCACCTCGTTGGTTGCTTGAGGTCCACTCCAAGTCGTATGGATTACGTTTCCAAAAATCACGCTCCCGAAGGTTTCATTCCGTTTGGACTCCGTTTGATATTCATTTTCTGTGAAACACTGAAATAGGCAAAAAACAACAATTTGCACTAGGCCTTGGGTTAATAGGTTAGTCCCAAAAATAATATAAAAGTGTAAAATAAAGCCCATTAACATCCAAAACAGATAATATAATAGCATGGAACAATAAAAAATTATAGATACGTTGGAGACGTATCAGCATCCCCAAGATTAATTCCTGCTTGTCCTCGAGTAGGTAAATGATAAAAATTGATTTTTTTGATGTGGAATGCTTTCTAGAATATTCTTCAATGTATTTTTCTCTATTGTGGCATGAATGTTCAGATCCGAAAGATTCAAGATAAAAGTTTATTGTTGACATAAAAATAGTAATACTCCAAGTATGCTAATCAAGCAATTATGTCTTATCAAAATACCATAGCCAAAGAAAACTTATCCCTACAAAGTCATATAGTTTGGCCATGCTTCATTTTCGTCACACAAAATGCTCTCATCATGCACAACCCCGATGACAAGCCAAGCAATTGTTTCATACTTAGCCTTTTCAAACTCTTTCAACTTTTACGCAATATATGAGCACGAGCCATGGATATAGCACTATGGGTGGAATAGAGTATGATGATCGAGGTTGAGTGAGAAGACAAAAAGGGAGAAAGTCTCACATTGACGCGGCTAATCAATGGCTATGGAGATGCCCACCGACTGATGTCAATGCAAGGAGTAGGGATTGCCATGCAACGGATGCACTAGAGCTATAAATATATGCAAGCTCATCAAAGAAACTAAGTGGGTGTGCATCCAACTCGCTTGCTCACGAATACCTAGGGCATTTGAGGAAGCCCATCATTGGAATATACAAGCCAAGTTCTATAATGAAAAATTCCCACTAGTATATGAAAGTGACAAAATAAGAGACTCTCTATCATGAAGATCATGGTGGTACTTTGAAGCACAAGTGTAGAAAAAGGATAGTAACATTGCCCCTTCTCTCTTTTTCTCTCATTTTTTATTTGGGCCTTCTTTCTTTTTTTTCTTTTTTTTCTTTTGGCCTCTTTTATTTTTTTCTTTTTCGTCTGGAGTCTCATCACGACTTGTGGGGGAAGCATAGCCCCCATCATCCTTTCCTCACTGGTATAATGCTCTAATAATGATGATCATCACACTTCTTTTTTACTTACAACTCAAGAATTACAACTCGATACTTAGAACAAAATATGATTCTATGTGAATGCCTCCGGCGGTGTACCGGGATTGCGATGAATCAAGAGTGACATGTATGAAAAATTAAGCATGGTGTCCTTGCCAAAAATACGATGTCAACTACATGATCATGCAAAGCAATATGACAATGATGATGCGTGTCATAATAAATGGAACGGTGGAAAGTTGCATGGAAATATATCTCGGATGGCTATGGAAATGCCATAATAGGTAGGTATGGTGGCTGTTTTGAGGAAGATATAAGGAGGCTTATGTGTGATAGAGCGTATCATATCACGGGGTTTGGATGCACCGGCGAAGTTTGCACCAACTCTCGAGGTGAGAAAGGGCAATGCACGGTACCGAAGAGGCTAGCAATGATGGAAGGGTGAGAGTGCGTATAATCCATGTACTCAACATTAGTCATAAAGAACTCACATACTTATTGCAAAAATCTACATGTCATCAAAACCAAGCACTACACGCATGCTCCTAGGGGGATAGATTGGTAGGAAAAGACCATCACTCATCCCCGACCGCCACTCATAAGGAAAGCAATAAAAGAACACCCCATGATTCCAATTTGTCACATAACGTTTACCATACGTGCATGCTACGGGAATTGCCAACTTCAACACAAGTATTCATCAATTTCAGAATTACTCAACTAGCACACCTCTGAGATTACCACCTTTATATCTCAAAACAATCTATCAAGCATCCAACTTCTCTTAGCATTTAAAATTTATAACCAAAGTGAATTACCATGCTGTTCTGAAGGACTCTCAAAATGATATAAGTGAAGCATGAGAGATCAATTATTTCTATAAAATGGAACCACCGGCGTGCTCTAAAATATATAAGCGAAGCACTAGAGCAAAAATTATCCAACTCAAAAGATATAAGTGAAGCACATAGAGTATTCTAATAAATTCCAATTCATGCGTGTCTCTCCCAAAAGGTGTGTACATCATAGATGATTTTGGTAAACTAAAAATCAAAGAATCAAATCATACAAGACGCTCCAAGCAAAACACATATCATGTGGCGAATAAAAATATAGCTCCAAGTAAAGTTACCGATGGACGAAGACGAAAGAGGGGATGCCTTCCGGGGCATCCCCAAGATTAGGCTTTTGGTTGTTCTTGGATTTTTCCTTGGGGTGCCTTTGGAATCCCCTAGCTTAGGCTCTTACCACTCCTTGTTCCATAATCCATCAAATCTTTACCCAAAACTTGAAAACTTCACAACACAAAACTTAAAAGAAAATCTTCGTGAGCTCCGTTAGTAAAAGAAAACAAACCACCACTTCAAGGTACTGTAATTAACTCATTATTTATTTATATTGGTGTTAAACCTACTGTATTCCAACTTTTATATGGTTCATAAACTCTATTACTAGCCATAGATTCATCAAAATAAGCAAACAACACACGAAAAACAGAATCTGTCAAAAACAAAACAGTCTGTAGTAATCGGTAGGTTTCGAATACTTCTGGAACCCCCAAAATTCTAAAATAAATTTATGGACGTGATTAATTTATCTATTAATCATCTTCAAAAATAATTAACTAAATAGCACTCTCCAGTAAAAAATGGCAGCAAATCTCGTGAGCGCTAAAGTTTCTGTTTTTTACAGCAAGATCGCAAAGACTTTCCCCAAGTCTTCCCAAAGGTTCTACTTGGAAAAAACACTAATTAAAAGCATAAAACCACATATAAACAGAGGATATATGAATTATTTATTACTAAACAGAATCAAAAAGTAAGAAACAAAAATAAAAATGGGTTGCCTCCCAACAAGCGCTATTGTTTAACGCCCCTAGCTAGGCATAAAAGCAAGGATAGATCTAAGTATTATCATCTTTGGTATGCAATCCATAAGTGGCTCTCATAATGGATTCATAAGGTAATTTAATTTTATTTCTAGGAAAGTGTTCCATGCCCTTCCTTAACGGAAATTGGAATCCAATATTCCCTTCCTTCATATCAATAATTGCACCAATCGTTCTAAGGAAAGGTCTACCAAGAATAATAGGACATGTAGGATTCTAATATATATCAAGAACAATGAAATCTATGGGCACATAGTTCCTATTTTCAACAATAAGAACATCATTAATTCTTCCCATAGGTTTCTTAATGGTGGAACCCGCAAGGTGCAAGTTTAAAGAACAATCATCAAATTCATGGAAACCTAGCAAATCACACAAAGTTTTTGGGATCATTTAAACACTAGCACCCAAATCACACAAAGCATAGCATTGATGATCTTTAGTTTTTATTTTAATTGTAGGTTCCCACTCATCATAAAGTTTTCTAGGGATAGAAACTTCCAACTCAATTTTTTCTTCATAAGATTGCATTAAAGCAAACGATATGTTTAGTAAAGGCTTTATTTTGGCTATAAGCATCTGGAGAATGTAGCACGGATTGCAACAAGGAAATACAATCTATTAAATAACAATTATCATAATTAAATTCCTTGAAATCCAAGATAGTGGGTTCATTGCTATTTAAAGTTTTGACCTCTCCAATCCCACTTTTATCAATTTTTGCATCAAGATCTAAAAACTCCGAATCATTGGGACGCCTTCTAACTAAAGCTGACTCATCTCCACTCCCATAAGTATCAAGATTCGTATTGCAAAAGAAATATTTAATAGGGGACACATCAATAACTTTTAGATCCTCATCCTTATTATCATGGAAACTAGAAGAACATGCTTTTATGAAGCAATCTTTTTTTGCACGCATCCTAGCGGTTCTTTCTTTGCACTAATCAATGGAAATTCTCATGGATTTGAGAGACTCATTGATATCATGCTTAGGTGGAACAGATATAAGTTTCAAAGAATCAACATCAAGAGAAATTATATGCACGTTCCTAGCCAACTCATCAATCTTAAGCAATTTTTCTTCAATCAAAGCATTGAAACTCTTTTGCGAACTAATAAATTATTTAATACTAGATTCAAAATCAGAGGGCATCTTATTATAATTTCCATAAGAACTGTTGTAGGAATTACCATAATTATTAGAGGAATTACTTGGAAACGGCCTAGAATTATTACCTCTATACACGTTGTTACCAAAATTGTTCCTACCAACAAAATTCACATCCATAGATTCATTATTATTCTCAATTAAAGTAGACAAAGGCATGTCCATGGGATCAGTAGGAGTACTCGTATTAGCAAACAATTTCATAAGTTCATCCATCTTTCCACTCAAAACATTAATCTCTTCAATTGCATGCACCTTTTTACTAGTAGATCTTTCAGTGTGCCATTGAGAATAATTAACCATAATAATATCTAGGAGTTTGGTAGCTTCTCCTAAAGTGATTTCCATAAAAGTGCCTCCCGCGGCCAAATCTAAATGATTTCTAGAAGCAAAATTCAATCTGGCATAATTTTTTGTATAATCATCCATAAATTCATACCATGTGTAGCGCAATTACGTATCATTAATTTCATCCTCTCCCAAGATTGTGCAACATGCTCATGATCAAGTTGCTTAAAATTCTTAATATCGTTTCTCAGAGATATGATCTTAGCGGGAGGAAAATACTTAGAGATAATAGCATCTTTGCACTTATTCCATGAATCAATACTATTTTTAGGCAAATACGAAAACCAAGCTTTAGCACGATCTCCAAGCAAAAACAGAAATAGCTTAAGTTTAACAATATCATTATCCACATCTTTCTTCTTTTGCATATCACACAAATCAACAAAGTTGTTTAGATGGGTAGCGGCATCTTTACTAGGATGGCCAAAAAATGGATCTTTCTTGACAAGATTCAGCAAAGCAACATTAATTTCACAAGATTCAGCATCAGTAAGAGGAGCAATCGGAGTGCTAATAAAATCATTATTGTTGGTATTGGAAAAGTCACACAATTTAGTATTATCTTGAGCCATCGTGACAAGCAAGAAATCCAACACACAAGCAAACAAGCGAATAAAAAGCGAACGGAAAGAGAGGGCGAAAGGAAAAGAGGGCGAATAAAATGGGGTGAAGTGAGGGAGAGGAAAACAAGAGGCAAATGACAAATAATGTAATGCGAAGGATAAGAGTTGTGATGGTTACTTGGTATGTCTTGACTTGGCGTAGATCTCCACGACAACGGCGCCCAAAATCCTTCTTGCTACCTCTTGAGCATGCGTTGGTTTTCCCTTGAAGAGGAAAGGGTGATGCAGCAAAGCAGTGTAAGTATTTCCCTCAGTTTTTGAGAACCAAGGTATCAATCCAGTAGGAGACCACGCGCGAGTCACCTCGTACCTACACAAACAAATAAGAACCTCGCAACCAACGCGATAAAGGGGTTGTCAATCCCTTCACGGCCACTTGCAAGAGTGAGATCTGATAGAGATAATAATAATAAGATAAATATTTTTGGTATTTTTATGATATAAATTGAAAGTAAAGATTGCAGAATAAAATAGATTGGAAACTTGTATGATGGAAAATAGACCCGGGGGCCATTGGTTTCACTAGTGGCTCCTCTCAAGATAGCATAAGTATTACGGTGGGTGAACAAATTACTGTCGAGCAATTGATAGAATTGAGCATGGTTATGAGAATATCTAGGTATGATCATGTATATAGGCATCACACCCGTGACAAGTAGACCGACTCCTGCCTGCATCTACTACTATTACTCCACACATTGACCGCTATCCAACATGCATCTAGAGTATTAAGTTCATAAGAATGGAGTAACGCTTTAAGCAAGATGACATGATGTAGAGGAATAAACTCATGCAATATGATATAAACCCCATCTTTTTATCCTCGATGGCAACAATACAATAGGTGTCGTTTCCCCTACTGTCACTGGGATCGTGCACCGCAAGATTGAACCCAAAGCTAAGCACTTCTCCCATTGCAAGAAAGATCAATCTAGTAGGCCAAACCAAACTGATAATTCGAAGAGACTTGCAAAGATAACCAATCATACATAAAACAATTGAGAGAAGATTCAAATATTGTTCATAGATAATCTTGATCATACCCCCACAATTCATCGGATCTCGACAAACACACCGCAAAAGAAGATTACATCGAATAGATCTCCAAGAGAATCGAGGAGAGCTTTGTATTGAGATCCAAAGAGGGAGAAGAAGCCATCTAGCTAATAACTATGGACCCGAAGGTCTGAAGTGAACTACTCACACATCATCGGAGGGGCCATGGAGTTGATGTAGAGGCCCTCCGTGATCAATGCCCCCTCTGGCGGAGCTCCGGAAAAGGCCCCAAGATGGGATCTCTTGGGTACAGAAGGTTGCGGCGGTGGAAATAGGGTTTCGTGGTGCTCCTGGATGTTTTCGGGGTATGTGAACATATATAGGAGGAAGAAGTAGGTCGGTTGAGCCACGAGGAGCCCACGAGGGGGGAGGGCACGCCCAGGGGGGTAGGCGCGCCCCTGCCTCGTGGCCACCTTGTTGGTTGCTTGAGGTCCACTCCAAGTCCTCTGGATCACGTTTGTTCCAAAAATCACGCTCCCGAAGGTTTCATTCCATTTGGACTCCATTTGATATTCGCTTTCTGCGAAACACTAAAATAGGCAAAAAAATAGCAATTTGCACTAGGCCTTGGATTAATAGGTTAGTCCCAAAAATAATATAAAAGTGTAAAATAAAGCCCATTAACATCCAAAACAGATAATATAATAGCATGGAACAATAAAAAATTATAGATACGTTGGAGACGTATCAAGAGCCATGTCCCGTTTTACTATATTACTAGAAATGCATTCAAATACAACAAAAAAACAAAAAAAACAGGACAACAAACATAACGTGTACAGTACCAAAACAATTTGCAATTCCCTCAACAATAAAAAAACAATGTGTGTTGTCTAGCATATGGACTAAATTTGAGTACATTTTCCCTGTTTGAATGGGATTGTACTCGGATTAGTTATACAACCATCTAAATATTATCTTCACAACACATGACATGAATATAGGAGAAGTAAATTCCTATATAAATACGAACTACATGTACATATGATCTCAAATTCAAATATATGTATCCATTTTACGTTGAATTCAAACATAGTACATGTATGCTCTAGCTAGATGTTCGGAATCTAAACCATGTATGATACTACGTACAATGTGTTTAACACGCACAACACACACACAAACACCATTTAGACTAGTAAGGTACACGTGCATTGCACGCATGAGATTTGGCAACCAAATTATGAATAAATACCACATTATAGCATGTAAGCTTTGAGTCATATATGCATGATGTAGATGTTCGTTTACTTCTTATAGTTCATTTGATTCAAAGTCATCTAGTTTTTATAAGAAATCTAATCTATTTTAAGATTCATGGAATTGTGCGTTGTATAGCATAAAGTAAAAACAAATAATGGCAAATCATGTAGAAAAACATTTGGGCAATTCTGATACGGAAGATTCTAGAACAAAGAAGAAGTGCTTGTGTTTTGAGGTTTGTGCATTATGCTTAAGTTCAACCATGGAGTCTTCTAGATTGTACATGTGGCAAATCTGGTGGAATCTAGATGATATCCAATGGCTAGTAGTGCTCAAATTTGCCATCTCTGCACCATCGGATTGGCTTCATCCAACGACAATCTTTCAAAGTTAAAATTATCCGCACACTATATAAAAATATAAAATATAATATATAGGTGTATAGATATAGATATGTGATGAGAAAGCCACCCATCATCTCCAATTAGAATTGTGTGTCCATGCATAGATGCAATGTGGCCAAACGATGTCTGCCATCGGTATCTCAAATTCAAATCAGTCTGACCTTGTTCAATGTGTATATAGTACAACATGCTCATTTCCAAACCACACCGCGCATATCTCAGTTATATTCATGCATGCGTGGGTTTCAAACATCATGATCTCTTATTCAAATATTTGAATTCAACTTTACATTGATTATGACCTCACCTAGTCTTTTACACCCACACGGTCATATTCTCTTTATAATTGTACCACTAACTTTCTCTCGTGCATGCATGCACACATACTACCAGTCGGCATTATCCATCGCACACATGCAATCTTTTTCTTCAGGTCGTTCTCCCATGCATGAACACACACACACACCTCCCCCTCTCCATCAAATGGGGAATTCTTTATCTCTCACGTGCATGCACAGCGATCGATGTTCCTCTATGTGTGTGTATATATAGCTAGGTCTATCATAGTTTTCCACACAAACCGATCAATCTATATATCTAGTGAGGTCTCACCCTCTTTCCCACGTCCACATCGATCAGTCTATACCTCTCTATATAGGATTACATAGCTAATACACCTACATTAATTACATATCCAACGTCTCCCTCTCATCATCCATGCCTTCCACTTCATCTCTCATACGCGCACACAGTGGCGAAGACAGGGGGCAGCAAGGGCCCTGCCCCACCTAACATCACTATATATCGAGGCTAATATGAATGTGATCATTAGACAATTGCTGGTAAAATGGTTTAAGTTGATGAATTGGCCCTCCTCGTAAAGGATTAGCAATGCTTGCCCCCTAGCTCATTTATTGTTCATGGCTCTGCCACTACGCACAACAGCGCATGTTCTTGCCCCCTCTCTTTAAATATCGATCTCGCACTTGTGCACTCCTTCGTAGTCTCCCTCCACTTGGCCCCTCACACCATCTTCTAGCCCCCACCGGATTTTGCCACATGTACAATCTAGCAGACTCCATGGTTGATCTTAAGCATAATGCACAAACCTCAAAACACAAGTGCTTCTCCTTTGTTCTAGAATCTTTCATATCATAACTTCCAAAACTTTTTTTCTAGTTGAATTGCCATTATTTGTTTTTACTTTATGCTTTGCAACGCACAATTCCATGAATCATCAAATAGATTAATGGCATCTTTGGTTCAACAGATTCTCAAAGGAATTTTGGAGGATTCTAATCCTTAGGAATTTTTCCTATCTTGGTTGTTTGATTCGTAGGATTGTAAACCATAGGAATTTTTCCATATGATTCATTTACACTAGAACTCATAGGAAACATCCCATCCACTCAAACCTCTTTGAAAGAATCTTGCGTTTTTTCTATGCACAATCAAACACTCGTACAATCTTGTAGGATTCAAGCATTCCACTCTAATCCCATGTATTTCCTATTCCCGCGTTTTGGAAATCCTACAAATCAAAGAGGCCCTAGCTTTTTTTATAAAACTAGTTGATTTTGAATGAGATGAACTATAAGAATTAAATGAACATCTATATCAGGCATATATGACTCAAAGCTTACATGCTATAGTGTGGTATTTATTCATAATTTGGTTGCCAAATCTGATGCCTGCAATGCACATGTACCTTACTAGTACTTCGAGTATGTGAAAAGCACGTAAATTAGAATTCCAATGGCACGCTACACAGTGTCTCTCTTACAGTTCATGAAGCCACATGGCACATGTGGAGGCGTTGTCGCGACCTCCTTGTGTGGATTGATCACAGTGACGTGATGCTGGTTCCAGAAGAATGTACTCGTCCTCTCTGAGGCACACTGGTGGTACATGCATGAAGCGAAGATGTGCACGCACTCATTCCCTCGCACGCACATGCGGGTACACGGGGGGGGGGGGGCATTTTTGTACGAAGATCCACCCCATGTGATAATTTGACATGTGTAAAGTCCTTCACTTCATTGATGGTCAATTAATACAGCGCATGCAAATTGAGTGGACGTGAGGGAGGAAGAAAGACATTACTACTCCACGGCGTGCATGCGAGTAGTTAAATCATGGGTTGCTACTTCCATTGGTCTCCTTCATATTTCGTGCCAATTTTGACCATATTTTAAGTAACACAATATTTATGCATGTCATAAAAAGTGGCACAAAAAAAGGGGGCCAATAAACCAGGACGCAGGCAGCATGATCAATTTTTGCCAGGGCTACTGTTGGTGGCCTTTGTTTTTAAATATGGACGGAGTGGAGTAGTACTATCTTTATCTGAGCCTCCTAGGGCTCTCCCAACACCTAGGCTCGCCTCCCCGCCTCGCCCACGGGATCCCGCCATGGATAATCCCTTAGATCCCATGATCCCGCGGGATGCCCTCTCGCTGCGGCTCGCAGCACTGCCGCCTTTGAGAGAAACCCACATGTGTTTTTAGAGGGGATCCATTGCTCTAGAATCACAGATCGGTGGCGCCGGAGGACATGCCAGGGCTGCGTTTCAGGTGGTGGGCAGCAGGGGCAAATCGGATCGAGGAAGCGTCGCATTGATTGGAGGGAACTTCCAAGGAGCTGATGTCGGTGTCAAAACCGGCGGATCTCGGGTAGGGGTTCCCGAACTGTGCGTCTAGGATCGATGGTAACAGGAGACGAGAGACATGATGTTTACCCTACGTCCTGCTTGATTGATCTTGATGAATATGAGTGTTACAAGAGTTGATCTACCACGAGATCGTAATGGCTAAACCCTAGAAGCCTAGCCTATATGACTATGGTAATGAATATATCCTCTCCGGACTAAACCCTCCGTTTTATATAGACACCGGGGGGGGGGGGGATCTAGGGTTTACATAGAGTCGGTTACATAAGAAGGAATCTTCATAGTCGGTCGCCAAGCTTGCCTTCCACGCCAAGGAGAGTCCAATCCGGACACGGGTATAGTCTTCGGCCTTCATGTCTTCATAGCCCATCAGTCCGGCCCATGGATAACAGGCCGGACACCCAAGGACCCCTTAGTCTAGGACTCCCTCAATAGCCCCCGAACCAGTCTTCAATAGCGAGGTGTTCGGCACACAAATTGTCTTCGGCATTGCAAGTCGGGTTCCTCCTTTAGTGATCTCCAAGTGATGTATTCGGCCATCGGTTCAATGTCGCCCTCCTCGACCTCTGCGCGTTAAATAACTTTGCCTTCCACGTGTCAAGCGAAGGTGGAAGGTCAGGGTATCTTTGCAGATAATGTCAGATTTCGGGTTCCGGCAGACCCTTGAGGTTCGAACACTGGGGTGCGCGCGGAGATCTCTCCCCTACCGATCTGCGTCCGATCCTCTCGTGTGAACTAAGATGAAAATGATGAACAACACAAGCGACAGGAGGTTTATACTGGTTCGGGCCACCATTGTGGTGTAATACCCTACTCCAGTGTGTGGTGTGGTGGATTGCCTCTGGGGCTGATGATGGACAGTACAAGGGAAGAACAGCCTCGCGAGAGGTGTTCTCGAGGTGGTGCGATGAACTGCTAGGGTGAGTTCAGTCGCCTCTCCCTCTCTCACTGCTAGGGTTCTACCAGATTTCCAGATGTCTCTTCTCGATGTCTCTAGGTTTTCTCTCCCCTCTCTACTCTATGGTGGCTAGCTCTATTTATAGAGGCCCTGGGCCTCTCCCCAAATAATTGAGCGGGAAGGGCGCCAACAATTGGCCATTTTGAAGGGGAACATCTAGTACAAGTTATCCTGACCAAAGGTGGTCTTCGGCTGCCAAAAGCACTGGTGATGACGCCGACTTGGGCTCCACGGTGACCTCCGTCCGGCCGTCCGGCTGGTCTTGGTCTCGTTGCACCGGAATGGCAATCTTTGCCTGATACCTTGGCCTGTGCTTGCCCCCTTTGCACCAAAGGGGAAACAAGGACACTGCACAGGCCGGCGCCCGCCTGGTCTCGATCGTCATGGCTTGCGTCACGGGTTCCTCGTGAGGTACCCCTGCCTTGATCTCTCCGCCTCCTCGCGAGCCTGCCTGACGAGGCTGCCTCTGAGGAAGCTTCCTGTCGTCCGCCCCGCAAGGCTTGGCCCCTCGCGAGGGTCTTGAGCTTGGGCTGATGAAGATGGGCCACGCTGGGCCCCTGCCTGAGCCACGCCGCTGGCCGCAGGCAGGCAAGTCTAGGGACCCCCATTCCCAGAACACCGACAGTAGCCCCTGAGCCCAAGGCGCGCACGGGCATGGCTTAGCAGAGAAGCGAAGGGGCAAGCGCGAAGCACCGTGGGCCCTAACAGCCTGCGGCCTTGGGCGCCGCGTGGCGGTTGATTGGACGTGGGCGTCTGTACTTCCCATGACGCCTTGCTATGCGCCCGGCTAAGCGGACCCGTAGTTGCACACAGTTGTTCCTCCTTCGGCTGCCTGCTCGCCTCCTACCTTTCCTTCTTCTCTGAGATCCAACCTCCGCCGCCAATCCGGCTTGAGCTCTTCCCCTTCCCCAACGCCATGGCGCCGATGAAGAAGGGATGGGGGAAGAAGCCCGCGCCTTCGTCCTGCGCACCCCCAGCGGCGGCCCCCGCCGTCGATCGGTCAATCATACTCAACCCGGAAGTCTTGGACATGGTCCACTCCGCCCTTGCTTCCATCTTCAACGAGTGCGGCCGGACCACAGTTTGGCCCGCATCCCGCGCCTTTCTTGCTAGGACCGTCACGGAGGTCCGATTCTTCGCCGACGCCTTATGGGCGGGTCTGATTCCCCCCTTTTCTGCTTTCTTCAATGCTATGCTCTCCCATTATCAGATCCACATGATGCACCTCGGTCCGGAGTCCATTACCCTTTTAGCTGTCTTTGCTTTCGTGTGCGAGGCGATGATAGGCATCCCTCCTTCTGTTACCCTGCTGCGCCACTTCTTTTCTCTGCGCCTGAGCGATCCCACTTAGTGCTCGGGGTGTGTAAGTTTCTTCGCTGTGCCTGAGACGGCTGCTTTAGGGATTGACTTTGGCCTTCCGCCCTCTCAGGCCAGGTTCAAAGAGCGGTGGCTATACGTGGACGTCGGGGTGCCCAGCCCCTTGCTCTCGCACCCAACCTTGCCTGCTGTTCCCAACCTAGGCTGGGGTCATGAACCGCTCGTGAGCCCCCGGCTCGCTTTCGTCTGGCGCCACTTCGAAAGCTTGAGGGCGCACAATGTGACAGCGGCCAAGGTGGTGAGGGAGTTCCTTCTGTGTCGTGTTGCTCCTCTTCAGCGCCACTCTCGCCGGATGTGGGACTTTACGGGGTGTGGAGACCGCATGCGGCTTCAGAAGGAGGATTTGACGCCCGAAGTGCTGCGGACGGTGCTTTGGGTCTTGACTAGTGATCCTTCCCCAGGCAGCCTATGGAGCGGTGGCGTCCTTCTGTACCTTTGTCCCGGCAGGGCTGATTTCGTGAAGCAGATGCCCAACTTCGACGAGTGGGGGCTACACCTGGCTGGCCTCACGGGGCCACGCGAGAACCCAGTTGTCGTGGTTGTTCCCCCCTCCGTCCACAGCGGTCCCTCCTCAGGCGACACAGCGGGGAGAGAGCCGACGGGGGCCGAGGTGGCTGATGTTGAGGTGGTGGCGCCGCGTGAAGCCACGAAGGTGACGTCTCCCGAGGCCCGCCCTGGGGCGGCGGTTGATGCAGGGTTTTGGCCTTCGGCTCCTGAGGCCGGGGCTCCCGAGCCCCCAGCCGTTCTTCGCGAGGCGACGCCGGACGGTGCCCCCAAAGCTGACTCCTCCGGCACCGACAATCCTGAGGCTTCTTCTGTGCCCCAGGCCGACCCTCGCCCCAGGCACTTGGGTCGGTTTCGTGTAGACTTCGAGGCCCTTCGCAAGAGGAAGGAGGCCTCAGGCGGCAGCGACCGCCCTTGCCGCTTGTTGAAGCGCAGGAAGTACTTTGCCATGGACGAGTAAGCCTTCTTCTTTCCCTACTCATTTGCTCTGTTATCCTTCTGGCTGATTGTGGCCCTTCAGGTCCCGCCTTGTTGAGTCCGCCGAGTCGACCCAGGAGCCACTCCCCAAGCTTCGCCTTCGTCGCCGGCCCTGGGCTCGCCGAGCTCGAGTGGCACCCCTGCGGCCGGACTAGTTGGTGGAGTGGTCCGTTCCATAGGGCACCTCGAGCCTGCGCCCGCTGTCCTTTCTTCATGGGTCTTCCTGGGGCACACCTGGCTTGCCCCGCGTTCCTCCTCTGATCATTGATGGTGAATGGCTGAAGCCCGTCTTCGGCTCCTCCTCCGTGGGCGGGCCGACGCCTGGCCGGATTCCCAAAGAGGTTAGTTCGGCGATGGCTAGGGCGCCAGCCCCCACCCCCGCGCCGAGAGGAGGCCAGCCGCCCTAGAGCCCTCCGCATGCTCTGGTGGAAGAGGGTGATGTAGAAGACGTGCTCAAGCGCACTCGGGAGTGATGCGCCCTTCGCAAAGAGTTCCTCCAGGGGGCGGCGGATGCAGTGAGCCGGATCGGGGCAGAGCTTGCTGACGAGGATGCACGCCTCAAGGCCGAAGGATTGCGCCTTGCTGTGGAGAGGTGCAAACTAAAGGTTGCGTAGCCCTCGCGCTTCATCAACATGATCTTGACAACGCGAAGGCTGAGGCGTCGCTGGCAGCTTCACGGGAGGCCTGCTCCCTGGCCGTCGAGGAGGCTCGGGAGGCAGACCGGCGGCGCAAGGATGCGGAGGAGCATGCATGGGAGCTCCAAGCCTGGAGCAACTCCCTGGAGCAACAAGTGGAATTGCGCCAGGCGGCCCTTGAGTCGATGGGGGTGGCCTCTGTTGACCGGGTGGAGCTTCTGAAGCGCGAGGAGGTGCTGGCGCTGGAGGCCGCTGAGCGCAACCTTGACCTTGAGCGGTTGGAGACGAGGGAGCGCCTGGTGGCCCAGGTAGAGGATGATGTTGCCGCGCATGAAGCCCGAGCCCAGGATGAAGTCGATCGCCGCGTGGCGGAAGCTCGCTCGGCCCTCGAGCGCGAACACGGGACGAGGTTGGGGCTGATCAAGGTCGAGGAGGGCAGGACCGCAGCCCTCAGGGCCAAAATGATCGAAGCAACGCGGCGTGCAGACTCCTCCGCAGCCGCCCTCAGCGCGGCGCAGGCGGAGCTGTCCTCTTCCCGGGCCAAGCAACTTCTTCTTCAACAGAGGGTTGATGACGCCGAGGCCGTCGGGCAGCGGAGTGAGGACGAGTTCTGACAGCGGAGGGTTCTGGAGCACGCGCATGCCCCCATGCTTCAAACGCTCCGAGAGAGGGCCAACACAGCTTTGGGCTACATCTGCGAGGCTGCCGCTAGGGAGCCGCACGAGGTCAACTACGCCGGCAACCTCCAATTTTTCACTGATGTGGTGACGCTTCTGGAGAACCGGTCCGAGAGGTCCCGCTGGCTTGTTGAAGAGAGGAGCCGAGCCTTGCTCGGGCGTGCCTTCTCCCGCATCTTCAGCCATCTGCAGGACAGGGACCCCCACTTCGACTTCGATGCTGCCATTGCACTCGTGCCCATTGCCGTCCGGGGCGACCTGGCGCGGTGGGTGGAGGACAACGTGGACGCCCTCGTCAGGGCCTTTGCGTCCGATGATGACGGCGTGGTTGTGGGCGCCAATGAAGGCGATGTTGTGTACGGGCCTGGCGCTGATGGAGATGGCGCCGGCGGCGGCGGGAATGCCGACGACGCCAGTGATGCCTCTGAGGACGCCCAAGACGCGGTGAGTGATATGTCCGACTGACTGCGCGTTACTGCCGTTTAACCTGCACAAAGAAAGTTCGGGCTTGGCCCTGAAGTATGTAAGAGCATTTTGGGAGGGGAAGCCCCTCATGTAAAGGTTTGCACTTAGTACTCTGGTAAGCCTGATGTTGTGTGTGAGCGTAGCTGTCGGCCCGGTGATGGGTCAGCTGACTTGTGTACCTTCCGACCCCGATGGAGCGGGCCTGCGGGGGCCGCTGCTCCTCGGTGTCTTCTGATTAACTTGTGGATCCCGCGATGAAAACCTCCGAAAAGGGTGCGGTAACAGCGGTCCTGGTTGTGAACGTGCCTGGCCTGGCTCGCGAGGGGCTCGCGAGGGGGGGGGGCAGCCGATGTTAACCTTGGACGCAAAGCCAAAACCAGAATGGGAGAGATTACTCGAACGAGACTAAACACCCCTTCCCCGAATGCACGCAAGCTTCGAACTCAAATCCAACTTAAATCCAAACCGAAGAAACTTGCCGACAAGGAAGAAGCGAAAAGGCAGAAGAAAAGCAAAACAGCCGCATCCGGCACCTAGTCTAGTCTTCGACGTCTTCTCACCAGCGCGGAGCTAAGTGCTGCCACTAGGCGTGGGCGGGAGCCCCAGGGCCTGAGGCCGGCGCTCCTGAGACTCCGGGGCGTGTACAGCCCCACTCATTATTACGTCAGAGTGTCACGGGGCGGCGAGCTTCACAGGCCCTGGGCCTTCTTCACAGGTACTGGCCTTGCTTCATATCGCCAGGCGAGGGCCCCGCCTTGCGCCTCATTCTGCCGCCATTGACGGCGACCGGAAACCAAGGACAACGCCAATGGGGTAGAGCGGCCGCCAGCGGTTCCCCCGACGACCACGGGTCCTCTGCCGGGGGCAGGCCATGGGGCACCTCCCCGGCAGAGGGCCTACCTCCTGAGAACATCTTGACCCGACCGCCGCGAGGGTGAGCCCGGATCTCGGCCCCTTTCCTGCAGCCCCCTGCACCCTCCTCCTGAGGGATAAGAGGCTGCAGCGTTGGGGCAGCCATCCGCTGCGGTGACCTATACCTCCTACGACCCATGGTTAGCGTAAGCTTGCTCCTGAGGGATGAGTGGTACCCGATAGTTGCTGCTGTCAGCGCGATTGTCGATGCTCTCTTGGGGTTCCTGAAAGAGCTCAGCTTCCAGCGCCTCCTCGTCCCAGCTGGGCCCGAGGAACGAGCCGTGACCTTCTTCCAGCTCACGCCCTTGATCCACCATGCGGGGTACATAGGCCTCCGGGGCGACCACCTCGTGGACCTCGCTGTAGCGCCCCGCATGCCATGCAGTCTGGCTTGGGGCATCGCCTTGTATGTGATGACACAATGGTCCGCTGAGTCCAAAGGCCACGGCGCGCATCCTTCGCTGGCCTGGGGAAGGGCCGGCGCGGTCTGCCGCCCGGTGCTGGCGGAGGTGTTGGCGCTGGACCGGCCCTGGGGCCCGCCTGAAATCGCGTGGGCGCACATAATGCCGTCGTGCGACCTGTCCTAGATCTGGGGCGGCAACTGGATGCAGAAAGGGGGTGCTCCTGAGGCGGCGGCGTCCAGGAGCTCGGCCACTCGCTCCAACAACATGTTGCGGCCGCCATCCAGCAAGTGGCACCGTAGTAGCTCTCGGGCAACCGTGAGTGCGGCCCTAGAGTTCGCCTACTCCCGTCGGGTGTATGGCGCCGTGGCAACGGCGTGGTTCGAGGCCCTTGCTGCGGCCCGCACCTGCCGTGGCATGAGGGCAGGCGGCGTCTGGCCGCGTCGCCCGCGCCCCGCAGCGCCCTGCGGAGCGCGAGCTGCCTGAGGCGCAAGGTTGAGGTCGCCCTGAGACGGCGACACAGTGCGGGAGGGCCACGCCGCCCAGCGGTCGGCGTTGGCAGCCGGGTTGCTTGACATCTGGGTGGCGAAGCGGCGGAACGCGACGCAGAGGAAGGAGGACTCCGGCGCACCCCTACCTGGCGCGCCAAATGTCAGATTTCGGGTTCCGGCAGACCCTTGAGGTTCGAACACTGGGGTGCGCGCGAAGATCTCTCCCCTACCAATCTGCGTCCGATCCTCTCGTGCGAACTAAAATGAAAATGATGAACAACACAAGAGACACGAGGTTTATACTGGTTCGGGCCACCGTTGTGGTGTAATACCCTACTCAAGTGTGTGGTGTGGTGGATTGCCTCTGGGGCTGATGATGGACAGTACAAGGGAAGAACAGCCTCGCGAGAGGTGTTCTCGAGCTGGTGCGATGAACTGCTAGGGTGAGTTCAGTCGCCTCTCCCTCTCTCTGTCTGCTAGGGTTCTACCAGATTTCCAGATGTCTCTTCTCGATGTCTCTAGGTTTTCTCTCCCCTCTCTGCTCTGTGGTGGCTAGCTCTATTTATAGAGGCCCTGGGCCTCTCCCCGAATAATTGAGCGGGAAGGGCGCCAACAATTGGCCATTTTGAAGGGGAACATCTAGTACAAGTTATCCTGACCAAAGGTGGTCTTCGGCTGCCAAAAGCACTGGTGATGACGCCGTCTTGGGCTGCACGGTGACCTCCGTCCGGCCATCCGGCTAGTCTTGGTCTCGTTGCACCGGAATGGCAATCTTTGCCTGATACCTTGGCCTGTGCTTGCCCCCTTTACACCAAAGGGGAAACAAGGACACTGCACAGGCCGGCACCCGCCTGGCACCCGCCTGGTCTCGATCGTCATGGCTTGCGTCACGGGTTCCTCATGAGGTACCCCTGCCTTGATCTCTCCGCCTCCTCGCGAGCTTGCCTGACGAGGCTGCCTCTGAGGAAGCTTCCTGTCATCCGCCCCGCGAGGCTTGGCCCCTCGCGAGGGTCTTGAGCTTGGGCTGATGAAGATGGGCCGCGCTGGTCCCCTGCTCGAGGCACGCCGCAGGCCGCAGGCAGGCAAGTCTGGGGACCCCCGTTCCCAGAACGTCGACAGATAACACCCCGTCCATGCAAGGAAGAATTCCTATTAAAGAGATTGGATCCTAGATCTATTCGGCTCCACGCAGAGGAAATTCCCCGGAAACTGCTTAGGAGAAACCATTCCAGCATGGCTAGCGCCCCCAGGTCCTCCATCCGTTCTGGCCCAGAGGAAGGTGAGTGGGAGAGGTGTTCAGTGCCCCACAGCCAATTGACAAAGCTGTAGAGACAGGGATTTCTTCCCCCCGCAGATCTAGTTTCTGTTCGAGCGGGGCTAGATTCCTTCAACGGTGAGATTCAGGCAGAGGACTTTCCCAATCCATCCGGGGAGAGCGAGTATGTTAGTCCCCTACCTGCTAAGGGGCGTTGGTTTTCCCATTCATCCATACTATGGCCTCCAGCTGCACAACTTCACCCCTGCCTCCATTCTGCACATCGCGGGTTACGTCACTTCATGCGAATTATTCCTGGGTATCGAGGCTCATTTTGAGCTGTGGAGGAAGTTGTTCTGTCTTGTCCCATGTAATCACGAGGGGTCAATATTTGAAGTGGGCGGAGCTGAAGTATGGCCTATCGCCGATACCGGATATCTGTCCGGCACACCAAGGAAGGCACCAGAAGAATGGCCTTCCGAATGGTTCTATATTGAGGACGTCGCGCTTCCCGACCCAGTTCGAAAGGGTCTTATTGAATTTGCGAGCGTTCCACTGAAGAAACACCACAGTTGGCGTCCCCGGAGTCTTGAAGGCGATGACTGCGCAGAAGTTTGCCAGCTCATGAGCAAGATAAAGATGCTCGCACAGTCTGGACTCACAATAATCGAGGTAATGGAAACCTCCATTGTGCGAGGGGTTCAGCTGTTACAATACAGAGGGCTGCCCATGTGGCACTACAATGGAGAAGATGACGCTTCTCGCTATGGCCGGAAGGGTCCAGATACCCCCGCCGCTCTGGCCAAAATATTGGCCAAGCTGTTTAAAGGGGAGGAAGAGGATTTTCTTCACATTAAGCGTACAGATGGATATTCAATGTATGATCCTCCCAGTTGGGTAAGCCTCGACCCCTCTATTCCTTTCATTCCACTTCCTAATTACTTATGATAAATTTCAAGTCCGTTTGTTATGACAGCACTGGCAGAAGGTCATCGAAGGACTTCATAGTCCTGCCCCACAGCTGGAGATCCACAACCGGGAGCTAGATCCTGGGTTTGAAGAGGATCCGAATATATTCGTGGTGCTTGCGGAGGGAGTGTTTTACTAGACAAGCTATGACGGCACAAAAGTGGCCATCACCGCCGACTACCCTGGCCTTCTTCCTTCTTCACATGTAAACAATTAAGAAACACAATCTCTAAAAGAGTGCTCTTATTCTGCCTCACCCACCGCACTGTGTCGTGCTTCACATGGGAGAAGTTCGGCGATTTCGAGGACACCGACCCCCGCGCCGGGCGAGCCTTCGAAGAGGAAGGCGGGTGAAGACATAGCCAGGCCTTCATCGAGGAGGTACGGATAAACATGCTTTTCAGCAGCCGCATCCGCCTGTGACTCGTGTGTTTGTTTGGTTACAGGTAGAAGGTTCCCCGAACTGTGTCCGAGGACCCGATCGGTGGTGTTCCCAACAACCGGGATTTAGATCCAATCGGGGAGACTGGGGCCGGTGCAGGAACAATGCCAGACTGCCCTTCGGCCGAGGGTTAGGAAAATATGTTCATCACCAACTCGGAGGTAGAGAGTGCCATGAACCATCGGTGCTGCAGGGCTGTCTTGCGAGACTCCAAGTTCTCAGAGGAGGCTTTTTAATGCCTTTAGCTCGGGCGGTGCATACATCCGAGCTGCTCGAGATGGGCTTAGAGGAGTCACTAAGCAATATCTAACAGATGTGTAGGTAAGTTTTCTTTGTCAAAAAAGGATAACCATATGCCCGTAGCCCCCGAGACTGAAAGCAGTTGGCACAACTGATTTAAGGATTGTTGCACGACCAGGTCCTTACAGAAAAGAATTGCTTGCTAGCCCAGGAGCTGGAGCAGTGCTGGGCGCAGCTAAATGCTGCTACTGCCGAACTGGAAAATGTATAATTGTGTATCAACTGTGCTAATTCTGCTGCTGATCACACAATAGGGTCGTCAGATCAACTTGAAGAGAAGTTGAAGATCGCCCAAGAGGGGGAAAAAGAGGAGAAAAGGCAACACGCCGCGGGCGAGCGTGTGCTGACCTGTGTCAGAGACGAGAAAAACAAGCTACATGATTCCAACACTACATTGGGCGAAGAATTGAAAGATGTTCGAGCCCAGCTAGCTGATTCCGTGAAGGAGAACAAGAAGCTGCGGGGCGGCATATTCAGTATGTGTCCGAACTATTTTTAAAGTAGTTCAGAGATAAATAGGACTGATATAGTCATGTTTGCAGGTATATTGACAGGCCGTCCTGAAGGGGAGGTGTCCGGATCATCGAGTGATCTGCTGCAAAGACTATCACAAGTTAACGAGCATGCCCGGCTGGCCATGCGGAGTGTTTCCAAGGCCTTATGGCCATCCACCTTCCCTCCAGGAAGTATGGAGGAGCTTCTAGAGCTATTCAAGGGAGGTGCGGCTGAGGGAGTCCTGGATTAGGGGGTCTCCGGACAGCCGGACTATATCCTTTGGCCGGACTGTTGAACTATGAAGATACAAGATTGAAGACTTCGTCCCGTGTCCGGATGGGACTCTACTTGGTGTGGAAGGCAAGCTAGGCAATACGGATATGGATATCTCCTCCTTTCTAACCGACCTTGTGTAACCCTAGCCTCCTCCGGTGTCTATATAAACCGGAGGGTTTTAGTCCGTAGGACAACATAAAATCATACCATAGGCTAGCTTCTAGGGTTTAGCCTCTCTGATCTCGTGGTAGATCTACTCTTGTAATACTCATATCATCAAGAACAATGAAGCAGGACGTAGGGTTTCACCTCTATCAAGAGGGCCCGAGCCTGGATAAAATATCGTGTTCCCTGCCTCCTGTTACCATCCGCCTTAGACGCACAGTTCGGGACCCCCTACCCGAGATCCGCCGGTTTTGACACCGACATTGGTGCTTTCATTGAGAGTTCCACTGTGTCGTCACCATAAGGCTCGATGGCTCCTTCAATCATCGCTAGCGATGCGGTCCAGGGTGAGGCTTTCCTCCCTGGACATATCTTCATATTCGGCGGCTTTGCACTGCGGGCCAATTCGCTTGGCCATCTGGAGCAGATTGAGAGCTATGCCCCTGGTCATCAGGTCAGATTTGGGAACTTGAACTACACGGCCGATATCCGCGGAGACTTGATCTTCGATGGATTCGAGCCCATGCCGGACGCGCCGCTCAGTCACGACGAGCAAGACGTAACTCTACCGTCGGACAGTGTTCGGGAGATCGCATCCGCAGCTGCTCCGGCCTTTAATCTAGAGCAAGTCGCGCCATCCGAGAGCGGAGGGATGGACCCCGCCATGGAGGCCGCACTCTCAGCGGCGATAGAGCCGGATACTGACTTCACCCCTTATGAGAGCCGTGTTGCCGAACCACTGGATTCATCCTCGGCCACGGACTCCGAGCCGCTCGTATCCGTGCCCGTCGAGTCCGACTGGGCGCCGATCATGGAGTTCACCTCCGCGGATATCTTTCAGCACTCACCTTTTGGAGATGTGCTAAATTTATTAAGGTCTCTCTCCCTGTCAGGAGAACCTTGGCCGAACTATGTCCGGCCAGAATGGGATGCGGACAACGAAGAAATTCGCTGCCCACCCACCACCCACTTAGTAGCCACTATTGACGACTTAACCAACATGCTCGACTTCGGCTATGAAGACTTCGATGGTATGGATGACAAATCGGGAGACGAACAGGATCCACCGCCCTCGGGGCACTAGACCGCTACCTCATCATATGATATATATATGGCGAACACCCCCAAAGCAGCCAATGGCGAGGAGAAAGCGGAGGATGACCCCTCCAAGAAGCAACCAAAGCGCCGACGTCAGCGGCACCGCTCTAAGTCCCGCCACAGTAAGAGCAGCGATACCGACACAGGAGATAATAACACTCCGGATAGTACCGAAGACAACAACAATCCCCTCCAACACAATGTAGAGCCGGAGGACGAACAAGCTAGCCCTCCAGAGCGGGCAGCAGATGGAGAACCGGAGGAGGACAATTATATGCCTCTCTCCGAAGACGAGGCGAGCCTCGGCGATGACGAGTTTATCGTGCCTGAGGACCCCGTCGAACAAGAGCGCTTCAAGCGCTAGCTTATGGCCATGGCAAATAGCCTGAAGAAAAAGCAGCAACAGCTTCAAGCTGATCAAGACTTGCTAGCAGACAGGTGGACCGAAGTCCTTGTGGCCGAAGAGCACGAACTCGAGCGCCCGTCCAAGAGTTACCCAAAACGTAGGTTGCTACTTCACCTCGAGGAGGAAGCATTGAAACCTTATTCACCAGTGTACAATGCGGCTGACCGGCCACTACGCGGCCGAGTCAGTAAGGCGTTTCAGCCGAAAGTCCAGCCCGCACCCCGTCGCCACTCAGTAAAAAATACTACGGCCCGGGGTAACACAGAGGACCTGCGAGACATATTGGACAGTAAGGCAAAAATCGCAAGGTCAATATACGGTACACGAACACGTGCGCCCACACGGGACGATGATCGTCGCGTCGGATACACCAAGAGTAAATTCGGCCGGGCCGAATACAGCGGACAAGACTCATACGAACTACGTCGGCATATAGCCCGGCACAGAGGCGCCGCACACCCCCTATGCTTCACTGATGAAGTTATGAATCATGAATTCCCGGAGGGTTTCAAACCCGTAAACATCGAATCATACGACGACACATCAGATCCCGCTATATGGATTGAGGATTTCCTCATTCACATCCACATGGCCCGCGGTGATGATCTACATGCCATCAAGTACCTCCCACTAAAACTCAAAGGACCAGCTCGGCATTGGCTGAATAGCTTGCCAGCAGATTCCATCGGCAGTTGGGAGGATTTGGAAGATGCATTTCTTGACAACTTCCAGAGCACTTATGTGCGGCCACCGGATGCTGATGACTTGAGCCACATAACCAGCAGCCAGGGGAATCGGCCAGACAATTCCGGACATGGTTCGTGACTAAGAAAAATCAAATTGTAGACTGTCTGGATGTAGAAGCCCTAGCGGCATTCAAGCATAACATCCGCGACGAGTGGCTCGCCCGCCACCTCGGCCAGGAGAAGCCGAAATCTATGGCAGCCCTCACAACACTCATGACCTGCTTTTGCGCGGGCGAGGACAACTGGCTGGCTCACAGCAATAACACATCAAGGAATCCGGATACCTCGGATACCAAACACGTTAACGGTAGGCAGCGTCGTAATAGACCAAAACGCCGCAATAACGGTGATAACACCGAAGATACGGCAGTCAACGCCGGATTTAAAGGCTCTAGATCCGGTCAGCAGAAAAAGCCATTCAAAAGAAATACTCCGGCTCCGTCCAGTCTGGATCGCATACTGGATCGCTCGTGTCAAATCCACGGCACCCCTGAAAAGCCCGCCAATCACACCAACAGAGAATGCTGGGTGTTCAAGCAGGCCGGCAAGTTAAATGCCGAAAACAAGGACAAGGGGCTGCATAGCGATGACGAGGAGGAGCCCCGGTCGCCGAACCCAGGGGGACAGAAGGGGTTTCCCCCACAAGTAAAGACAGTAAACATGATATACGCAACCCACATTCCCAAGAGGGAGCGGAAGCGTGCACTAAGGGATGTCTACGCGATGGAGTCCGTCGCCCCGAAGTTCAACCCATGGTCTGCTTGTCCGATCACCTTCGATCGTAGGGACCACCCCACTAGCATCCGTCATGGCGGATCTACCGCAGTGGTCCTAGACCCCATCATTGACGGATTTCATCTCACTCGAGTCCTAATGGACGGCGACAACAGCCTGAATCTGCTTTATCAGGATATAGTGCGAAAAATGGGTATCGATCCCTCAAGGATCAAACCCAGCAAAACCACCTTCAAAGGTGTCATCCTAGGTGTAGAGGCCGATTGCACAGGCTCAATCACACTGGAAGTGGTCTTCGGATCACCGGATAACTTCTGAAGTGAAGAGTTAATCTTCAACATCGTCCCATTTCGCAGTGGCTATCATGCACTGCTCGGACGGATAACATTTGCAAAATTCAATGTAGTGCCGCATTACACATACCTCAAGCTCAAGATGCCAGGTCCTCACTGGGTCATAACAGTAAATGGAAACACAGAATGCTCGCTCCGTACAGAACAGCACACTGCGGCCCTTACAGCAGAGGCACAAAGCAGCCTGTTCAGACAGACCACTCATTCGGCATTACAGCCCCCAGACACCTTCAAGTGAGTCCGGAATAATCTACAACAGGATCGCCTGGCGCGATCTGCGCTCAGCTAGCAATTCGGCCACCGTCCCAGTCCCCGTGCAGCAATGAAATTCGTGCCACGCGTACATAACTACGCATTGAAAATACCATGGACATTGGCGGGGGCACAATCAGGACACACCCCGCATTGTAGCTTAACCACACAAGGGGCTGTATACCTTTGACATCCCTTTTATCTTTTAGGGCCTAACTCTTTTGAAGGCCTTTCCGGCAGTATGACTACCGGGCACATTCCGGAAGCAACAACCGAGGCTGCAAGAAGCTAAGATGAACACGGGAACCGCCAGGTGGTCTCTAGTAATACTTAATATACCCACTTTTCACTCTTTATGCGTAGCTTGCCTTGGATGGGACATTTCGAATTGTCCTACTTTTATCTTATTGCACTACTTGTACCAGTACGCTTCGACGTATTATTTAAATAACAATGCATATTATTAATCTGTCATTGCATCATTTAAGTTTTTCTATTTCTCTTATATGTCCATTTACGACATTCCGCACCTGCACGCTCGGGTACGGTCAGTACGCCAGGGGCTCTCGTTTACCCCGTAATACGGCGCAAGAAGTCCGAACACTTTCGACAGTGCGACACTCCGAACTTATAGCATTATATGCATCAGCTCCGAATCATGTCTTGGGTCAAATGTTGGGTTGCCCGGCTCCCATGATTTGGTACCTTATGTTTCGCTATATCAGCTAAGGTAGTGGTGGGAGAACTACTGCGATTGTGTCCTGGTTCTTCCGGACGAGCACCTCAGTAGAGAAAGCCGAAAACTGACTGTCATGATAAGGCGAGAGACTGGTCACTGTTCAAGAGGTCTCAAGTCCTTAAAGACTTTTTCCGCTTCGGGCGAGGAGTCGGCCTTGTCCGGCTTAGGCGTGTATAGCGCCCCAAATTCGGCCTTCCGAATAACAGGGGTTTCGCCAAAAATTTAAAATCGTAGACTTCTATGGCTAAGTGAGAGTGTTAAAGCATTATAGTCCGATTGCCTGGTTCGTTGCGCTGAACACCTCCCTTGAAGGACCCAAAATTGGGGTAAGGAGTGTTCAGATTTACCCCGAACACCTTAGCACTAGTTACATGGGGGCAGAAGCCGACGACTGGCCAACTCTCAGATTTTATAAACGGCCGCACAGAAGGTAATATTTTAAATTAAGAAAGCGTCGCATGGCGCAAAAGAACTCGTTTCATATTACAGGATCACATGGGCATGTTCATTCAAAAATTACATCCTTGGCACACTCATCTGCCACTAAGCGGGAACCCTTCAGGATGCTCTCATAGTAATTCTCGGGGTGGCGATGCTCCTTGCCCTCCGGCGGCCCCTCCTTCACAAGCTTCACGGCGTCCAGCTTCGCCCAGTGCACCTTTGCCTCGACAAAAGCTCTGCGTGCACCTTCGATGCAGACGGATCGCTTGATGACTTCAAGGCATGGGCAGGCTTCCACCAGCCGCCTCACCAGACCGAAGTAGCTGCCGGATAGGGGCTCGCCAGGCCACATCCGGACTATAAGGCCCCTCATGGCCTGTTCGGCCGCCTTGTGAAGTGCGACCAACTGCTTCAGCTGGTCGCTCAAGGACACGGGGTGTTCGGTCCCAGTATACTAAGACCAGAACAACTTCTCCGCTGAGATCCCCTCCTCAGCCCGGTAAAGCTCTGCGGCATCCAGCACGCTGCGGGGAAGATCTGCAAACGCTCCTGCAGAGCTGGGAACTCGGGTAAGAAAAAGGAAAGTCTCCTTCACATGCTTGCTTTGCATATTGAATGCCTTACCCGCTGCTATCTTCTTTGCCGCATCAATCTCCTGGAGGGCCTTGTGGGCTTCGGCCTTGGTGCTCTGGACGCTTTCAAGTGCCTTCGTGAGCTCGGACTCTCGTGTCTTGGAGTCAAGCTCCAAGGACTCGTGCTTTTTGGTGAGAGCCTCGAGCTCTTGCTGCACCTCGCCCACTCGGGCTTCTTGTTTCTCCCGCTCGACACGTTCTTTGGCCGCTTTGTCTTCGGTCGTGGACAACGCCTTCCTCAGGGTCTCCACCTCGGTCGTGGCCCCTGACAAATTCATGATGATCCTATTACTTTACACCGAACTTCTTTTTACCTATATAAACTAGGGTATATCTTACCTTTGCTCTCTTTGAGCTGCCCCTTGGTAAGGCCGAGCTCATCCTCGGTCCGCTTGAGGGCCTGCTTCAGCACAGAGACCTCCGCAGTATGTGCGGCAGCGGCCAACAGGGAAGTCTGCACATACACATAGACATACTCTAATTAGACTCCTGAGTGATCATTTGATAGTCTATTCGGCTTTTCTTCGCGAACGCCGAACAGAGCATTAGGGGCTACTATCTCTGCGGTAATATTTTTATATTTTGAATGCTTACCTCAAAGCTTGTTAGGAGGCTGGCACAAGCTTCGGTCAGTCCGTTCTTGGCGGACTGAACCTTCTTAACCACCGCACTCATGATAGTGCGGTGTTCTTCATCGATGGAAGCGCTGTGAAGCGCTTCCAGCAAGTTGTCCGGTGCCTCTGGTTGGACAGAGGACACCGGCACAGATGGTTGGCCCCCCTTAATGGGGGACTGCCTGCCGGAGTCCGGAACCATTGAAGGTTCCGGTGCAGTGTCCGTCTGGGGCCCGAACTCGAAGCCCGTAGGAGCCTCGCTCCCTTGGTACCTAGGGTCCAGGAGGTCGCCGTAAGGCGCCCCCAGGACCGCCTCCCCTTGGGTCGGAGCCTTTTGAGACACCACCTCGGCGTTGTTCGTAGGGCGGGGGGTGGAAGCCATCGGAGGAGAACCGCGATTCATATCCGACGTGCTCAAAGAGCCGCTCGATGAGGGTACGTCGAGACGAGCTCGGGCCGGACTGCATGATCAGGTTCGGCATGAGCAAAGGCAGTACAATAAAACATACCATGAAGTACTATGGCGTCCGGACATTTACGATTTCGCCAGGGGCTTTTCCTTGGGTAGCCACTCGTCACCGCTGTCGGCGGCCGTCGTGGCACAGTCCGGAGGGAGGGTCTTTCCCTTCTTGGACCCTTCGGCCTCCTCGGATGGGTCGGCCTTCCTTTTCTTGTCTCCTCCGGCTGGGGGGGGGGGAGAATTTTTCTCCTCCTCGTTTCCGTGGGACGAGTGCGCATCGGACTCATCAGATGATGAGTCCGACAGAACCATCTTGCGCCGGAGAACCTTTCGGGTCCATGCGGCCTTCTTCTTGGCCGTCTTTTCCGTCACCTCGTAAGGTGTCGGGGTCAGCATCTTCGTCATAAGAGCGTTTGCCGGATCTTCAGGCAGGGGGCTGGGCAATCAAGCTGCTCCGCAGTCTTTATCCAGTCCTGTTAATGACATAAAAAGCTCAGATCCAACACATAACTAAGCCAGGGCACATAAATACCATGAGTGATATAAAAGACTACCGGATGGGCGCGGCGCTTTGTGCTGAGTCCGCGGTCCTCGATGAGGGAGGGAGGCATCTCGACGCCCTTGAACACCACCCTCCAGACGTCCTCGTGCATCGTGTCATAGATCTCTCGCAATGTCTGGTGCTGGGCCGAGTCGAACTCCCACAAAATAAATGCTCGTTGGTGGCAGGGAAGGATCCGACGGAGGAGCATGACCTAGACCACGTTGGCGAGCTTGATTTTCTTGCTCGTCATGTTCTGGAGGCAGGTCTGGAGTCCGGTCAGCTCTACCGGAGAACCCCAGGACAGACCGTTCTTTTTCCAAGAGGTGAGCCGCGTGGGGATTCCGGATCGAAATTTAGGGGCCGCCACCAGTTGGAGTCGCGCGGCTCGGTGATGTAGAACCACCCCGATTGCCACCCCTTTATGGTATCCACGTAGGTACCCTCGAGCCAGATGACATTGGGCATCTTGCCCACCATGGCGCCTCCGCATTTTGCTTGCTGGCCTCCCACCACCTTCGGTTTGACATTGAAGGTTTTCAGCCATAGGCCGAAGTGGGGCCTGATGCGGAGGAAGGCCTTGCACACGACGATAAGCGCCGAGATGTTGAGGATAAAGTTGGGGGCCAGATCATGGAAATCCAGCCCGTAGTAGAACATGAGTCCGCGGACAAACGGGTGGAGAGGAAATCCTAGTTCACAGACGAAATGAGAAAGAAAAACTACCCTCTCATGGGGTTTGGGTGTAGGGACGATCTGCCCCGCATTCGGCAGCCGGTGCGCGATATTCGCAGGTAGGTATCCGGCCTCCCGCAACTTTTTGATGTTTTCCTCTGTGACGGAGGAAGCCATCCACTTGCCTCCTGCTCCAGACATGATTGGAGTGATTGGAGAAGAAGGACACGAGCTTGGGAGCTAGAGCTCGACTGTGAGGGAATGGGAAAGCGAGAAGGAAGAAGGCGTGGGTGAAAAAAGTAGATCTTTATCCCTTTTATAAGGCCGGAGGAGGCGATGAGTCTCCCCACTTGCCTGGCAAAACTGCTTATTCCTCAGGCGCCATAATTGATGGCGCGGTTGGGTTACCCACGTCCGTATTTATGAGAATCCCGTGATAAGGGGAGCACAATCTCTGCTTTGACAAGACATATCGAGAAAACCGCCTCGCGATGTGTGCGGAGCTAGTTGAGAAAAGCGGTTCAAATAAGAACCGGGCCATGAAGTGATGTCATACTATCAGAACATGTCAGCAGATTGGATTTATGGAAGTATTATTCTCTCTACGGTGGTACGTGCAACTTATTTTACAGGGTCAGACACTATCCTTGCATTCAAACTCTTCCATGGTGTATTCGGAGGAGGAACCTGCCTTGCAATGCCGAAGACAACACTGTGCGCCGGACTCATCGTCATTGAAGCCTGGTTCAGGGGCTACTGAGGGAGTCCTGGATTAGGGGGTCTCCGGACAGCCGAACTATATCCTTTGGCCGAACTGTTGGACTATGAAGATACAAGATTGAAGACTTCGTCCCGTGTCCGGATGGGACTCTACTTGGCGTGGAAGGCAAGCTAGGAAATACGGATATGGATATCTCCT
Organism: Triticum urartu; assembly: GCF_003073215.2. Taxonomy (NCBI): domain Eukaryota; kingdom Viridiplantae; phylum Streptophyta; class Magnoliopsida; order Poales; family Poaceae; genus Triticum; species Triticum urartu. The sequence goes on from NC_053022.1 coordinate 451,242,621, forward strand.
CCTTTGTAACCGACCTTGTGTAACCCTAGCCTCCTCCGGTGTCTATATAAACCGAAGGGTTTTAGTCCGTAGGACAACATACAATCATACCATAGGCTAGCTTCTAGGGTTTAGCCTCTCTGATCTCGTGGTAGATCTACTCTTGTATTACTCATATCATCAAGAACAATCAAGCAGGACGTAGGGTTTTACCTCTATCAAGAGGGCCCGAACCTGGATAAAACATCATGTTCCCTGCCTCCTGTTACCATCCTCCTTAGACGCACAGTTCGGGACCCCCTACCCGAGATCCGCCGGTTTTGACACCGACAGCGGTGTATCCAACTACGGAAGATATCGGCCTACCGAGAGGGCGCGCGAGAGGCCTAGGCTATGGTGAAAACACAAAATACCAAGTTGGATCCAAATCACATAGCCCGGGTTGGACCGGTAGGGTCAAATGGGGAAGAAATTCCCGTTAGTTTAGTATATGACCAAGTAGAGGTGGCCGCCAAATATTCCCAACAGGATTGTAAGTTAGACTGCCTATTGGAAGGTGTGGAGGAGGAAGTGTTCGAGTCCAAATGACTATGTACTTTCCTCATTATGTGGAACTCTAGCTGAATTGTATATCATTTGTCATGGCAGACCTTTTCGCTTCAACCTCCGGACCCGAAGGTGCGGAGTGTTTCCGAATACCATCGTGGCCGAATAGGCCGGGGTATGCCTGGAAAACTAGGCGTAGGGGTCATAGTTGCTTGAACAGACAAGTTGTATCCGGCTAGCTATGTTATATTACATTAATATAGTAAGAAACATCTTCCAGAGAGAATAGTTCCGTTAAGGGTTCCTTTCCCTGGATGTGCATGCATTTAATGTACATGTCCAAATTGTGATGTGGGCACCACAATTTGTATAACTTCTAGGGGTGTACAATGGAGTGAGTTTAAAAAACATCTTTAATTCACCGACCAAATATTCCCTTAGGAACGCTATCTTTCGGCTTCACCCAGTCTGAGGTACACATCCGGATGACCCGACAATAACAATCGCAGAGGTGCTCCCTTTATGCCCTAGCCGAACTAACAGGAACGTAGGGCATAAGCACAGGGGCCAGGCAACCCTGCTTGGCCAAAACTTAAGTCTTATCGATGCAGATAGTGGCAAAAAACTCATATGTGAGGAGCTTAATGCTCAAGGAATGGCAAGAACTTATGTCCAAGAAGCCCCCAGGTAAAAGTGACGTACATATTTAGAGATGTATGTGTCAACGGTGTGCGGTCTAGCCGTACGAAGGCGTTAAGGCGAAAAAGAAGAAAGTAATCGGAAAAGAGAGAAAAATAGTGGAAACTACAGGGGAGGAGGAGACGAAAAAGGGGTTTGGTGCTATGCATAGAATCTTCGGAGTCAGGCCACGTTCCAGGGGTTCGGCTCGAGGCGATTGTCTGATGCATCGCGAAGACGGTATGCACCTCCGGTGAGAACTTCGTCAATTATGAAGGGACCCTCCCATTTGGGCTTGAGTTTGTCCTCTTTCTTCTCCGGCAGGCGCAGAACAAGTTCGCCGACGTTGTAAGTCTTGGCCCGTACTTCTCCGCTTTGATATCTTTGAGCCTGCTATTGGTAAAATGCTGAACGAGCTTTTGCGACATCGCGTTCCTCCTCTAGGGCATCTAGGCTGTCCTGCCGATCAAGCTCGGCTTCTCTCTCTCCGTACATACGCACACAAGGTGAGTCGTGAATAATATCACAGGGCAATATGGCCTCTGCGCCATACACCATGAAGAAAGGTGTGTATCTGGTAGTACGGTTGGGCATGGTCCGCAACCCCCAAAGTACAGAGTCGAGCTCCTCAACCCAGTGCTTGTCTGATTCTTTCAAAGACCGCACTAGTCTGGGCTTAATGCCGCTCATAATAAGATCATTGGCCCGTTCGACTTTACCGTTGGTTTGTGGGTGGTAGACGGAGGCGTAATCGAGTTTAATACCCAGATTAGTACACCCGGTTTTTACCTCGTCGGCTGTGAAATTAGAGTCGTTGTCGGTGATGATGCTGTGCGGGACACCATAACGGTGCACAACACCGGATATGAAGTCTATCACCGGGCCGGACTCAGCCGTTTCGACCGGTTTAGCCTCTATCCACTTAGTGAATTTGTCCACCATAACCAACAGATATTTTTTCTTATGGCTTCCCCCTTTAAGGGGTCCAACCATATCCAGTCCCTAGACCGCGAAAGGCCAAGTGATGGGGATAGTCTGTAAGGCAGTTGGGGGCATGTGGCTTTGGTTAGCGAAGAGTTGGCATCCGGCGCAGCGTTGGACGAGGTCTTGTGCGTCTGCTCGGGCTGTCGGCCAATAAAACCCAGTACAGAAGGCCTTGCTAACAAGAGCCCAAGCTGCGGCGTGGTGTCCATCGAGACCGGCGTGAATTTCTTCTTCAGAGATACATCTTTGAAGTACTCCGGTGGTACTTTTCTTGTAGAGCTCTCCGTCGTGAACCTTGTAGGCCTTCGAGCGCCGGACAATGCGGCGAGCCTCATTCTGGTCTTCGGGGAGCTCCTTCCTATTAATGTAGGCCAAGAAAGGTTCGGTCCATGGAGCAATTACTGCCATAATGAGATGGGCCGACGGTGTTACTTTGGTGGTTGAGCCTCCGATACTATCAGTGTGTTCGGGATTTGGAGTTGTATTCAGATTTGGACTATTGTTGCCGCCCGACCCTTGGCACACCACAGATGGCTTGAAAAGCCTTTCCAGGAAGATGTTGGGTGGGACGGGGTCGCTCTTAGCGCCGATGCAAGCAAGGACGCCCGCTGCTTGGTTACTCTCTCGGGCGACGTGATGGAATTCAAGCCCTTCGAACCGATCCGACATTTTTACTACGACATTACGATAAGCTGCCATCTTTGGATCTTTGGCGTCAAAGTTGCCGTTTATTTGAGACATGGCGAGGTTCGAGTCCCCGTGCACCTCCAGGCGTTGTATGCCCATGGATACAGCCATCCGAAGACCATGCAGTAGGGCCTCGTATTCGGCTACATTGTTAGAGTCTGTGTATAATATCTGGAGTACATACTGGACAACGTCTCTAGTGGGGGATGTTAACACGACTCCCGCTCCCAGGCCTGCCAACATTTTGGAGCCGTCATAATACATAACCCAATTGGAATATGCACCGTACTCCTTAGGGAGTTCGGCCTCTGTCCATTCGCCGATGAAGTCGGCCAATACTTGGGATTTGATGGCTCGTCGTGGCTTGTATGTTATGTCGAATGGAAGTAGCTCTATGGCCCATTTGGCGATCCGTCCCATGGCATCACGGTTGTTTATTATGTCATTGAGTGGGACCTCAGAAGCCACCATGATTGAACACTCCTGGAAGTAGTGTCGTAGCTTGCGGGATGCCATGAAGACCGCATATGCTATCTTTTGGTAGTGGGGGTACCGGGATTTGCACGGTGTGAGGACAGTTGATACGTAGTATACTGGTTTTTGGAGCGGAAATTTGTGTCCGTCCTATTCTCGTTGGACGACGAGCACGGCGCTCACCACCTGATGTGTTGCCAATATGTATAACAACGTGGGCTCACCAGTGTTTGGTGCGGCCAGGATTGGGTTGCTTGCTAGGAGGGCCTTTATTTCCTCCAGTCCGGCAGTCGCTGCGTCTGTCCATTCAAAGTTACCAGTGCACCGTTAGAGGCGATAGAGTGGTAGTTCCTTTTCTCCTAATCTGGAGAGAAAGCGGCTTAGCACTGCTACGCATCCAGCTAGCTTTTGGACCTATTTGAGGTTTGTAGGTGTAGCCAACTGTGACAGGGCTCGGATTTTAGCTAGATTTGCTTTGATTCCTCTATTGGAAACGATGAAGCCCAGCAATTTTCCAGCGGGGACGCTGAAGACACACTTTTCCGGGTTGAGCTTAATGTCATACGGCCGGAGGTTGTCGAATGTAAGACGTAAGTCGTCTATTAGTGTTTCGACGTGCCTAGTTTTGATGACAACGTCATCGACATAAGCTTCTACTATTTTGCCGATTTGTTTCTCCAGGCATGTTTGAATCATGCGTTGGTATGTGGCGCCGGCGTTCTTGAGCCCAAAGGGCATGGTGTTGAAGCAGAATGGCCCATATGGGGTGATAAATACTGTTGCGGCTTGATCGGACTCCTTCATTTTGATTTGATGGCATCCGGAATATGCATCGAGGAAATACAGTGAGTCGTGTCCTGTGGTGGCATCGATGATTTGATCAATGCGGGGGAGGGGGAAGGGATCCTTGGGGCAAGCCTTGTTAAGGTCTTTGAAATCGCCACACAGGTGCCACGATTTGTCCTCTTTGGTACCATCACCAGGTTTGCCAGCTAGTCCGGATGTTTGATTTCACTAATGAATCCGGCCTCGATGAGTTTGGCAAGCTCCTCCCCCATGGCTTGTCGCTTTGGTTCAAAAAGCGCCCCAGTGTTTGCTTGGCCGGTTTAAATCCCTTTAATATATTGAGGCTATGTTCGGCCAGCTCGCGTGGGATCCCTGGCATATCTGAAGGGTGCCAGGCGAATATGTCCCAGTTTTTGCGCAGGAATTCTCGTAGTGCGGTGTCAACTGTTGGGTTCAGTTGAGCTCTGATAGATGCTGTCTTCTTGGGGTCCGTTGGGTGGACCTGGAATTTGACTATTTCTTCTGCTGGTTTGAAGGATGTCGATTTAGGGCGTTTGTCGAGGATCACGTCATCCCTGTCCACCGTCGAGCGTAGTGCGGTTAATTCTTCGACCGCGAGGGCTTCGGATAGCGCTTCCAGGGCCAGGGATGCGGCTTTGTTTTGAGCACGGAGTGCTATGTTCGGATCATCGACGAGAGTGATTATACCGTTTGGTCATGGCATTTTGAGCTTCATATACCTGTAATGGGGTATGGCCTGAAAGCGTGTCAAAGCATCCCGCCCCAACAGGGCGTGATATCCGCTGCTGAAAGGGGCCACTTGGAAAGTTATTTCTTCGGACCGATAGTTCTCCGGCGTGCCGAAAACTACGTCGAGTGTGATTTTGCCCGCGCACCGCGCCTCCCGACTGGGAATAATTCCTCGGAAGGTTGTGTTCCTTTGCTTGATGCGGCTCCTGTCTATTTCCATTTTATGGAGTGTATCCTGATAAATGAGGTTTAGTCCACTGCGGCCGTCCATGAGGACCTTGGTAAGTCGAAACTCGGCCACGATGGGACTGAGGACTAACACGGCTGGCGCTTGTACTGTTCTATACTTTGGTTCGTCACCGGCGTTGAATGTTATAGCCGTGTCGTTCCAGGGGTTTATTGCAGCGATTTGGCAGACTTCGGTGAGCTCGCGAAGCGCCCTTTTGCGCTTGTTGTTTGAAGCGAATGTATCAAAGACCATCGATACTCTTGAGTTATCATCCTCTAGGGGATGCCGTTCTGGGTCGTCCTTGATAAGGATGTCCTCGCCGCTCTTGGCTACCTGTCGTAGTATCCAACATGCTCTAAGGCTGTGGGTTGCCACGGTATCTGGTGTTGTATGTATTTTTCATGGGCCATCGAGCCATCCCACCAGAACGGTGCCATGCCGCATAGTGGTTTTGTGTTTCTTGACTGTTGGACTGGGCGTGCCGCGAGGGTGCGCCCTTTTCGCCTGTAGGGCGAGTTGAGATGGGACTGACGATTCCCAGCGAGCTGCCTGAGTTTTCGAGGTGCTCTCCATTGTGCTGTACTTTGTACGATGGTTGCTAAGTCAGCGAATTTCAGTATGCGGCGTCGATTGATGGCGTAGGGATTCCTTCGTCCGCGCAATTGTTGCAGAACGATGATATTGCGTCCTCGTCACGACAATCTTTTACCTTGTCCTTGACAAGGAGGAATCTGGCCTAGAAGTGGTGGACCATTTCCTGAGACTGCTGTTTTATGCTCATGAGAGCCTCTATGTCCGGGTGGGCGGGTGGGATTAAATCCGAACCCCGACCTGACCGATTATCTGGAGTTTGACGACCTTCCGGGCTTAACAGTCTGGGTTCCGGAATATCTTCTGATTGTTTAGGACCGCCGTCCGATGCTATGTTTGGAGGGCTTGTCGCATCCTTTTGCAGGTGAGTATCCGGATCTTCCGGATCGGCGATCCAAATATATTCCGTCTTCGGTATAGAAGAAGACTCGCCATCCTGCTCCACGACTACCACAATCTGGTGGGTGACCGGTAGGGTCTCGATTTCTCCTTGGTCGGTTTTAGGCCCGATCCGATCGTAGTCTGTGGCTATTCCCAAAGCGGCGATGCGATCTAGGAGTTCGTTCAAAGACGAAAATTTTGTTGGATCCATCTTCTTGGAGTGCTCGGAGTTGATGCAAAGGGGGTTTTTGATGCCCCGAGAGGTCATCGCCGGCTCAACGGCCGAACGGGCGATCATAGTAAAGCCGCCCAGCCGGAGGGTTTGGCCCGGGGCCAGAGCTCCCCCGGAGGTGATGCTGTCTTCAAGGACAAGGCGAGCCATCGAGCCTTTCGTCGAAGACACAGTGGAACTCTCAATGAAAGCACCAATGTCAGTGTCAAAACCGGCAGATCTCGGGTAGGGGATCCCGAACTGTGCGTCTAGGATCGATGGTAACAGGAGACGGGAGACACGATGTTTACCCAGGTTCGGGCCCTCTCTATGGAGGTAATACCCTATGTCCTGCTTGATTAATCTTGATGAATATGAGTGTTACAAGAGTTGATCTACCATGAGATCGTAATGGCTAAACCCTAGAGGCCTAGCCTATATGACTATGGTAATGAATATATCCTCTCCAGACTAACCCCTCCGGTTTATATAGACACCGGGAGGATCTAGGGTTTACATAGAGTCGGTTACATAAGAAGGAATCTTCATAGTCGGTCCCCAAGCTTGCCTTCCACGCCAAGGAGAGTCCAATCGGACATGGGTATAGTCTTCGGCCTTCATGTCTTCACAGCCCATCAGTCCGGCCCATGGATAACAGGCTGGACGCCCGAGGACCCCTTAGTCCAGGACTCCCTCAGCTGCGCCTGGTGCAACACAAGGTGGAGGAACAAGTCGATCTCAGGGATGTCAGCATCTGGCAGCATCAGTGAGGGAGTCCTGGATTAGGGGGTGTCCGGATAGCCGGACTATACCTTCGGCCGGACTCCTGGACTATGAAGATACAAGATTGAAGACTTCGTCCCGTGTCCGGAAGGGACTTTCCTTGGCGTGGAAGGCAAGCTTGGCGATACGGATATGTAGATTTCCTACCATCTTAACTGACTCTGTGTAACCCTAGCCCTCTCCGGTGTCTATATAAACCGAAGGGTTTTAGTCCGTAGGATGAACAACAATCATACCATAGGCAAGCTTCTAGGGTTTAGCCTCTCTGATCTCGTGGTAGATCTACTCTTGTACTACCCATATCATCAATATTAATCAAGCAGGACGTAGGGTTTTACCTCCATCAAGAGGGCCCGAACCTGGGTAAAACATCGTGTCCCCTGCCTCCTGTTACCATCCGCCTAGATGCATAGTTCGGGACCCCCTACCCGAGATCCGCCGGTTTTGACACCGACATTGGTGCTTTCATTGAGAGTTCCTCTGTGCCGTCGCCATCAGGAAGGATGCCTCATCCCGTCTTTAAAGACGGCACCGTTGCTAAGGGAGCTTTGGCTGTCGGCCAGACTCTCAGGCTAGGTGGTTTCCTTATGACCGCCCGTTCGGCTGCTGCACCGACGATGACCTCTCGGGTCATCGAAAGCAATCTTCACGTCATCTCGGAATTCGCCGAGCAGCTAGATACAATGGAGCTCTCTTCCCTGAACGAGCTCTTGGATCGCTTCGCCGCCCTGGGAGTCGCTACGGATTATGACCAGATTGGGCCTAAACCCAATCTGAGAGAGATTAACTCTCCCTAGGTCACCCATGACGTTGCCGTGGTAGAGGGACAGTGCGATGACCCTTCATCTATCTTAAGGACTAGCTATGTCCGGATTCCCGATCCCTCCAAGCCGGATACCCGCGGAGGGGAGGACATCACTCAAGACCTGAACTTAAAGTCGGGCGACATGCTAGATTCATTGGACAACATCCAAGAATCCAAACTTCCGAGTTCGGAAACTCCTTGGCCTCTGGGTCTCAGATTGGGTGAGGTTTCGGATTTGATTCCACCCACCCACCCGTACATAAGCGATCTATCTCAAATTAGGCAAGAGCCCGAAGAAACAGTACATCATTACTGGGCCAGATTCCTCCTGATTATGAACAGGATAAAGGACTGCCACGAGGAAGACGCAATTTTATTCTTCTGGAATAATTGCACGGACAAGGGAATCCTCAACGCCATAAGGCGCCGTGATATTACACGCTTCGCTGACTTGCCGTCCATTGTACGAAAGTACTGTGCGATGGAAAGCGCCGGGAAAACCGAAATAAAATTTTGGGACAATCCGGCCTTGAATACAAACCTAGTCCGAAATAAAAGGGTGCATCATCGCCAGACACCCGGGTTCAATACCAAAAAGCAAAAGCCCTCTAGAGGGCACAGATCCGTGCTGTAAGGATGGCTTAATGGACCCTGTAAAATTCACAGTGCAGAGGGCGCCACACCAACTCATAGCCTTAAAGCATGTTGGATACTCCGGCAGGTGGCAAAAATTGGCGAAGATCTTCTAATTCCAGAAGCCACAGAAAGCCACCCCAGAGACACCAGTACGGTATCAACAGTCTTCGAGACTTTCGCATCAAATAATATGTGAAAAAGAACACTCCGCAGCCTTGCCGAAGTCTACCAAGTAGCGACAATAAACCCATGGAGTGACACGACTATTACTTTTAATGCCAGTGATGAAACTAAATTCCGAACAGCCCGAGCACCAGCCGCATTGATCCTCAGTCCAATAGTGGATGACTTTCGTCTTACCAAGGTACTCATGGATGGCGGCAGCGGATTGAACCTCATTTACGAGGAAACCCTTCAAAAAATGGAAATAGACTGGAACCGCATTGAGCGAAGCAGCACAACCTTTAGAGGAATAATCCCCAGTCGGGAAGCGCGCTGTACAGGAAAAATCACACTAGATGTGGTGTTCGGCACGCCAGATAATTATAGGTCCGAAGAGGTCACGTTCCAAGTGGCCCCGTTCAGTAGCGGATATCACGCTCTGCTAGGGCGGGAAGCGTTTACAATCTTCCAAGCAATACCCCATTATGGGTACATGAAGCTCAAGATGCCCGGGCCTAACGGAATCATCACTCTCGCTAGTGATCCGGACATAGCACTCCGCGCCGAAAACAAGACAGCCACACTGTCCCTCGAGGCCCTATCCGAAGCCCTAGTGGCTGAGGAACTGACTGCGCTGCGCTCCATGGTGAATAGGGACGATGTGATACTCGACAAAAGATCCAAGTCCACCTCCTTTAAACTAGTGGACGAAATAGTTAAATTCCAGGTCCATCCAACGGACCCCAATAAAACAGCTTCCAATGGAGCGTAGTTAAACCCTGATGTAGATGCCACACCGCGAGAGTTCCTACGAGAGAACTGGGACATTTTCACCTGGCACCCTTCAGACATGCCAGGAATCCCACGCAGGCTGGCCGAACACAACTTAAATATCCTAAAAGGATTCAAGCCAGTCAAACAGGCTCTTCGGCGTTTTTTCGAACCCAAGAGACAGGCCATGGGAGAGGAACTAGCCAAGCTACTGGAGGCGGGATTCATCAAAGAATAAAACACCCGGACTGGATAGCAAACCTGGTGATGGTACCAAAGAAGGACAAATCCTGGCGCCTGTGTGTTGATTTTAAAGACCTTAACAAGGCTTGCCCAAAGGATCCCTTCCCTCTACCCCGCATCGATCAAATTATCGACGCTACCGCAGGACACGATTCGTTGTGTTTCCTCGACGCATACTCCGGCTACCATCAAATAAAGATGGCAGAGTCGGACCAAGCCGCAACGGCATTCATCACACCATACGGCCCATTCTGCTTCAACACAATGCCATTCGGGCTCAAAAACGCCGGCGCAACATATCAGCACATGATTCAGACATGTCTGGCGAACCAGATCGGCAAAACAGTGGAGGCATACATAGATGATGTGGTCGTTAAAACAAGACATGTCGAATATCTAGTAGACGACTTGAGGCTAACATTCGGTAACCTCCGAACATACGACATCAAGCTCAACCTGGAAAAATGCGTTTTCGGCGTTCCAGCCGGAAAGCTCTTGGGCTTCATTGTATCCGGTAGAGGAATTGAAGCAAATCCAGCCAAGATCCGAGCTCTGTCACAATTGGATATCCCGAAGGACCTCAAACAAATACAAAAATTAACCGGATGCGTGGCGGCTCTAAGCCGCTTTATCTCCCGCTTGGGAGAAAAGGCCCTACCCCTTTACCGCCTCCTTCGGCGCATCGAACATTTCGAGTGGACGGATGTAGCCACGGCTGGACTCGACGAAATAAAAGCCATCTTGGCAACAAACCCAGTCCTGGCCGCGCCAAACATTGGCGAACCAATGCTATTATACATTGCAACAACCCATCAGGTCGTAAGCGCAGTGCTCGTCGTCGAACGAGAAACGGACGGACACAAATTCCCCCTTCAAAAGCCGGTCTACTATGTGTCCACTGTCCTAACTCCGTGCAAGTCATGGTACCCGCATTATCAAAAGATCGCGTACGCGGTATTTATGGCATCCCGGAAGCTGCGACACTACTTTCAAGAGTGTTCAATAACAGTAGCCTCGGAAGTGCCACTTAACGATATTATAAACAACCGCGACGTGACGGGCCGGATTGCAAAATGGGCCATTGAGCTCCTCCCGTTCGACATAACTTACAAGCCATGGCGAGCTATCGAGTCGCAAGTTTTGGCCGACTTCGTCGCAGAATGGACGGAGGCCGAACTCCCTAAAGAGTACGGCACATATTCAAACTGGGTCATGCACTTCGACGGGTCCAAAATGTTGGCCGGTCTAGGGGCTGGCGTCGTTTTGACATCCCCCACAGGAGACACAGTTCAATACATACTCCAGATAATGTACACAAACTCCAACAATGCAGCCGAATATGAGGCCCTTTTACATGGACTACGGATGGCAGTATCCATGGGCATTCAATGCCTAGAAGTGCGCGGGGACTCGAACCTCGCAATATCCCAAATAAATGGAGACTTTGACGCCAAGGATAAAAAATGGCAGCTTATCGCAACGCCGTCCTAAAATTGTCAGCTCGGTTCGAAGGGCTCGAATTTCACCATATAGCCCGGGAAAATAATCAGGCGGAAGATGTCCTGGCACGCATCGGCGCAAAACACGATGTAGTCCCCCCCAACATATTCTTGGAAAGGCTATTCAAGCCATCCGTAGTATGGGAAGGGGAACCCGATAATAACAACCCGGACCCAACCGCACTGCCTGACACCGAACACTCTGACATAATTGGAGGCTTTGCCAATGAAATAACACCTTCAGCCCATGTAATAATGGCCGTCATCGCCCCATGGACAGAACCATTCCTCGCCTACCTTACTAGGCAGGAACTCCCCGAGGACCAAAATGAGGCACGCTGCATAGTGCGGTGATCTAAAGCTTATAAAGTCCATGAAGGAGAGCTTTATAAGAAAAGCGCTACCGGAGTCCTTCAAAGGTGCATCTCCGAAGAGGAAGGGCGGAACCTCCTGGCTGAAATTCATGCCGGACTCAGTGGTCATCACGCTGCAGCTCGGTCCCTTGTAAGCAAGGCCTTCCGTACAGGCTTTTATTGGCCGACGGCCTGGGCAGACGCCCAGGACTTAGTCCAACGATGCGTCGGTTGCCAGCTTTTTGCAAACCAAAGCCATATGCCACCCACCGCCCTCCAAACTATCCCTATCACTTGGCCCTTCACGGTCTGGGGGCTTGACATGGTTGGACCCCTTAAAGGCAGAACCCACAAGAAAAAATACTTACTGGTCATGGTGGATAAGTTCACCAAATGGATAGAAGCCAAGCCTGTTAAGACGGCCGAATCCGGACCGGTGATAGACTTTATATCCGAGGTTGTACATCGTTACGGTGTCCCCCATAGCATCATCACTGATAACGGCACGAACTTTACGGCCGACGAGGTAAAACTCTGGTGCAAAAACATGGGCATCAAGCTCGATTATGCTTCCTTCTATCACCCACAAACTAACGGTCAAGTCGAACGTGCAAATGGTCTTATCATGAGTGGCATCAAACCCAAATTAGTGCGGTCCCTTAAGGAATCTAATACGCACTGGGTAGAGGAGCTCAACTCCGTACTCTGGGGGCTGCGGACCACGTCGAATCGCACCACCGGATACACACCATTCTTCATGGTGTATGGCGCAGATGCAGTTTTACCCTGCGACATAATTCATGACTCACCTCGAGTGTGCATGTACGAAGAAAGATAAGCCGAGCTCGATCGGCAGGACAGTTTGGACGCCTTGAAGGAAGAGCGTGACATGGCAAAATCCCGTTCCGCATTCTATCAACAGCGGGCTTGAAGATACCAAAGCAGAGAAGTACGGGCCAAAAATTACAACGTTGGCGAACTAGTTCTACGCCTGCCGGATAAGAAAAATGACAAACTCAAGCCCAAGTCGGAAGGTCCCTTCATAATTGACCAAGTCCTGACCGGTGGAGCGTACCGCCTGCGAGATGCATCGGATAACCGACTCGAGCCGAACCCATGGAACGCAGCCCGTCTCCGAAGATTCTACGCCTAGCGCCGGACTCTGTGTTCGTCTCCTTCCTCTGTCCATTTTTATTTACTTTCTGTCTTACATTTCTCTCCTTCTCCTCTCTCTCTTATAGCCTTTAAAGGCTCATACAGTGATGCGCTATCCGCGCTCATTAAACCTGGGGCTTCCTTAAACAGAAGCTTATTTATACGGGCTTCATGCCCAACACATGTGTCACACTTCCGCATGTACCTTTTATTCACCATTATATGCATCGATATGACTTAAGTTTTGGCCAAGCTGGGTTGCCTGGCTCCTGTGCTTACCCCTATGTTCCCGATTGTTCGGCTAGGTGGTAAAGGGAGCGCCTCTGCGATTTTTACTACCAGGTCAGCCGGATGTGTACCTCAGACTGGGTCAAGCCGAAAGCTAGCGTTCTTAAGGGAATATTCGGTTGGTGAACTAAAGATGATCTTTTTTCACTTATTTATCTATACGCCCCCAGATGTTTTTCCTGCGTCTCTTTTTGCAGAATGGACATTCACTTTAGGGCATGCCTCCCAGGGAAAGGAACCCCTAACGGAACTATTCCCCCTGGAAGATGTTTCTTACTAACCATGTAATATAACATAACTAGTTGGGCACTTGTCTGTTCAAGCACTAATGACCCCTACGCCTGGTCTCCATGCATACCCCGGTTCTTATATAACCGCGAGGGTATTCGGACACACTCCAGACCATCTGGTCCCGAGGTTGAAGCGAAAAGGTCGGCCATGACAAACGATCTACAATCCGGCTAGAAGGCATTACACATGTCAATTATAATTATATAGTCAATCTGACTGATTGTATTCCTCTTCAATACCATCTAACAGGCTGTCTAATTTACAGTCCTGTTGGGAATACTTTGCGGCCAATTCTACTTGGCCGTATACTAAGCTCACAGGGATCTCCTTCCCATCGGGCCCCACGGTCCGACCTCGGCCATGTGGTTTGGGTCAGCCTTCGTGTACCGCATCTTCACAATGGCCCATGCCTCCCTGGCGCCTTGACGGCAGGAAGACATCTTCCACAATCGGAAGCGCCTCCGTGCTCCCTTCAGCTTCTCTACAAGCTCTCCAAGGCCTTCGGGCATGGAGACGGATGGCCACAAGGCCTGGGCGATGCTTTGCATCACCTGCCGAACTCGCTCGTGCAGTTGTGAGAGCTCGGGAAGAAGGTCACCCGTAGAACTGGGCATTTCCTCTGCAGGACGACCTGTTAGCATACCTACAGACATTACTCTGTTAGTCGACTTCCTCGCCGAACTCTTTTTTCAAAGTTCGTTTAAGCACTTACTATATATGCCGCTTAGAAGCCGCTGATTCTCCTTCACGGAGTCCAACAGCTGGGCGCGAACATCCTTCAGTTCAATGCCCATCTTTTACATATTGCTCTGTGGCTCTGGCTAGACCATTTTGAGCGGCACGGAGGTACGCATCTCCCGAATTGAAGGCATCCAATGCCTCTTGGGAGAAACAAGCATCGCGAAGAACTTTCCGGCGACGCCTGTGGTTCATGGCACTCTCCACCTCGGAATTGGTGGCAGACAGCCTGTCCGCGTCCTTTGTCGGAGAAGCGTCCGGTGCACGCCTCATGTTCTCCTCCGCTTCTGGACCAGGCTTTGGAGCCTGACTGGTGGAGGCGCGATGGGAAACCTCTCCGGATATAGTCCGGCGAGGTCTCTTCGTCCTGAAGAGAGCACGAGCGTTAGTATGCCTTGAAGGAATAACACCTGGGAATAAGATGGCGCGCTATACCTTTGCGCCGGCGTCTCAGTTCGGACCGCACTTCTTTTCAGCCCGCGGGGCCTTGCCGCCCCTTGTTGGCTAGTCGCCGCAGGCTCGGCCTCCCATCTCAAGGACCTCCCCTGCAAAACACGGCTGTCATACGGCAATCGAAAACACGTGAGGATAGATCTCTTTTCAAAGTGCTGGGACTTCGGTCTCAGTTACCTGTGAGGCTGGGAGTAGCCCTGGGTAATCGGCCGTAATGGCCACCAAGGCGTTGTCCTTGCTCAATTGATGAAACACCCCATCAATCAGCTCCATAGATAAGTCCGGATCCTCTTGAGAGGTCGGGTCGAGGAACCCCCGGATCCTCGGGTTGTGGAGGAGGGCTGTTTATTTCTTTAACAGCCTGGCGCAGTTCCTGCATCGAAGTTGTTAGACTGAATATTTAACAATGGGAATATAAAACGGATGGGCAAATAAAAGTGTCCACTTACCCAACTTGGGGGATTGTACATATAAAATCCACCCTGAGGGTTGACGCAGAGAAATTCCAACTCTTCTCCCTTGTACAAAGTGGGCAAGATCTTTATTAGAGCGGCAGCCGAATCCGGCCCCTTACGGCCGTGGAGGGTGGCGTCGTCCTCCCCGTTGAAGTCCCACATGGGGCGGCCTCTATACTGAAGCGGCTGCACCCCTTGCATAATGCATGCGGCCATGACCCCGATCATGGTAAGTCCGAAATGAGCTAACAATCTTATCCGGCCCATCAGGTAAAGAACGTCCTTGTCGCTTTCCCTCTGAGGGCTCCGTGGACGCCAGCTGAGGCGCTTCTTTAGAGGAGCACTGTCAAACTAAGGGAGTCTGATCCGGACAGGATCCGGCAGCGGGACGTCCTCTATATAAAACCATTCCGAAGGCCAGTCTTCGGACGCCTTCTTTGGGGTTTCGGATAGATATCCGGTCCCGGCGATGCGCCACACTTCGGCTCCGCCCACTTGATATATTGACCCCTTCTTAGAACGGGGCACAAGGCAGAATAGGCTTTTCCACAGCCCGAAATGAGCCTCGCAGCCCAAAAACAGCTCGCAAAGTGCTACGAAGCCCGCGACATGCAATATGGAGGCAGGCGTGAGGTTGTGTAGCTGGAGGCCATAGAACTCCAGTAGCCCCCAGAGAAACAGATGAATCGGAAATCCGAGCCCTCTTATTAAGTAAGGGACAAGGCATATCCGCTCTCCTTTGGAGGGATTGGGGCCGCTCTCCGCTTGCTCTCCGCCATTATAGGTGGCAAGTCCGGCTCGAACTGGGACCATATAGGCCGGGGGGAGAAATCCCTTGGTTTGGAGCGTCGCTAGCTCGCTGTGCGGGATGGAGCACCTCTTCCAATCTCCAGGCTGAGGGCTGGAAGGGCGAGAGGAGGAGCTGCAGCGGCCGGCCATGATAGAATGGACCTCTGTCGGATATGCTCTGATGAACACTCGCGGAGGGGAGAAGGTGTGGTTTGGATCTAAATCCTTGTCCCCTTAAATAGGTGGCTCATTCACGTGACTAGGGGTGTAAATAAAAAAAACACCCTGACTTTTCGTATTCGTTTGACACGTAGAAAGCGGCCATTATTGGGCGTAGAAGCCAAGGAGCGCTACAAGAAACCGGACATTATTCAACAGGTACATAGAATTTGGAGAACCCGCCTTGTAATGCCAAAGACAATCTGCGTGCCGGACTCGTCGTCATTGAAGCCTGGTTCGGGGGCTACTGAGGGAATCCTGGATTAGGGGGTGTCCGGATAGCTGGACTATACCTTCGGCCGGACTCCTGGACTATGCAGATACAAGATTGAAGACTTCGTCCCGTGTCCGGAAGGGACTTTCCTTGGCTTGGAAGGCAAGCTTGGCGATACGGATATGTAGATTTCCTACCATTGTAACCGACTCTGTGTAACCCTAGCCCTCTCCGGTGTCTATATAAACCGGAGGGTTTTAGTCCGTAGGACGAACAACAATCATACCATAGGCAAGCTTCTAGGGTTTAGCCTCTCTGATCTCGTGGTAGATCTACTCTTGTACTACCCATATCATCAATATTAATCAAGCAGGACATAGGGTTTTACCTCCATCAAGAGGGCCCGAACCTGGGTAAAACATCGTGTCCCCTGCCTCCTGTTACCATCCGCCTAGATGCATAGTTCGGGACCCCCTACCTGAGATCCGCCGGTTTTGACACCGACAGTCGGGTTGATTTTGAGCTAGGGCTAATGGCAGAGATCATATTCACGGAGTCGACTGCGGAGGAAAGAACACGCATGCCTGCGCAATGGCATGAGCAGCCGGTGCAACTGTTCAAATGGGGTGGTAGGAGAAGCCAAATCCCAGGACTAGTTGCGGCGGAGCCGCTGGGCATGCATCGTAGGCGAGGTGAGCTGCCCTCCTTCCCCGCTTGCAATGCAGTGACCTAGTAGTCGGTTGCTGCTGCAGTGAACTTGCAACGCCATGTCAGTTTGCAACCTTGACAATCACTCCATCTATATGTATTGTATTCCTGTGAAAAAACTTGGTCGTTTGGAAAAAGATGGTAATTGATTTATCACTAGTTTTAGAATGCTTGGTCGTGACAATCAACCGAAGCCACAACCAGAAGTCTCCATCGCGTAATACTTTACAGTCGGTCGCACCAAAGACGATCGGTCGGACCCGCGTCTCACCGAAGGGACACGCATCGGCTTGGTCTAACATGTATGACTAGTTACATCAGTGACTTGTGCGACTGCATTTGAGAAGTGTAGTACTTCCTCTATCTCAGTTTAAAAGTCTTGCACGTGTAGATAGGTTGTTAATTTGACCAACTTAATAAGAGGCATACATTACGAAAAATATATCATTACAAACTTCAAATATTCTATTTTTTAATGATATATTTTTATGTTAAACAATCTATTTTATATAAGTTACATTTGCGACCTAGATACACATGCAAGCCTTGTAAACTGAGATGGAGGGAGTACTTGAAATTTATGTTCCACTAAACTCATCGGGAGCCGTTTCGGGCCTCGAAACCAAGACCATCAATTAATCTTTACCCTGTTCCCGTCACATTCCAAAGTACTAGTGCTACAATTAAGTGCAAGCCTACTCACACCTACTAGTACGTACCAAATCTGAACGTGTTCCCACTATGCAGGTTTTAGTACTAGTGCTAGTACTTAGGTTATAAAAAGGGGAACTACCTAACTGAAAATTACTCTACCTTCCTCCTCATAAGTCCTTCTTCTTCGTCCGTCCTTGCCATGGCCGGTGTGCAGAGCTCTAGGCCGAGAACTACTCGTAACAAGGGAGCGACAACCAAGGCTGCAGAAAAAAAGAGAGGGCTCACCGCCTCGCAGAGACCTCGAAAGATCTCTCACAGGCAGGCGATGGCTCCCAGGAGCGCCCTAGCTGCGGAGGCGAACATGCCGAGCTGGCGGCGCTGGAGTTGTTATCCCTCGACGGCATGCCCGATCAGCTCAATAAGCACCTCAATAAGCAGAAGGAGTTCATCCAATGCTTGGTGGAGCCGCTGAAGGAGAGCCTCGACAACATGCCCGATGAGCTCAATCAGCAGGGGGAGTTAACCGCCGGTTGGTGATGCTGATGAAGAAGAGCACTTCCTCGGAGAAGAAGGCGACCGACAAAATCCTGAAACTTCAGGAGGACAAGGCGAAGCTCTGCCATGAGCACAACCTGCTGAAGGAGGAGAACACCGGCTGGAAGAAGCTGCATGAGAATAGTAGTTCCTCGATGAAGATGCTGCACACCCTCGTCATGGAATAGAAGGAGGAGTTGGCGAAGCTCCGCATCGAGCACCCGATTGCTGTCAAGGTACGTAATGCGGCCGTGGAACAGATGATGAAGGCTCGCATCGAGAAATCCCGTGTCATGGACAAAATGAAGAAGATGGCGGAGGATACGCGCAAGGAGATGGAGGTCGTGGAGATGATGAAGAAGCAGTTGCGACTCCGCGGCCAGCAACCCTTCATGTATTAGTGAGAAGCATCCCAGACTTGTGTGTGCGTCTTCCTTCTTTTTTTGGGGTGATAATCTTCCTTCTTCTTTTGCTCCTATGTTTCTTCTTTTGCTTTGGGTGTTTTGCCGCACATGTCACATTCTCTGCGAGGCATGAATAGAACAATGCTAATAATGAGTTGACTAGCAAATTAGATCATTTTTATCACCAAATGGCACTGTGCTGCCGTGTTTCACGCTCCTCCGTCGTACTCCAGTAGAAAAATCAAGTATACCGCACGGTTCTTTGCTCCTCCTCAGGTTGTCGGCACATTTATACGAGCAGTCAAATCACAAGGCCCCACCTTCCAGTAGTAATGAGCCGTCAAATCACAAAGGCCATCGCCTCTCTTGAAACCGACTTCTACCTCTTGAGCACTATGTTGGATTTCCCCTAAGAGGAGAGGATGATGCAGCAAAGTAGCGTAAGTATTTCCCTCAGTTTTTGAGAGCCAAGGTATCAATCCAGTAGGAGGATACGCGCGAGTCCCTCGTACCTACACAAAATCAATAGCTCAACGCAACCAACTCGCTTAGGGGTTGTCAATCCCTTCAGATCTGATAGAGATGATAAATAATATTTTTGGTATTTTTGGTATAGAGATGCAAAGTAAAAAAGTAAAAGGCAAAGTAAAAGCAAAGCAATAATAAAGTAATGGAGATTGATATAATGAGAAAGAGACCCGGGGGCCATAGGTTTCACTAGTGGCTTCTCTCAAGAGCATAAGTATTCTATGGTGGGTGAACAAATTACTGCTCAGCAATTGATAGAATTGAGCATAGTTATGAGAATATCTAGGTATGATCATGTATATAGTCATCACGTCCGAGACAAGTAGACCGACTCCTGCCTGCATCTACTACTATTACTCCACTCATCGACCGCTATCCAGCATGCATCTAGAGTATTAAGTTAAAAACAGAGTAACGCTTTAAGCAAGATGACATGATGTAGAGGGATAATTTCATGCAATATGATAAAAACCCCATCTTGTTATCCTCGATGGCAACAATACAATACGTGCCTTGCTGCCCCTTCTGTCACTGGGAAAGGATACCGCAAGATCGAACGCAAAGCTAAGCACTTCTCCCATGGCAAGAAAAACCAATCTAGTAGGCCAAACCAAACTAATAATTCGAAGAGACTTGCAAATATAACCAATCATACATAAAAGAATTCAGAGAAGATTCAAATATTATTCATAGATAGACTTGATCATAAACCCACAATTCATCGGTCTCAACAAACACACCGCAAAAAGAAGATTACATCGAATAGATCTCCACAAGAGAGGGGGAGAACATTGTATTGAGATCCAAAAAGAGAGAAGAAGCCATCTAGCTACTAACTATGGACCCGTAGGTCTGAAGTAAACTACTCACACTTCATCGGAGGGGCTTGGATGATGATGTAGAAGCCCTCCATGATCGATGCCCCCTCCGACGGAGCTTCGGAACAGGCCCCAAGATGGGATCTCGTGGATACAGAAAGTTGCGGCTGTGGAATTAGGTTTTTGGCTACGTCCCCGATCGTTTGGGGGTACGTAGGTATATATAGGAGGAAGGAGTACGTCGGTGGAGCTTCGAGGGGCCCACGATGCAGGGGGGCTCGCCCTAGGGGGGGGGGGCGCCCTCCAACCTCGTGACCACCTCGTGGCTTTCTTGACGGAGGGTCCATGTCTCCCGCATCTTATCTAATGAGAAAATCACATTTCCGGAGGTTTCATTCCGTTTGGACTCCGTTTTATATTCTGTTTCTCCGAAACACTGAAATAGGAAAAAAAACAATTCTGGGCTGGGCCTCCGGTTAATAGGTTAGTCCCAAAAATAATATAAAAGCGGAAAATAAAGCCCAATATAGTCCAAAACAGTAGATAATATAGCATGGGGCAATCAAAAATTATAGATACGTTGGAGACGTATCAAGCTTCCCCAAGCTTAATTCCTGCTCGTCCTCGAGTAGGTAAATGATAAAAACAGAATTTTTGATGCGGAGTGCTACTTGGCATAATTTTAATGTAATTCTTCTTAATTGTGGTATGAATATTCAGATCCGAAAGATTCAAGACTAAAGTTCATATTGACATAAAAATGATAATACTTCAAGCATACTAACTAAGCAATTATGTCTTCTCAAAATAACATGGCCAAAGAAAGTTCATCCCTACAAAATCATATAGTTTAGTTATGTTTCATTTTCGTCACACAAGAATGCTCTCATCATGCACAACCCCGATGACAAGCCAAGCAATTGTTTCATACTTTAGTAATCTCAAACCTATAAACTTTCACGCAATATATGAGCGCGAGCCATGGACATAGCACTATGGGTGGAATAGAATATAATGAGGGGGGTTATGTGGAGAAGGCAAAAAAGGAGAAAGTCTCACATCAATGAGGCTAATCAATGGGCTATGGAGATGCCCACCGATTGATGTTAATGCAAGGAGTAGGGATTGCCATGAAACGGATGCACTAGAGGTATAAATGTATGAAAGCTCAACAGAAGAAACTAGTGGGTGTGCATCCAACTTGCTTGCTCACGAAGACCTAGGGCACTTGAGGAGGCCCATTGTTGGAATATACAAGCCAAGTTCTATAATGAAAATTTCCCACTAGTATATGAAAGTGATAACATGAGAGACTTTCTACTCTGAAGATCATGGTGCTACTTTGAAGCACAAGTGTGGTAAAAGGATAGTAACATTGTCCCTTCTCTCTTCTTCTCTCATTTTTTCGGGCCTTTTCTTTTTTTATGGCCTTTCTCTTTTTTTGGGCCTTCTCTCTTTTTTATGGCCTTTCTCTATTTTTTTATTCCTCACTTGGGACAATGCTCTAATAATGATGATAGTCACACTTCTATTTATTTACAACTCAATGATTACAACTCGAAACTAGAACAAAGATGACTCTATATGAATGCCTCTGGAGGTGTACCAGGATATGCAATGAACCAAGAGTGACATGTATGAAAGAATTATGAACGGTGGCTTTGCCACAAATACTATGTCAACTACATGATCATGCTAAGCAATATGACAATGATGAATGTGTCATGATGAACGGAATGATGGAAAGTTGCATGGCAATATATCTCGGAATGGCTATGGAAATACCATAATAGGTAGGTATGGTGGCTGTTTTGAGGAAGATATAAAGAGGTTTATGTGTGAAAGAGCGTATCATATCACGGAGTTTGGATGCACCGGCGAAGTTTGTGCCAACTCTCAATGTGAGAAAGGGCAATGCACGGTACCGAAGAGGCTAGCAAGGATGGAATGGTGAGAGTGCGTATAATCCATGGACTCAACATTAGTCATAAAGAACTCACATACTTATTGCAAAAATCTACAAGTCATGAAAAACCTCGGCACTACACGCATGCTCCTAGGGGGATAGATTGGTAGGAAAAGACCATTGCTCGTCCCGGACCGCCACTCATAAGGAAGACAATTAAATAACACCTCATGTTTCAAATTTGTTGCATAACGTTTACCATACGTGCATGCTACGGGACTTGCAAACTTCAACACAAGTATTTCTCAATTTCACAACTACTCAACTAGCATGACTTTGATATTATTACCTCCATATCTCAAAACAATCATCAAGCATCAAACTTTTCTTAGTATTCAACACACTCAGAAGAAAGTTTTATTATTAATCTTGCATACCAAGCATATTAGGATTTTAAGCAAATTACCATGCTATTAAGACTCTCAAAATAATCTAAGTGAAGCATGAGAGATCAATAGTTTCTATAAAACAAATCCACCACCGTGCTCTAAAATATATAAGTGAAGCACTAGAGCAAAACTATAAAGCTCAAAAGATATAAGTGAAGCACTAGAGCAAAACTATAAAGCTCAAAAGATATAAGTGAAGCACATAGAGTATTCTACCAAATTCCAAATCATGTATGGCTCTCTAAAAAGGTGTGTACAGAAAGGATGATTGTGGTAGACTAACAAGCAAAGACTCAAATCATAAAAGACGCTCCAAGCAAAACACATATCATGTGGTGAATAAAAATATAGCTCCAAGTAAAGTTACCGATAGAAGTAGACGAAAGAGGGGATGCCTTCCGGGGCATCCCCAAGCTTTGGATTTTAGGTGTCCTTAGACTATCTTGGGGGTGCCATGGGCATCCCCAAGCTTAGGCTCTTGCCACTCCTTGTTCCATAATCTATCAAATCTTTACCCAAAACTTGAAAACTTCACGACACAAAACTTAAAGTAGAAAATCTCGTGAGCTCCGTTAGCGAAAGAAAACAAAATACCACTTCAAGGTACTGTAATGAACTCATTATTTATTTATATGGGTGTTATACCTACTGTATTCCAACTTCTCTATGGATTATAAACTATTTTGCTAGCCATAGATTCATCAAAATAAGCAAACAACACACGAAAAACAGAATCTGTCAAAAAACAGAACAGTCTGTAGTAATCTGTAGCTAGCGCAAGATCTGGAACCCCACAAATTCTAAAATAAATTGCTGGACGTGAGGAATTTATCTATTAATCATATTCAAAAAGAATTAACTAAATATCACTTTCCAAATAAAAATGACAGCAGTCCTCGTGAGCGCTAAAGTTTCTGTTTTTACAGCAAGTTCAACAAGACTATCCCCAAGTCTTCCCAACGGTTCTACTTGGCACAAACACTAATTAAACAAAAAAAACCACAACCAAAAAAGAGGCTAAATAATTGATTTATTACTAAACAGGAGCAAAAATCAAGGAATAAAAATAAAATTGGGTTGCCTCCCAACAAGCGCTATCGTTTAACGCCCCTAGCTAGGCATAACAAGCAAGAATAGATCTAGGTATTGCCATCTTTGGTAGGCAATCCATAAGTGGCTCTCATGATAGATTCATATGGTAATTTTATTTTCTTTCTAGGGAAGTTTTCCATTCCCTTTTTTAATGGAAATTCAAATCTAATATTCCCTTCCTTCATATCAATAATTGCACCAACCGTTCTAAGGAAAGGTCTACTGAGAATAATAGGGCAAGAAGGATTGCAATCTATATCAAGAACGATAAAATCTACAGGCACATAATTCCTATTTGCAACAATAAGAACAACATTAATTCTTCCCATAGGTTTCTTAATAGTGGAATCCGCAAGATGCAAGTTTAGAGAGCAACAATCAAAATCATGGAAATCTAGCAAATCACACAAAGTTTTGGGAATAGTAGAGACACTAGCACCCAACTCACACAAAGCATAAAATTCATGATATTTAATTTTAATAGTTGGTTCCCACTCATCATAAAGTTTTCTAGGGATAGAAACTTTGAATTCAAGTTTTTCTTCATAAGATTGCATCAAGGCATCAACGATATGTTTAGTAAACGCTTTATTTTAACTATAGGCGTGAGGAGAATTTAGCACGGATAGAAACAAGGAAATACAATCAATCAAAGAGCAATTTTCATAGTTAAATTCCTTGGAATCCATAATAGTGGGTTTAGCAACATCTAGGGTTTTAATTTCTTCAATCCCACTTTTATCAAATTTAGCATCAAGATCAAAAGATTCAGAATTATTGGAACTCCTTCTAGGTAAAGGTGGATCATATTCAGTCCCATCATTATCAAGATTCATATTGCAAGAAAAAGATTTAATAGGGGACCCATCAATAACTTTTAGATCTTCATCATTATTTTCATAGGAACTAGAAGAACACGCTTTTATAAAGGCATCTTTCTTAGCACGCATCCTAGCGGTTCTTTCTTTGCACTCGTCAATGGAAATTCTCATGGCTTTGAGAGACTCATTGATATCATGCTTAGGTGGAATAGATCCAAGTTTCAAAGAATCAACATCAAGAGCAATTCTATCAACGTTCCTATCCAAATCATCAATCTTAAGCAATTTTTCTTCAATCATAGCATTAAAATTCTTTTGCGAAGAAATAAATTCTTTAATATTAGATTCAAAATAAGAGGGCATCTTATTATAATTTACATAAGAATTGTTGTAGGAATTACCATAATTATTAGAGGGATTACTAGGATAAGGCCTAGGATTGAAATTTCCTCTATACGCGTTGTTACCAAAATTGTTCCTACCAACAAAATTCACATCTATAGATTCATTATTATTCTCAATCAAAGTAGACAAGGGCATATCATTAGGATCAGAAGAAACACTCTTATTAGGAAATAATTTCATAAGTTCATCCATCTTTCCACTCAAAACATTAATTTCTTCTATCACATGCACCTTTTTATTAGTGGATCTTTCAGTATGCCAATGAGAATAATTAACCATAATATTATCTAGGAGTTTGGTAGCATCTCCTAAAGTGAATTACATGAAAGTGCCTCCCACGACCAAATCTAAAAGATTTCTAGAAGCAAAATTCAATCCGGCATAAATTTTTTTGTATAATCATCCACAAATTCAAACCATGAGTAGGGCAATTACGTATCATTAATTTCATTCTCGCCCAAGCTTGTGCAACATGTTCATGATCTAGTTGCTTAAAATTCATAATATCGTTTCTAAGAGAGATGATCTTAGCGGGAGGAAAATACTTAGACATAAAAGCATCTTTGCACTTGTTCCATGAATCAATACTATTTTTAGGCAAAGATGAGAACCAAGCTTTAGCACGATCTCTAAGCGAAAAAGGAAATAGCTTCAATTTAACAATGTCATTATCCACACTTCCTTCTTTTGCGTGTTACACAAATCAACGAAGCTATTAAGATGGGTAGCGGTATCTTC
Organism: Triticum urartu; assembly: GCF_003073215.2. NCBI lineage: Eukaryota > Viridiplantae > Streptophyta > Magnoliopsida > Poales > Poaceae > Triticum > Triticum urartu. The sequence goes on from NC_053022.1 coordinate 451,267,828, forward strand.
ACTAGCAAGGCCGGAAAACGGATCTTTCATGACAAGATTCAGCAAAGCAGCATTAATTTCACAAGATTCAACATCGGTAAGAGGAGCAATCGGAGTGCTAAGGAAATCATTATTGTTGGTATTGGTGAAGTCACACAATTTAGTATTATCTTGAGCCATTGCGATAAACAAGCAATCCAACGCACAAGCAAGCAAAAAGCAAACGGGCAAAAAGAGGTAAATAGAGAGGGAGGAAGGAGAGAGAGGGCGAATAAAACGGCAAGGGTGAAGTGTGGGAGAGGAAAACGAGAGGCAAATGGCAAATAATGTAATGCGGGAGATAGGGATTGTGATGGGTACTTGGTATGTTGACTTTTGCGTAGACTCCCCAGCAACGGCGCCAGAAATTCTTCTTGCTACCTCTTGAGCATTGCGTTGGATTTCCCCGAAGAGGAGAGGATGATGCAGCAAAGTAGCGTAAGTATTTCCCTCAGTTTTTGAGAACCAAGGTATCAATCCAGTAGGAGGCTACGCGCAAGTCCCTCGTACCTACACAAGAACAATAGCTCAACGCAACCAACGAGCTTAGGGGTAGTCAATCCCTTCACGGTCACTTACGAAAGTGAGATCTGATAGAGATGATAAATAATATTTTTGGTATTTTTGGTATAGAGATGCAAAGTAAAACGTAAAAGGCAAAGTAAAAGCAAAGCAATAATAAATTGATGGAGATTGATATGATGATAAACAGACCCGGGGGCCATAGGTTTCACTAGTGGCTTCTCTCAAGAGCATAAGTATTCTACGGTGGGTGAACAAATTACTCCTGAGCAATTGACAGAATTGAGCATAGTTATGAGAATATCTAGGTATGATCATGTATATAGGCATCACGTCCGAGACAAGTAGACCGACTCCTGCCTGCATCTACTACTATTACTCCACTCATCGACTGCTATGCAGCATGCACCTAGAGTATTAAGTTAAAAACAGAGTAACGCCTTAAGCAAGATGACATGATGTAGAGGGATAATTTCATGCAATATGATAAAAACCCCGTCTTGTTATCCTCGATGGCAACAATACAATACGTGCCTTGCTGCCCCTTCTGTCACTGGGAAAGGACACCGCAAGATCGAACCCAAAGCTAAGCACTTCTCCCATGGCAAGAAAAACCAATCTAGTAGGCCAAACCAAACTGATAATTCGAAGAGACTTGCAAAGATAACCAATCATACATAAAAGAATTCAGAGAAGATTCAAATATTATTCATAGATAGACTTGATCATAAACCCACAATTCATCGATCTCAACAAATACACCTCAAAAAGAAGATTACATCGAATAGATCTCCACAAGAGAGGGGGAGAACATTGTATTGAGATCCAAAAAGAGAGAAGAAGCCATCTAGCTACTAACTATGGACCCGTAGGTCTGTAGTAAACTACTCACACTTCATCGGAGGGGCTTGGATGATGATGTAGAAGCCCTCCGTGATCGATGCCCCCTCCCGCGGAGCTCCGGAATAGGCCCCAAGATGGGATCTCGTGGATACAGAAAGTTGCGGTGGTGGAATTAGGTTTTTGGCTCCGTCTCCAATCGTTTGGGGGTACGTAGGTATATATAGGAGGAAGGAGTACGTCGGTTGAGCTTCGAGGGGCCCACGAGGCAGGGGGCGCGCCCTAGGGGGGGGGCGCCCTCCAACCTCGTGACCGCCTCGTGGCTTTCTTGACGGAGTGTCCAAGTCTCCCGGATCCTATCTGATGAGAAAATCACATTTCCGGAGGTTTCATTCCGTTTGGACTCTGTTTGATATTCTGTTTCTCCGAAACACTGAAATAGGCAAAAAAACAACAATTCTAGGCTGGGCCTCCGGTTAATAGGTTAGTACCAAAAATAATATAAAAGTGGAAAATAAAGTCCAATATAGTCCAAAACAGTAGATAATATAGCATGGAGCAATCAAAAATTATAGATACGTGGGAGACGTATCACCCACCAAGCTAGACTACCCTGCCCTCTAGACTTTTAAAAATGTATAATTTTGTACAGTAGTAGTATTGATGGATTGTGCCATGGAACAAAACTAACAAGATGACATTAAAGAAAAAAGGTGGTACATATAGAGAGCGCTCGTCGCCAAATTATGCATATAGTATTATTAAAAAAAGCTAGTACGTGCTTAAATGGGGTGCTAAATTCTATTAAAGAAATTAGCATACCTATTTAATTCTTTGGTTCTTATTATTTATGCCAGTAGTTGTGTATCATTACTCTGTTTTGCCATTAGAAGTAACAACTACTTAAAAATACCATCGATCCGTGAGATGCCTGCTCAAAAATGCAATTAGATATCTCAAAAATGCCATCGTTAAGTTAGATGTTTGCTCAAATATGCCATTAGACATTGTTATTTTCACGTCAAACCCGTTGACCATGTTATATGACAAAAATAAGCCGATTCTCACAATGATAAGTGTGGCCCCGCTTGTCAGGAGTAACCAAGCGAATAATTTTACAGGAAAATAAGAACGCTGTTGGGATCAAGTAGGCCCCACACTTTATTTTATTGTAGTGAGATAGAGGGAGAGCTGGCATGTTGGTCCATCGGTATTTATGTCATTATAACATGGCAAAAGAGATTTGAGTCACAATAATGCACAACACACCCCTCAAATAAAACTAAGCACCCTGAAATTCTTTGACAAAACTAAGCACCCTGAAATTCTTTGACAACTAAACTACTGGCTATATGATGTTGGCCATATATATTGTACGTATATAATGTGAAGAAACAAGTGGTAGTACTATACCAACAAAAAGATGAACTTTAAGAAATACTAGTATGTACATACTGAAGAGTTAAAGTAATGAGAAGAAACATAACATAGTTTTGCTCGGGCTCAGCACAACACACCCCTCAAATAAAACTAAGCACACATGAAATTAAACTAAGCAACTAATCCGGTAGACACTGCATTAGAACCACCATGAGAAACAACACTGCCACCTTACTCGGAGTCCTCGTCCACATCCTCGACTTCGTCCTTGTCCCTCTTCCTCTTGGCCGATACTTCTTTGCTTGAACCGCACACTTGGCTCTTGCTCTTCATCCAACCCTTTTAGATATTGAAACAAAGGTAGCCATCCATTGTAGCATAGTGGATGTGGTCTATATCTAGTACATTCCACTGCCATGCACGATGAAACTTGTGCGGAGGTTTCTTTAGTTTACCGCATGAAGGATGAACCATGGCTCCTGCCAGGGTCAACATTGAAGGATGATCAGAGGAGGGCACCAGCCCATTCTTCTGGAGGTCGAAGGGGTTGCATACAACGTGGCCTATCCGATCCAGGACTCTTATGTCGTTCGTAAAGTCTACAGTAACGAATTTGACTCGCCCGCCCTTAAGGAAGTTCTTAAATTCCTCGCACTCAACGTCGGCATGGCATATGTGGTAGACCAAGCATAAGTCATGCACGCAAACCTGGATCACGGCGGGCTTCATCTTCTCTTCCTCCTTTAGATTCTTCTCTTTGTCCAGGGTTGTGGTGTAGTCAACGTCTAGCCCAGCGACCCACTCATCATTTGAGTTTTTGAACATGTGTTTGAAGTGAGCAAGGCATCCTTTTACCGTCGCGGAAGAACGGGTGTAGATGATGTCAAACTCATCGCTGGTGATGGTTCTAACCTTGTAATCACCACTGATCATGGGGATTTGGAACACCATGGATTTGGGAGGAGGGTTAGGAGTAGTGGAACTGCCGTAATGTGAAAGGACGGGACGACTAGGAGCGAACTGCCGTAATGTTAAAGGACGTCCGGGGACGAGTAGGAGCGAACTGCCAGCGGTTTTTGATTATAAAAATGCTGAGTGGGGCGTGCGAACGGCAGGGTAGTTTCTTGCCTGGTGGATAAATGGATTCATGCATAGTACTATGGGGGCCCAATTAGATGTCATGTCTACTTGATGCCCAATTAAATGGCTTTCGATGTCATGTCAAGCGTCGGGAAAATTACAGGTGATACGATGTTGGGGAACATAGTAATTTCAAAAAAAAATCCTACACACACGCAAGATCATGGTGATGCATAGCAACGAGAGAGGAGAGAGTATCGTCCACATACCCTCGTAGATCGTAAGCAGAAGCATTATGAGAACACGGTTGATGTAGTCGTACGTATTCACAATCTGACCGATCCAAGTACCGAACGCATGGCACCTCCGAGTTCAGCACACGTTCAACTCGATGACGTCCCATGAACTCCGATCCAGCAGAGCTTCACGGGAGAGTTCCATCAACACGACGGCGTGATGACGGTGATGATGTTGCTGCCGACGCAGGGCTTCGCCTAACCACCGCTACGATATCATCGAGGTGGATTATGGTGGAGGGGGGCACCGCACACGGCTTGGAACAATCAAATTGTGTGTCTCCATGGGGTGCCCCCTCCCCCGTATATAAAGGAGGGGGAGGGCCGACCCTCTACTATGGCGCTCCCTGGGGAGTCCTACTCCCACCGGGAGTAGGATTCCCCCCTTCTATGTAGTAGGAGTAGGAGGGAAGGAAGGGAAAAGAGAAGAGAAGGAAGGAGGGGGAGCTGCCCCTACCCCTAGTCCAATTCGGACTAGGCCTTGGGGGGCGCGCAGCCTCCCCTCTCTCTTTCCCCTAAATCCCAATAAGCCCATATACTCCCCGGCGAATTCCCGTAACTCTCCGGTACTCCGAAAAATACCCGAATCACTCGGAACCTTTCTGATGTCTGAATATAGTCGTCCAATATATCGATCTTTACGTCCCAACCATTTCGAGATTACTTGTCATGTCCCCGATCTCATCTGGGACTCCGAACTACCTTAGGTACATCAAAACACATAAAACTGATAATACCGGTCGTCACCGAACGTTAAGCATGCGGACCCTACGGGTTCGAGAACTATGTAGACATGACCGACACTTGTCTTCGGTCAATAACCAATAGCGGAACCTGGATGCTCATATTGGCTCCTACATATTCTACGAAGATCTTTATCGGTCAAACTGCATAACAACATACGTTGTTCCCTTTGTCATCGGTATGTTACTTGCCCGAGATTCGATCGTCAGTATCTCAATACCTAGTTCAATCTCGCTACTGGCAAGTCTCTTTAATCGTTCCCTAATGTATCATCCCACAACTAACTCATTAGTCCCATTGCTTGCAAGGCTTATAATGATGTGCATTACCGAGAGGGCCCAGAGATACCTCTCCGACAATCGGAGTGGCAAATCCTAATATCGATCTATGCCAACTCAATAAGTACCATCGGAGACACCTGTAGAGCACCTTTATAATCACCCAGTTATGTTGTGACGTTTGGTACCACACAAAGTGTTCCTCCGGTATTCGGGAGTTGCATAATCTCATAGTCATAGGAACATGTAGAAGTCATGAAGAAAGCATTAGCAACAAAATAAACGATCATCGTGCTAAGCTAATGGAATGGGTCAAGTCAATCACATCATTCTCTAATGATGTGATCCCGTTAATCAAATGACAACTCATGTCTATGGCTAGGAAACTTAACCATCTTTGATTCAACGAGCTAGTCAAGTAGAGGCATACTAGTGACACTTTGTTTGTCTATGTATTGACACATGTACTAAGTTTCCGGTTAATACAATTCTAGCATGAATAATAAACATTTATCATGATACAAGGAAATAAATAATAACTTTATTGTTGCCTCTAGGGCATGTTTCCTTCAGTCTCCCACTTGCACTAGAGTCAATAATATAGTTCTCATCTTTATATGATTAGTTTCACATTTCCATGTGACTAATACCCAAAGGGTTTACTAGAGTCAATAATCTAGTTCACATCGCTATGTGATTAACACCCAAAGAGTGATCATGTTTTGCTTGTGAGAGAAGTTTAGTCTACGGGTCTGCAACATTCAGATCCGTATGTATTTCACAAATTTCTATGTCGACAATGCTTTGCACGGAGCTACTCTAGCTAATTGCTCCCACTTTTAATATGTATCCAGATCAAGACTTAGAGTCATCTAGATTGATGTGAATAGCTTGCATTGACGTAACTCTTTACAACGAACTCTTTTATCACATCCATAACCGAGAAATATTTCCTTAGTCCTCTAAGGATAATTTTGACCGCTGTCTAGTGATCTACTCCTAGATCACTATTGTACTCCCTTGCCAGAATCATGCTAAGGTATACAATAGGACTGGTAAACAACATAGCATACTTTATAGAACCTATGACTGAGGCATAGGGAATGACTTTTCATTCTCTTTCTATTTTCTGTTGTGGTCGGGTTTTGAGTCTTTACTCAACTTCACACCTTGCAACACAGGCAAGAACTCCTTCTTTGACTGTTCCATTTTGAACTACTTCAAAATCTTGTCAAGGTATGTATTCATTGAAAAAACTTATCAAGCGTCTTGATCTATCTCTATAGATGTTGATGCTCAATGTGTAAGCAGCTTCATTGAGGTTTTCTTTTAAAAACTCTTTTCAAACACTCCTTTATGCTTTCCAAAAAATTCTACATTATTTTCGATCAACAATATGTCATTCACATATACTTATCAGAAATGCTGTAGTCCTCCCACTCACTTTCTTGTAAATACAGGCTTCACCGCAAGTCTGTATAAAACCATATGCTTTGATCACTTTATCAAAGCATATATTCCAACTATGAGATGCTTTAACTAGTCCATAGATGGATCGCTGGAGCTTGCTTACCTTGTTAGCACCTTTAGGATCAACAAAACCTTCTGGTTGCATCATATACAACACTTCTTTAAGAAATCCATTAAAGAATGCAATTTTGACATCCATTTGCTAGATTTCATAAAATACGGCAACTGCTAACATGATTCGGACACACTTTTAAGCATCGATACGAGTGAAAAAATCTCATCGTAGTCAACACCTTGAACTTGTCGAAAACATTTTTGTGACAATTCGAGCTTTGTAGATAGTAACACTACTATCAGCGTCCATCTTCCTCTTGAAGATCCATTTATTCTCAATGACTCACCGATCATCCGGCAAGTCAATCAAAGTCCATACTTTGTTCTCATACATGGATCCCATCTCAGATTTCATGGCCTCAAGCCATTTCACGGAATTTGGGCTCATCACCGCTTGCTCATAGTTCGTAGGTTCGTCATGGTCTAGTAACATAACCTCCAGAACAGGATTACCGTACCACTCTGGTGCGTATCTTACTCTGGTTGACCTACGAGGTTCAGTAGTAGTTTGATCTGAAGTCACATGAGCATCATCATTAGCTTCCTCACTAATTGGTGTAGGAGTCATAGGAACAGATTTATGTGATGTACTACTTTCCAATAAGGGAGCAGGTACAATTACCTCATCAAGTTCTACTTTCCTCCCACTCACTTCTTTCGAGAGAAACTCCTTCTCTAGAAAGGATCCATTCTTAGCAACAAATGTCTTGCCTTCACATCTGTGATAGAAGGTGTACCCAACAGTCTCCTTTGGGTATCCTATGAAGACACATTTCTCCGATTTGGGTTCGAACTTATCAGGTTGAAGCTTTTTTCACATAAGCATCGCAGCCCCAAACTTTAAGAAACGACAACTTTGGTTTCTTGCCAAACCATAGTTCATAAGGCGTCATCTCAATGGATTTAGATGGTGCCCTATTTAACGTGAATGCAACTGTCTCTAATGCATAACCCCAAAACGATAGCGGTAAATCAGTAAGAGACATCATAGATCGCACCATATCTAGTAAACTACTATTACGATGTTCGGACACACCATTACGCTGTGGTGTTCCGGGTGGCGTGAGTTGCGAAACTATTCTGCATTGTTTCAAATGACGACCAAACTCGTAACTCAAATATTCTCCTCCACGATCAGATCGTAGAAACTTTATTTTCCTGTTATGATGATTTTCCACTTCACTCTAAAATTCTTTGAACTTTTCAAATGTTTCAGACTTATGTTTCATCAACTAGATATATCCATATCTGCTCAAATCATCTGTGAAGGTGAGAAAATAACGATACCCACCGCGAGCCTCAACACTCATCGGACCGCATACATCAGTATGTATTATTTCCAATACGTCAGTTGCTCGCTCCATTGTTCCGGAGAACGGAGTCTTAGTCATCTTGCCCATGAGACATGGTTCGCAAGCATCAAGTGATTCATAATCAAGTGATTCCAAAAGCCCATTAGCATGGAGTTTCTTCATGCGCTTTACACCAATATGACCTAAACGGCAGTGCCACAAATAAGTTGCACTGTCATTATTAAATTTGCATTTTTCGCTTCAATATTATGAATATGTGTATCACTACAATCGAGATTCAACAAACCATTTTCATTAGGTGTATGACCATAGAAGGTTTTATTCATGTAAACAGAACAACAATTATTCTCTAACTTAAATGAATAACCATATTGCAATAAACATGATCAAATCATGTTCATGCTCAATGCAAACACAAAATAACATTTATTTAGGTTCAACACTAATTCCGAAAGTATAGGGAGTGTGCGATGATGATCATATCAATCTTGGAACTACTTCCAACACACATCGTCACTTCGCCCTTAACTAGTTTCTGTTCATTCTGCAACTCCCGTTTTGAGTTACTACTCTTAGCAACTGAACCAGTATCAAATGCCGAGGGGTTTCTATAAACACTAGTAAAGTACACATTAAGAACATGTATATCCAATATACCTTTGTTCACTATACCATCCTTCTTATCCTCCAAGTATCTAGGGCAGGTCCACTTCCAGTGACCATTTCCTTTCCAGTAGAAGCACTCAGTTTCAGGCTTGGGTCTAGCTTTGGGCTTCTTCACGGGAGTGACAACTTGCTTTTCATTCTTATTGAAGTTTCCTTTCTGTCCCTTTGACCTTTTCTTGAAACTAGTGGTCTTGTCAACCATCAACAATTGATGCTCTTTCTTGATTTCTACCTTCGCTGATTTGAGCATTGCGAAGAGCTCGGGAATTACTTTCGTCATCCCTTGCATATTATAGCTCATCACGAAGTTCTAGTAACTTAGTGATAGTGACTAGAGAACTCTGTCAATCACTATCTTATCGGGAAGATTAACTCCCACTTGATTCAAGTGATTGTAGTACTCAGATATTCTGAGCACACGCTCACTTGTTGAGCTATTATCCTCCATCTAGTAGGCAAATTACTGTCAGAGGTCTCATACCTCTTGACACGGGCATGAGTATGAGATACCAATTTCAACTCTTGGAACATCTTATATGCTCCGTGGCGTTCAAAACATTTTTGAAGTCCCGGTTCTAAGCCGTAAAGCATGGTGCACTAAACTATCAAGTAGTCAACATACCGAGCTTGTTAAACGTTCATAATATCTGCATCTGCTCCTACAATAGGTTTGTCACCTAGCGGTGCATCGAGGACATAATTCTTCTATTCAGCAATGAGGATAAACCTCACATCATGGACCTAGTACGCATAATTGCTACTATCATCTTTCAACATAGTATTTCGCTAGGAACATATCAAAATTAAACGGGGAGCTACATCGCGAGCAATTGATCTACAACATAGTTAAGCAAATACTATTAGGACTAAGTTCATGATAAATTAAAGTTCAATTAATCATATTACTTAAGAACTCCCACTTAGATAGACATCCCTCTAGTCATCTAAATGATCACGTGATCCAAATCAACTAAACCATGTCCGATCATCACGTGAGATGAAGTAGTTTTCAATGGTGACCATCACTATGTTGATCATATCTACTATATGATTCACGCTCGACCTTTCGGTCTCCAGTGTTCCGAGGCCATATCTGCATATGCTAGGCTCGTTTCAAGTTTAACCCAAGTATTCTGTGTGTGCAAAACTGGCTTGCACCCATTGTATGTGAACCTAGAGCTTATCACACCCGATTATCACTTGGTGTCTCGACACGATGAACTTTTGCAACGGTGCATACTCAGGTAGAACACTTATACCTTGAAATTTAGTGAGTGATCATCTTATAATGCTACCGTCGATCTAAGCAAAATAAGATGCATAAAAGATAAACATCACATGCAATCAAAATAAGTGATATGATATGGCCATCATCATCTTGTGCCTGTGATCTCCATCTCCAAAGCACCGTCATGATCACCATCGTCACCGGCTTAACACCTTGATCTCCATCGAAGCATCATTGTCATCACGCCAACTATTGCCTCCATGACTATCGCTACCACTTAGTGATAAACTAAAGCAATTACATGGCGATTGCATTTCATACAATAAAGCGACAACCATATGGCTCCTGCCTGTTGCCGATAACTGTGTTACAAAACATGATCATCTCATACAATAAAATTTAGCATCATGTCTTGACCATATCACATCACAACATGCCCTGCAAAAACAAGTTAGTCGTCCTCTACTTTGTTGTTGCAAGTTTTACGTGGCTGCTACGGGTTGAGCAAGAACCGTTCTTACCCACGCATCAAAACCACAACGATATTACGTCAAGTTAGTGCTATTTTAACCTTCAACAAGGACCGGGCGTAGTCACACTCGGTTCAACTAAAGTTGGAGAAACTGACACCCGCCAGCCACCTTTGTGCAAAGCACGTCGGTAGAACCAATCTCGCGTAAGCTTATGCGTAATGTCGGTTCGGGCCGGTTCATCCAACAATACCGCCGAACCAAAGTATGACATGCTAGTAAGCAGTATGACTTGTATCGCCCACAACTCGCTTGTGTTCTACTCGTGCATATAACATCTACGCATAAACCTGGCTCGGATGCCACTGTTGGGGAACGTAGTAATTCCAAAAAAATTCCTACGCACACGCAAGATCATGGTGATGCATAGCAATGAGAGAGGAGAGTATCGTCCACGTACCCACGTAGACCGTAAGCGGAAGCGTTATGAGAACGCGGTTGATGTAGTCGTATGTCTTCACGATCCGACCGATCCAAGTACCGAACGCACGGCACCTCCGAGTTCAGCACATGTTCAGCTCGATGACGTCCCACAAACTCCGATCTAGCAGAGTTTCGCGGGAGAGTTGCATCAACACGATGGCGTGATGATGGTGATGATGTTGCTACCGACGCAGGGCTTCGCCTAAGCACCACTACGATATGATCGAGGTGGATTATGGTGGAGGGGGGCACCACACACGGTTTGGAACAATCAACTTGTGTGTCTCCATGGGGTGCCCCCTCCCCCGTATATAAAGGAGTGGAGGAGGGTAGGGCCGACCCTCTACTATGGCGCGCCTTGGGGAGTCCTACTCCCATCGGGAGTGGGATTCCCCCTTCTATGTAGTAGGAGTAGGAGGGAAGGAAAGGGAAAAGAGAAGAGAAGGAAGGAGGGGGCGCTGCCCCTCCCCTAGTCCAATTCGGACTAGGCCTTGGGGGGCACGCAGCCTCCCCTCTCTCTTTCCCCTAAAGCTCAATAATGCCCATATACGCCCCGGCGAATTCCCGTAACTCTCCGGTACTCCGAAAAATACCCGAATCACTCAGAACCTTTCTGATGTCCGAATATAGTCATCCAATATATCGATCTTTACGTCTCGACCATTTTGAGACTCCTCGTCATGTCCCCGATCTCATCCAGAACTCTGAACTACCTTCGGTACATCAAAACACATAAACTCATAATATCGATCGTCACCGAATGTTAAGCGTGCGGACCCTACGGGTTCGAGAACTATGTAGACATGACCAAGACTCATCTCCGGTCAATAACATATAGCGGAACCTGGATGCTCATATTGGCTCCTACATATTCTACGAAGATCTTTATCAGTCAAACCACATAACAACATACATTGTTCCCTTTGTAATCGGTATGTTACTTGCCGAGATTCGATCGTCGGTATCTCAATACCTAGTTCAATCTCGTTACTGGCAAGCCTCTTTACTCGTTCCCTAATGCATCATCCCGCAACTAACTCATTAGTCAAATTGCTTGCAAGGCTTATAGTGATGTGCATTACCGAGAGGGCCTAGAGATACCTCTCTGACAATCATAGTGACAAATCCTAATCTCGATCTATGCCAACTCAACAAATACCATCATAGACACCTGTAGAGCACCTTTATGTCACCTAGTTACGTTGTGACATTTGGTAGCACACAAAGTGTTCCTCCGGTATTCGGGAGTTGCATAATCTCATAGTCATAGGAACATGTATAAGTCATGAAGAAAGCAATAGCAACAAACTAAACGATCATCGTGCTAAGATAACGGAATGGGTCAAGTCAATCACATCATTCTCTAATGATGTGATCCCGTTAATCAAATGACAACTCATGTCTATGGCTATGAAACTTAACCATCTTTGATTCAACGAGCTAGTAAAGTAGAGGCATACTAGTGACACTTTGTTTGTCTATGTATTCACACATGTACTAAGTTTCTAGTTAATACAATTCTAGCATGAATATTAAACATTTATCATGATATAAGGAAATAAATAATAACTTTATTATTGCCTCTAGGGCATATTTCCTTCATACGAAGCTTTCCATTCTCTCATGATATGGGCTTCCAAGAGCCCTCGGATTTGAGATTGAACGGTTGCATGGCGTGATTCTAGACCTATGGGTGAATATCCTATCCTGGAGGGTTATTCTGCAAGTTTTCAACAACTTAGAATGCGACCGTTCGATTTCAGATCCAAGGGCTGCCAGCAACATGTATCATGGTTGCGCCTACCACGACCGTTGCCTCGCTCGCGCAGTCGCCCCTTGGAGATTTAACACGGTGTGTTAGGCTATCTGATGTTGGCATGTCATACATAGTCATCACTTAGTCACTCATACAGCAAGGTTCGCTATAAGGTTGGCTATAAGAGTATTTTTTTACTTCTCTCTATCTCTTTCTTCGTAGTATTTATTGCATTTGCCAAGGAGTGACCTCTTCCAATGAAATGGTGCTTAGATGAGGTGCTAAGGGCATTAAATGGCTTAGCAACTCAAGTCCCCAATGCATAGGTGCTTAGTTTTTTGTTGCTAAGTTTGCTTCATTTAATTAGCTATAGACTCAAAATTGTCTTTTCACCTAGGTACACGCGCTTAGCACCGTTTCTTCCCGGGGTCACCAAACTAGTCTCTCTCTTCTTAATTTACTAGCCATGTCAGACTTTATGCCTATGTTGCAGGCTTAGCACCTGTACGAGCAAGTACAATAGTGGGCTATAAGCCCGCTTACATGGCATTTTTGCATATGTGGAGGAAAGAGGCAAGGAAAAAGTGGAGGAGTGGGCTCTCAAGCAAGAGCTAGCCTCTACATGGTGGAGCGTTGGGAGAGGCACATGTATACCATGAAGGTGGTCAGGAATCGGGAGACTCACGCCGGTTGTTGCGCCATTGTTAAAATGATAATGGCAAGTCAAATCACGGGGCCCCACCTGTCCAGCAGTAACTCGCTGTCAAATCACACAGCCCTACGTTTGCAGCAGTCTACTCCCTCATCTTCTCGCGTCTCTATCAAACCGACTAGGTGGAACTGCCCCGCCTACCGCGCGGGAAAAGCCTCACCCTCGACTTTTACATAGTACAATATACTAATTTTGTATCCATGAATTGCGCCATGGAGCAAAGCCTCAAGAAAACGCCGGTACACATGTACGGAGTATACAACACGCCCGTTCACGTTCGCATTGCACCCCAAATGGTCGGTCGGTCTGGCACGCCGCTCTCCGAATGGAACGCGTGCCATATATCATTTGCACACACATGTGGGACCGCAATTGAGAACCGACCATAGGCACACTCCCCGGCACCGCAAGTCGGGTGAGTTAATAGAAGAGAGAGACGAGCGATAGTACTAGAGAAGTGTTGTACAGACGATGGTGCTTGGACGATCCCTGCATGACATAGAAGATCAGTTCGTCCATGCATGTGACCAGACTCCAGCAGACACGCCTGGATTGGCTATCGTCTACATATCATGCAGGCTATGTTGTACACGGCTGTAGTTCTGATGAGAAATCTAAAAAAGGTTTCTTGTCATCTCGCAATATTAGGTGTCATGTGCTTCGGATCACTGCGAGGGTTAAACAACGACAACTGAGTTCCTCCAAGGCGTTGGTCATTGGGAGCGCACACACGAAGACAACTTGGTTGCCATCTAGGTCAAGCCGGATATGTTAATTAGGACATCTATCGATGGACCCCTTTTCTACGAGTTTATCTTTAATTTGAGCTTTGATCCTCTTCTAGTTTGTCCGTCGGGATTCATGTTGTCTCCTTTGGGCAGTGAGGTTATGGTTTATTGTCATGTGGCATTTTTTCGTATTATATGTTATAATCCAGTGCTTCAGATCAAAATGACGACAACTGCGCCTCCGGGGCACGTGCATGAAGACTTCAAGCCGGCTCCGGTAGACAAAGGAAAACTAGTAGTACTCCACTATATAGGCAGGAGCCTCCGCGCTTGCTTGCTAGTGTTGCTCTTTTCACACTGTCTCGTCCTCTCCAGATCTAAACACAATAGTGGTGGCCACACTCTCTCTGGCTGCTCATCGCTGGTCAAAGATCCAGCCGGATCCTCTCCGCCGGGGAAGGTGAGAGGGTGCAACGTTCACACGGTCGTCCTCGACGACGGCTCTTACCCACTGCTGGCTCGTCCCGATCAGTGTGCCTTGCTGTTCTCTCCCAAGCACCGCTGGCTAGGGAGGGCCTCCGACCCCTTCTTCCTCGCTGCCGTAGTGTGGGCAGATCCGGCCTCCCACCGCCCACCTAGCGACATCCCGGCGACCCTCAGGTATAACTTCCTTCGAAACTGGCCTTGCTCTACTTCCTGAGCCCTTGACGTCACTACATTTGTATCTTTTACTATTTCTCTGGCCCCCTCGTAGATAGGATTGATCGGCTGTTCGAAAGCTACCTAAATTTTTACTGTTAAGAGGTAAAACTAGTAATCTAGTACTACTTGGTTCAAACAAGGAAGAAAGGGGGTGGGGTGGGGGAAGATTTGTTACCTGAATCTAGGACTTGGTCGAAAGAGGAAATAATGGCGGCAAAAAGTAGCAGAGACTGGATATCCAACTGGTCTCTTGGTCTAATAAGGAAATAAAGGGAAACACAGTACAAACTCAATATAAACCCGATCTTTTGGTTGAAAAAGGAAAGAAAGTGGGGACTAGGGGACAAGTCAACAGAGTAAGTCCAGCACTAGATTTGCTAGCCTCACACAGTATAAGGTGGCTATACCGAACAAAAATGGGACCAACCTAGATATCCTGTTCTGATGTTTGTTGCCCCGAGCCACTCTTATGTAATGCCACTGGTAAAATGTAGCAGTCTCACTGTTAAAAGTAAGGACACGTTAAACCAATGTTTTTTTTTTCAATGTAATGCCTCTAGTAATATTAATCAATGGCACTTTTTTTCATGTCCTACTAAATTTCCCATTAAGATAAGTTGCTTCTTTTCGTTAGAAATGCAACTCTCCTGGTCTGCCTACCCTCCCGTGCCCAAATACCAACTCTGTAGCAGTTGTTAATGTAATGTTGCTGGTAAAATGAAGCAATGGCACCATTAAAGTAATGTCGTATTTAATAGTTGTCATAGTTAATCCTAATGCCCACACTAATATCTAGCAATGCTGCTGCTTTAGAAATTGCTACTATCCTTGTTGGATTGCCATTCAGATAAGGAACATGCTTCTTTTCATTTGATGTACTATGTTCCATCACTTGTTAGTCACCCTCCTTTCCACCGTTTTTGTGCAAACAAATACATACATTTCACGCTTGATCTTAGTTGAACTTGCACAAATGATATCCAAATTATAGTTGAACATTCCAGGAGCTTCACAACCAACCTTGATGTTGCTCAATTTTATTGCAACTAATGAAGCAGAAGCTCCATGCGTTTTGTTTTCTGATGGAAATGGAACCGGGGCTAGAACCCTTTCCTTAAAAATAAATGAGGAAGAAGCTGCTAGCTCATGGGACATTGCTTCATTTTAGGTGAACTGCACCAACAGGTCCCACAAATTGAATCATCCATGTTGGTGACTGGTGTCATCCCTTCTACGATGGCGTTGACTGCAGATATGGTTCCCATCATGAGGTACGTTCCTTTTTGGTCTAACCGTTTGCCAAAGATCCTGCATGTTGAGTCTGCTCTTGTGCTACTATTTTGGCATTGCCATGATAAAGCAGTAATGTTATTATTTTGCACCTTAATCTAGTGGCACTATTAATTTGAGGCAATGTTTTGGCACCGCTAGTGCCACTGATTTTTTTATATATCGAAAGAGGGGGTTTCCTCCGATTTCATTAAAGAAACCCAACCATAGAGAACCATTATCCGACAACATCTCAGTGTAAATAGGCAGTTATGCAACTACTACTAGAACGAACTGAGTACTAGCAGGAGACAAGTTAGCCACATTAGCTAGGCAGGTAGGTGGACGCAGGACCAGATCGACCAAGTTTGGATTACAACCCAAATGCTACCACAAAAACATCAGGGGGGAAGATAGGGACTGAAAGAGCCAGCTTCAGCATCCCAGTCTAAGCACCACTGGCCTCCATCATTGCGACGCACGGTACACCTCGTTTGCCACCTGCTCAACCCTAGTGCCACTGATAAAATGAAGTAATAATACAGTTAAAATAGAGTGAGTGTCCTCTCTATCATTTCATTTCCAATGTAGATAAAGAAAGTGCTTCTCTTTTTTAGTATATGTTTCATCAACTAGTCCCATTGTTAATGTTTAAGCGTCTCTACAAACTGGGGTGCTTAAGTTTAGTTGATGTGCACAAAAATAGAGATTGGAATGTCTCAAGGCCCCTCCTTGTACTACCACTGTATACTGATGTTCATCACTGGCAGAAGGTGTATTGGGAGACTTGGATCGATTTCCAGTATGAGGCATACCGTATGAGGCATCGAGGGCCCATCTCGCCCTCGCAACATGGCATACTATGATACTATCACAATATTTTCTTCTATTTATTAGTGTATGTTTCATCAACTAGTGCCACTATGATGTAATCACGCTTTTTCATTATCTGTGAAAACAGGGTTATTCAGCTGCAATTTGGTGGAACTGCATAAATGTACGGATGGAACCAGCATGTATGCAGAGTGTGAGTTGTGCTAAGTAAAAATTACCGACACCAACTATTGGGGATATTACTACTGGACATAAACCGGCCAGGAGTGGCCAAAATTAGCTCTATGAAGGCTAGGAGCCCATGAAGACGTGAGGATGGTGGCGCTTTATGAAGGCCCAAGGCCCAAAGGCGAGTTAAGGCCTGTAGATCTAAACCGGCTTTCTCATGTAACTTGTATTGTAAGTAGAAGGAATAGAGACTGAGCCCGAGCCGGACACGTTTACGATCTGGCCTCGGGACTCTGTAAACCGGCGGGCATCAACCTATGTATATAAAGGGACGACCCGACAGCGGTTTAGGGACGACAGACAACAACTCGAGAGCCAGGCAAAGTGGATTCGCTCCTTGGTGATCGAAACCCTAGCAATACCAATCACAACTAGACATAGGCTTTTACCTTCATCGAAGGGGCCGAACTAGTATAAAACCCATCGTGTCCCGTTGTCCGGTTTAACCCCTTTAAGCTAACCCGTAGCGATGGCTCCACGACTAAGTCCTTTCACGAGGACATCTGCCGTGACAAACCCACGACAGTTGGCGCCCACCATGGGGCTATCGCACGATGGTTTCGAGTTCTTGAAGGGCAGCTTTGATGGACTCAAGGGATACGCGGTGGGCCGGATGACGAAGAGTCGTCGCGGCAAGCTCTACATCGATGATGCAGGATGGGGCCCCGAGGCCGGTTCAATCGAGTACGGGTACCGGTTCCCCTTTGGTGGGATTCATGTCTTCATCGGCAAGATCGGGGAACCGGGCCCTGAGCCGGACACCTGCACCGACATCATCGAGACGGCTCAACATGCAAACCCTTCCCCGGTTCAGCCCGCAGCAAGGCATGTTTTCGTAGGTGTCATCCATGGAGCAGAATATGTGGACGGACCGGCATCTGATGGAGAAACCATTGTCTGCTCTGACGACGAGTCTTCAATTGGAGAAATCGAATCGCTATATTAGTTGTAGGATGGCCGGATTAGCGGAGGTTCTGATGGCAACAGTATTCCGGACTCTCTTGATCTGCCAAACCGGGTCACTATCTTCATGGCCAGTACACAATCAGCACCCCACTCATCAACCGCCACAGCAATGCTCTCTGGTTCAGCAACAGCGACGCCGGCGGGAGCAGGGGGCTCTGCACCACCTCCGGCTCAAGTTCTGTCTAACTTGTTCGACGCTTTGGCAACATTGATGGCCACGGAGGTAGACGCAGCAGCCCAGGATCAGCACAAGGCAGAGATCGCAAAGGTGAAAGTCAGATAACTCAGGCTAAAGCGGACCTAGCAGCGGAGAACGCTAGGATGGCTACAGAGCGGGTCGAGTTGAAAGCTCAGGCCTATCGGCTTAGGCTGGATCAGAATGCCTCGGAGGAAGTCATGAGAAGAATATACCGGTCGCATCTCCCGCCGAGTTATGAGCCAAGAAATCTCTTCAACATGCCAGGAGGAGGAACTAGTAACCAGCCAGTATTAAACCGGACGGAGGCGCCGGGAACAAGAGCGCCGGTTCAGCCACGCACGATGGACCCGCCTTGTTAAAACAACATTGTGCCACAGTATGTTCCAACGCCCCGGGGCATTACTCCAACCCGTTGGACAACATTGTGGCCGCCGCTTCACGATTGGCAGCCCTCCCAACCGACGGCGAGTCACCAGTTGCGATTGAGGCATGACGGGCTAGAGAGCTCCTTCAAACAACTTTAAACCACCAGCAGGCTTATCTGCATAGTTGTGAGAGGATTCATTCCACCCCACGTCCAAGTCAGAGCTACAGCAGGCACGTCGAGGACGAACTGGTCGTGTCATGCAATGCACGTCGCCGTAACTCGCCGCGAGGGTACAACCCGGCAGGTGGAGGCACTAATGCGCAGGATGTGGTGGATCATGGTCGTGCACGTCGAGAGGCCGAGTTAGAAGCCCGTCAACCTACTCCGGTTCACCCTGTCGCTTCAGTGGAGCCATGTGTGGTATTTAGTTCCTTAGGGGTGCCATGTCTCACCCCCGCTTTGCATAATGTGCGACTGCCCAAGGATTTTAAAGGACCTCGTAAGGTGCCCAATTATACTGCCGATCTGCAACCGGAGGCATGGTTGAAAGCTACGAGATGGCAATGGAGATGTTAGATGTGGACGAGGCGGTGTTGCTAAATACTTTACCATGATGTTAGAAGGGACCGCTCGTACTTGGTTGAAGAGCTTACCAGCTAACTCTGTCGGATCATGGGCCGAATTGAAGCACCGGTTTATCCAGAACTGTAAGGATACTTGTAAGTAGCCTATGTCAATTGTGGACCTGGTCGCTTGTGTCCAAGAGGATGGGGAGTCTACAACCCATTGGGTGAAACGGGTCTCAACTATTCTGCATTCATCGGATCGCATCAATGCAGACACCGCAGTGTTAACGTTGGAGGGCAATTGCCGTTTTCTGCCGCTCAAACAGAAATTAGGAAGGCTCAAACGTCACTTCAATGATATGTCAACGCTTATGGCCGCTTTGGTTAAATACGCCGATTCAGATAATACCAAAGACCCCGACTCAGAGGAGGACAAACCGGGGAAGGGGAAAAAGAACGACAACACCAAGGGGCAGCAGCATAATCCGGCAGGCCATGGGAATAATGGTAAGCGCAAGGCTGACAACAGTTTGGACTTTGTGGCTAACACCAATACTCAGGAGAACGGTCAGCGCCGTAAGGGCAAACAGCCCCAGAGGGGCGGAGGTTCAGGCCCCAATTTAGAGCGCCTGTCAAATCAACCTTGTCCAAAGCATGGATCAAAGGAGAAGCCAGTGTCGCATCTTTGGAAGGACTATTATATCATGCGAGAGTTGAAGAACTCCAATATGTTTCAGTACGATAATGGCCCGCCCGGCAGTTCAGGAGGTGGTTTTCACGGGCCGGGTTACGGAGGCGGCAGCTCCGGTTCAGGATTTCCGGGCAATCAAACCGGACACAACAATCAAGAGAACCAGGGCAACCAGGGAGGTTACAACCATCAGGGGAACCACCAGCAGCAGCAGTCGGGTTATTAGAGCAATCTGAATTAGTTAAATAGTGGGCAGTATCATGTCTTCACCACTAGCTTGTGCAAGCGTGATCAGAAGCTTCACAAGAGGGCTGTAAACTCTGTTGAACTGGCGGTGCCTCAGTATTTGCGCTGGTCTGAGCAACCCATTTTATGGAGTAGAGAGGATCACCCGCACCGGGTTGACTATCCGGGTCATCTGGCCTTAGTGGTGGCTCCTCAAGTTGGGGGGTATAAGTTCACCAAGGTTCTCATGGATGGTGGAAGTAGTATCAACATTCTATATTTTGATACCTTCCGTCATATGGGGTTGACAGATAAGAATCTTAAACCGCCAAACACCGTTTTCCATGGTGTGGTGCCCGGTAAGTCTGCATATCCAGTGGGCAAGATAGCCTTAGAGGTGGCTTTTGGAGATGATCATGATTGAAGATCAGAAACATTGACTTATGAGGTGGTAAAAATCAAAAGCCTGTATCACGCTCTATTTGGACGACCGGCTTACGCTAAGTTCATGGCGAGGTCGTGTTATGTTTATCTGAAGCTTAAAATGCTAGGTCATAAGGGGACCATCATAGTACATGGGAGCAGGAAGATCGCCTTGGAATGTGAGGAAGGTGATGCGGCTTATGCTGAGTCGGTTTGTGCCACGGAAGAGCTAAAGTTTTACAAAGACAAGGTTGATCCGGCAGATATGACTTCTTTGAAAAAGCCAACTATGGAACACGATCTGGCATTGAAGTTTAAGTCAGCCAAAGATACTAAGATGGTTGATTTTGTTCCTGGTGATTCATCCAAGCAGTTCAGCATCAGTGCTAACCTGGATCCCAAATAGGAAAGCGCGCTCATCGAGTTCATCCGTGAGAACCGGGACATCTTTGCATGGAAGCCTTCTGACATGCTAGGTGTACCGAGGGAACTCACTAAGCACATAGTTAAAATTGATCCGAAGTTTAAAACGGTCCGGTAGTTTCTCCGCCGCTTCAATGAAGAAAGGCGCAAGGCTATTGGTGAAGAGGTAGCTCGGTTGTTGGCCGCAGGGTTTATCGTGGAGGTCTTTCACCCAGAGTGGTTGGCTAATCCGGTGCTGGTTCTCAAGAAAAACGGCACTTGGCGTATGTGTTTAGATTACACAGACTTGAACAAGGCTTGCCCAGCAGATCCCTTTGCCCTCCCTCGTATTGATCAGATTATGGATGCTACGGCGGGTTGTGACCGTTTGTGTTTTTTGGACGCTTATTCTGGTTATCATTAGATCAAATGGGAAGTTAAGGACCAGGAGAAGATAGCTTTTATAACTCCCTTTGGAGCCTTCTGCTATGTCTCCATGCCCTTTGGGCTCAAGAGTGCCCAGGCGACTTATCAACGCTGTGTTCAGAATTGTCTTCATAAGCAGATTGCGCGCAATGTTCATGCATATGTGGATGATACTGTGATAAAATCCAGGAAGGAGGAAACATTCATAGATGATCTGAGAGAAACCTTTAACAACCTCCGGGTTTACAAGATGATGCTCAATCCGGACAAATGTGTCTTTGGTGTCTTGGCAGGCAAACTCTTGGGTTTTCTGGTGTCAAACTGGGGCATTGAGGCTAATCCGGGAAAAATTCAGCAATTACATCTTTGGATAAACCGGCGTGTATCAATGATGTTCAATGTTTGGCCGGCCGGATTGCGGCTTTGAGCTGGTTTATCAGTCGTCTCAAGGAGAAAGCTATCCCTTTATACCAGATGCTAAAGAAAACAGATGACTTTGTCTGGAGCGAGGCAGCTGATAAAGCGTTTGAGGATCTGAAGAGGCAGTTAGCTGAACCGCCTGTGCTTGCAGCTCCGATCGATAAAGAGCCTTTATTGCTGTATGTGGATGCTAATGCCTGAGCTGTTAGCGTGGCTATTGTGGTGGAGCGCAAGGAAGCTGGAAAGGAATATCCGGTTCAACGGCCGGTTTATTATATCAGTGAGGTGCTCATTGAATCAAAGCAGAGGTATCCACATTGGCAGAAGCTGGTGTATGGAGTGTTTATGGCAAGCCGGAAGCTCAAACACTATTTTCAGGGTCATCCTATCACAGTGGTTAGTTCAGCCCCTCTGGGAGATATCATTCAAAACAGAGAGGCAACTGGCCGGGTTGCCAAGTGGGCTATTGAGCTTGGACCTCACGGGCTCAAATACACACCTCACACAACGATTAAATCCCAAGCACTCGTGGACTTCATCAATGATTGGACAGAGTTGCAGGCACCAGAGGAAAAACCAGACAACACGTATTGGACTATTCACTTTGATGGATCCAAACAGTTGGAGGGCTCGGGGCTGGAGTCATACTAACTTCCCCACGAGGTGACAAGTTTTGTTATGTCCTCCGTTTAATGTTCCCTTGTACTAACAATGTAGCTGAATACGAGGCCTTACTCCACGGTCTGCGGATGGCAAATGAGATGAACTTAAGCCGGCTTAAGTGCTTTGGTGACTCAGATTTGGTGGCTTAACAGGTGTCTGGCACTTGGGATTCTAAAGACCCACTCATGGCTGCATACCGACGAGAGGTGGACATGGTGGCTGGCCACTTCAAGGGTTATCATGTTGACCATATAGACCGACGAAAGAATGAAGCGGCGGACGCTTTAAGCCGCCTTGGCTCTCAGCGTAAACCGGTCCCACCAAATGTCTTCCTTGATGTACTGCATAATCCGTCGGTCAAGGTACCAACAGAGGAGGAGTTGGCTATTCCTGATCCGGAGGCTCAATTGGTGGCAGCTTTGCATGTCATACCGGATTGGACAATCCCATACCTGGCTTACATGAACCGAGGCGAGTTACCGGAGGATGAAACCTCGGCCCGGTGGGTAATCCGGCGTTCCAAGTCAATGACCATAATCAACGGGGAGTTACATCGTTACAGCGTCACAGGGGCAATTCAGCGTTGTGTCTCTCCTCAAGAGGGTTGTGAGATTTTGCGAGAAATCCATGTAGGGGATTGTGATCACCACGCCGGTTCAAAGTCTTTGGTAGCTAAAGCTTTTCGCCACGGTTTCTATTGGTTAATAGCTCACGCTAATGCAGAGGATTTAGTCAAAAGATGTGACGGTTGTCAAAAATTCTCACGCCGTGCTCATATTCTGGCTTAGGAGTTGAGGATGATTCCAATAACTTGGCCGTTTGCAACTTGGGGGCTCGATATGGTTGGAACCTTTAAGCGATCCAAGGATAAAAAGACCCACTTGTTAGTGGCAGTTGACAAGTTCACCAAATGGGTGGAAGAAGAGCCAGTCAGTAAGTGTGATGCGGCCATGGCAGTTCAGTTCATCAAAAAGGTGATATTCCGGTTTGGCTTTCCACACAGTATTATAACTAATAATGGCACTAATCTGTTAAAGGGAGAGATGGAGGAATTTTGCCAACGTGAGCACATCCGGCTTGATATAGCATCGGTGGCTCACCCCCAATCTAATGCTCAAGCGGAGAGGGCAAATCAAGAAATTTTGAGAGGTATCAAACCCCGGCTTATGGTTCCTTTAAAGCGCACACCGGGTTATTGGGTGGAGAAGTTACCTTCTGTGTTATGGAGCATCAACACCACGCCTAACAGATCTGCGTGTTACACGCTTTTCTTCATGTTTTATGGAGCAGAGGCGGTTCTTCCTAGTGACATCCGTCACGACATACCCCGTGTGGCAGCTTATGTTGAAGCTGATAATGAGAAGGCATGTCAGGATTCACTGGACCTGTTAGATGAGGAGCGTGATCTCGCAGCAGCACGTTCGGCGATCTATCAACAAGATCTCCGACGTTATCACAACCGCTGGGTTAAGACTAGAACTTTTCAAGAGGGCGATCTAGTGCTTCGGCTCATCCAGGATCAGACTGATATTCACAAGTTGTGCCCACCTTGGGAAGGACCTTTTATGGTCAGCAAGAATCTGCACAACGGGTCATATTACCTCATTGACATTCAAGAGCACAAAGACTCACGTAAATTGGAGGACGAGACCAAGCGGCCGTGGAATATAGCTCTTCTTCGGCCTTACTATACTTGAGCCACACGCTCCTCTTATGTACATATTTATGACAATGTATATATATTATATAATAAAGCGGAGCCTCGATAAAGCGGGGTCTCTGTTCTTTTTACATCATGTGTGAGCCTACAAGAGCTTCTATTGTCAAAATGGAGATTTGTTAAACCGTCCTGTACGGCCACACGGAGATAAAGAAAATCACTAGGGGGCTTGGTCGTATCCGAACCATAGCCACACCTCTTGATCGGTTTAAAACCACGAAGGGATATCACTAGGGGGCTTGGTTGTCTTCACACCATAGCTACACCTCTTGATAGGCTCTAAGACAAAAGGAAATTATATGTAGCCAAAAGAGTCTGTTGCATTCAGCACAGCTCAAACATAGGTAACCATCGAGCACAGCTGACATATTACCTGGGGGCTCTTTGCTTCTCAAAGAACAATGAGTTTGAACCCTTGTAATAGGCTATCAAGCCAGGCTTGGAAGCCAGGTGCATTCACCTAAAACCCCGGGTTATCCTGCCTCTTTAAGTAAGCCACTCCGTCCATGTAAACCTGGTATGACCCATCGAACGTTTGACAAGTCAATCCCATGGACCCTGAACTTGTCAAAGTTAAATCGGTGATTGGTTAAAGATTGAGGTCCATCTTAAAAGGCTTTGCAAAATGGTTTAACTCAGCAGCCTGGCAGCCCATGAAAAGCCTCGATTTAGGGCCTGACAGCCCATGAAAAGCCTTGCATATTTCTTTTGTTTTTGCTATTTTTATTTATAAATATTCTTCTGACAAACCGGTGGTCATTACAACCTGGCTTGACTTTTAGCGCTTAGTTGTCAGTACATGATCAGATTCTAAACTAGTAGTGAACAGCTCCGGTCTGGTTTGGACTAAGATGTCACCAGCCTTATAAGAACAAATCAACGGCTTTTTAGCCCAATATGATTTCTACATGAAACGACAAGAGGGACAGGAGTTATCAACACTCTGGATTGGTGTTTTCACCTCTACGATACAAGCAATTGGTCAACCAACGAGGTATGTCACAGATATTATTTATTTTATCTGATTAATACAAACTTTGATTATCCATCCAAGTTATGTATGGCTTTTGGGCATCATGACCCGTCTCGTGGTAAACCACTAGGACGCTTTTTAGTTTTCATATGTAGGAACATGAAGGATTATGCATAAATAGATTCCAAAAGTGGAGCAAGTTTTCACAATGTCAAAGCACCACAAAACATGCTCGATGGCATGACAGATAAAGGTGTTTCTGCTATCCTGTTACAAGAAGCTTCAAAACGGCTCCCATTGAATAATTATTTCAAAGCAGTGGCACATAATAGCTGATAAACCGGTTGCCGGTTTAAGATGCATCATCGGGACGGCTTGATGGTTGAGGGTCATTTGGTGCAATCGCCTCTTCTTCATCCCTCCCTAGATGCTGGAAATCAACCGTTGACTAATCGATTCCGGTTAAAGCTTGAAACACGGCTTGTTCATGGATAAGGCTGGAGGGGTTAATGTCGGGAGCTTAAGTATGCTTACGGATTGGAGGCACAAGTTCTTTGACTTCATGGATTTCACCAGGCTGTCTCTTTCCTTCGGCGTCGTGAACCGGCTAGAAATGAGATAAGTCTGTGTCCTCCGCCAGTTTGCTGGCTATTGGCCGCATCTCCTTGGTCAGCCTTCGAAGATCATCATTGTTGAAGTTTGAACCATCTTCCTTTACACCTGGATAACCTTTAATGATGTCATCCACTTCAAGATCCAGAATCCATGCCTTGGCCCGGATTAGTGCGATCAATGCTCCTGATCTTGCGGCTGCCTTCTTCAGTTTGGTAATCCGGGCTGGTAGCATGGCCAGCTTCTCAAGGGTTTCTTTTATCAGTGATGGCACCGGCTTGTTGTAAGCTGCAGTACAAATAGCACGCTGGGATCTAGAGTATAGCTGTTCAATTAAGGTGTACGCCGCTTTAAGCTTCATCCGCATATCAGTTCCCAGATGAGCAATACGGGTGCCTGTCATGGTTTAATATCAGCAAACTGGTAAATGATAAGATCTCATGACTCGGACAAACAGCATCAGGAGATACTTACCGAACATGGCGGAAGTCATAGCGTCGATCTGTCACTTCAAACTAGTCAGTTCGTCTACAACTGGCTTCAGAGTGGCTTCTGCATCTTCGTCTTTCTTGGTTAAACCAGCTTTTTTAGCCTCCCAGTCAGCACACTCCTTGTTAAAAGTCTCTTTTAACTTCTCCATAGCTGCCAGGGCTTTGGTCAGCTCCTCTTTCGCTTTCGAAGCCTCTGCTTGTTGGGACTTTATGTTCTCTTGCAGATCAGCAGTTCGAGCATCCCTATTACTTAGCTCGGCCTGCAAAGGTGAAGATATGTCAACAACAGGATATGTATTTTCTAAGTACTAAGCTTATAAAAGTTATGCACTTCATACTTGGGGGCTAATGCCTATTTGCTCTATTATCAACAAGTCTTTCACAAGTCTCAAGTACAATGCAAGCATTATCCTTAACACTTGGGGGCTAATGTACATCTGATCAAAACTGCTGCATGGATTCAAGACCCGGGTTATCTCGCAAAGCTAAACCGGCCCTTGGGGGCTATACCGATGAAAGCTAGATAACTACATTGATAAAGTATCGGTTTTTACTTAGGACTTGAAATATTGAGAGTCAGCATGTAAGGATTACGGTATTACAAAGTCCCAGTTTAAGATTAGCATCATAAAATGGCCCTTGGGGCTACCTGGGCTGATGTTAAGATTTTGGAATCAAGAAATGAAAGGAGATGAAAATACCTCATAGCGTTCCTTCATCAGGTTCACCAAACCGGCTTCATAGTCACAGTTTGAGTGCAGACGGTTTAAAAAACCAGAGTGAAGTTCTTCAACACTGAGATGAGCATAACTTGATAAATCAGTGCTCCATTACCCTTTTCCATGGCATCACGTTCTTCTTTGGACCTATGTTGGGCCTAGATTATAGGATGGCCAGGAGAGCTGTGGCCCATGCTAGTAATGATAACATCATCTCCTTGGCCTCCAGTAGTTTTTGCGAGTGATGATGGAGTGTTAGTAGCTCTCACCGGTCTAGCCCGGATTGGAGCTGCCGGTTCAGTGTCAGGCACATCAGTGTCAGCTTCTGGTTGTTCATCAATATTCTGGTCTTGAAGGGGTGGCTCATCAAAGGTAGCTTCAGGATGGGGACCCTCCGGTTCACGAGTTTGGTCCGGTTCACCTGCTTGATCTTGTTCAAGAACCACCTGGTCTTCCGACGGATTGTTAACCCGAGCTTTCTTACTGGGTCTGGCTTTGGCTCTGCAAACAAAAGTAAAAAAGGTTTAGCGTCTTATTCAAGATTTACAACACATTTGAAGAAAGGGTCTGAATACTTACCCAGCTATAGTTTTGAGAAGAGGGAGTTGGGTCGCGGTTGACTCGCCAGAGGATGAGGGGGGTGTAACCTAATAATTTGAATCAGACGGATTGAGAGGTTGTCGGAAATACCCTGCCTTGGGATAAGAATTGTCAGAAGTGGGGGAGACCTCAGATCGGCGCTTCCGAACCGGAGTGTCAGGTAAACCGGCTGAAGTGACCTGTTGGCCGCTGTGCCCGGTTGTCCGGTGAGCCTCATGCTGCTGTGTCTTCAAAATAAATGTTGGATCCAAGTAAGCAAGAGGCTGAGAAAAGCTTACTTTCCGGACCGCTTGACGAGTTTTTTGTGTTGGCATAGAGTCTGAACCGGAGGAAAGGGTAATTACCTCTACGTCATGAGCCTGGCTGCCGTCCACGTCCTCCTGATAAAGATTATTGTTAATGAGGTGCATGAAAAGGGAGCCAAGTGAGTCAAGTTCTACCTCAACTTCCGGTTCATCTGCATGTTCATCAAGTTCCATGTTGATCTGTTCAGCGGTTTTCTGCTTTGAGGTTTTCTTGACGACTTTTGTTTTGGGGCGGGATGGTTTTGCCACTTTCTCTGCGGGTTTCCTCTTCCAGAATGGGTCATCACCCTGGTTATGAACAAACAGAAGAATATTTACGAGTTAAACAATTCAAAAAGATGTCGAAGATAAAAAGGAAGGATAGTACTTACAGTAAGCGGTTTGTTTTTGGTGTAGAAGGGGTTCAAACCGGTTCGGCGACAGACAGATTCTGGTTCATTCAAAATTTTCTTAACACCTTCAGTGACCTCTTCGTCGGTTAACTAAATGTTGATGTGGCGTTGGGGGTCTTCTACTTCACCGGTGTACTCACACATTAAAACGGAGTGGTGGCTTAATGGCAAGATACTCCAAGATATCCAACAACGTACAAAGTCGACACCCAATAAACCATTGGCCATAAAGGCTCGGAGCTTGGCGAGTTGAGGGGCATATGCAGCTCGTTCTGTGGAACTTAAACGTGGCGGCAATGGATGAGTCTTGGAAAGCCGGTGGTCACGATAGCCTGGCAGGGGGTTCTCATTTTCAGGAGAGGTATCCTTGCAGTAGAACCAAGTCTGGTTCCAGTCCTTAGGATGACTGTGCAGCTTGGCATGAGGAAATTCAACTTCTTTCCGCTTTTGGATAGAGACGCCACCAAGTTCAGTGTTGGGACCATTCACAAACTATGTGCGCCGGTTCAGATGAAAGAAATCCTGGAATAGCTCAGCAGTTGGTTCTTCTTGTAAATACACTTCACAGAAGACTTGAAAGTTGCATAAATTGGACACCGAGTTGGGTCCAATATCTTGAGGATGGAGTTGGAAACTGGCAAGAACATCTCGGAAAAACTTCGACCCGGGCGGTTTGAAACCACGACCTATGTGGTCGACAAAGACCACTACCTCACCCTGCCTCGGGGTAGGAGGATTCTCTGTTCCTGGAACTCGCCACCGAATCTCAGTTTTTTTGGGTAAGGTGCCGATATTAACCATCCCATTCAGTTGTTCTTCGGTAACCCGGGAAGGAGCCCAGTTGCAAGCATAATACTGTTTGGCCATTGCGAACGACAAGCTGAAAAGAAAACACCGGTTTACAAATCATTCATGGTGGTACATAAGGTGCAACGGAATAAAGATATACAGCTATAGAAAATGGCGTAAACCGGAGGCTGATACAATAATAAATGACAAGGTCATATCAGAACAAAGGTAAACACAAGTTGTTAAACCGGATTATAACTACGGATGTAAAAGGGTTTGCCGGTTTACCAGGGGACTAATGGTATATGATAGGTTGCTTTTTAAAGGTAAACCGCCTGTGTGGTAAAAAGGACAGATCTATAGCGGAAACAACTAAGTAAGGTAAAACAGGTTTCACAAGACTGCATTGAAATTTTGGATCTACTGTAAGTTAGGAAAAGGAAAAATATTGAGATTCAAAAGCTTGGTCCTGAAGCAGTTCACGAAAAGTCCAGATCAAGTTACAGTGTATCTAAAGATTGGATCAAGTGGTTGAGATACGGAGTTTCGTAGCTACTATGTGGAACATATAAAAATCAAGTTCTGTTATCTATGGGTTGACGAAGAACAAGAGGAGAACAAAAGGAACTTGCATGAACCCTAACGGATCTACAGAAGAAGGAGGGGAAGCTTACAAGCAGCAGGTTAGGGAGCGGAGATGCGCCGCGTCTTGCTGATGCGACCAGGTTGATGCAGCTGCTGTCGGTGATGCAGAGGCGAAGCTCGATGATGGTGGCGGCGTTCGGAGGCAGGGGCGCCGCGAGGAGGAAGAAGAGGCGAAGAGACGGAGGGGAAAAGGGGAAATGACCCTTGGTCCTATTTATAAGGTAAAGGGAGAGGTAACAGGCGCGAGAATCGAGGAGCCGAAATATTGGATGCCTAATAGGAGCGGTCGCCTCGATTGTCGGAAGTTCATTAACTGAAGGTGATATGTATCATTTTAATAACAAGATGACGTCATGGCGATTTATCATGATCTTGGAATATGACGTCACGGCGGTTTACAAGATCAAGGTAAAGATGCAAATGAGGAATTTTTCTAAGTGTTGAAGATTGACATGAACAAGTTCAAACCAATCTGGGGCCTAATGTTGGAGATATTACTACTGGACATAAACCATCCAGGAGTGGTCAGATTAGCTCTATGAAGGCTAGGAGCCCATGAAGACGTGAGGATGGTGGCGCTTTACGAATGCCCAAGGCCCAAAGGCGAGTTAAGGCCTGTAGATGTAAACCGGCTTTCTCATGTAACTTGTATTGTAAGTAGAAGGAATAGAGACCGAGCCCGAGCCGGACACGTTTATGATCCGGCCTCGGGACTCTGTAAACCGGCGGGCGTCAACCTATGTATATAAAGGGATGACCCGACAGCGGTTTAGGGACGACAGACAACAACTCGAGAGCCAGGCAAAGCGGATTCGGTCCTTGGTGATCGAAACCCTAGCAATACTAATCACAACTAGACGTACGCTTTTACCTTCATCGAAGGGGCCGAACTAGTATAAAACCCCTCGTGTCGCCTTGTCCAGTTTAACCACTTTAAGCTAACCCGTAGCGATGGCTCGACAACTAAGTCCTTTCACGAGGACATCTGTCGTGACAAACCCACGACACCAACCATGCTCCATGCATGCGTTGGCATCCAGCACCACTAGTGGGATGTGTGGCGCTCTTTATGGACGGATCTTTCTCGGCAACAAATCCTCTAACCAAATACTAGTAGC
Organism: Triticum urartu; assembly: GCF_003073215.2. Lineage (NCBI taxonomy): Eukaryota > Viridiplantae > Streptophyta > Magnoliopsida > Poales > Poaceae > Triticum > Triticum urartu. The sequence continues at coordinate 451,298,671 of NC_053022.1, forward strand.
TTATATTGGCATTTTTCTAGGGAGTACTCTTTTCCGAAAGAAGCACCAAGCTATATTTCTTCATTTGTACAAAATGTCACAACTTTGACCCAAAGGTCTAGAGCTATTTTAGGGTGATTGGCGTAGTACTCAGAGACTAATTGTAAGCATGAATTTCATTTGCTGTCACATTGATTGTAAGCATGAGCAGATGGAATATTAGGTTAGTGTGAAGCTTACCTTAAACCCTATCGTCGCCGTTGAAATGAGGCGAGATTCGAGGGAACCATGGAGAACGGCGGGGAAGCGACGTCGCGCTATCCGACCTCCTCTTGTGGTGGGAGAACGAATACTCCTGTGGCTCCGGCTGGCTCTGCACCCTCACGAATGACACACCATATTCGATCGATTCGTTATCATCTAGGTGCTCGACCTTTGACCTGTACGCCCACCACCTCCGCTTGAATTTCGCATCGGGAGAATCTGTCTGCTCCATCGCCCAGAGGAGATACTCAATGAATTCGAAGGACTGCAGCGTGACTGCCGCCGAGGAGTACATCATCGCCGTCTCGCTCTTTCACATAAATTGCCACATGGCCCTCACCGTCCTTGAAATCTCCCACTCATTGTCAAACCAAGCAAGGATCTCCTTCAACCTGGCCAACTTTGCCTGGTCATCGCCGGCGATCTGCCTGATTCGTTGCTGCATCCTCTCCATAGATGTCCTTCTGACTGGTTCGGTGATATCTTTGGAAGATGGGAGGAGAGACGGTGCTCTTGCAATAGAGAAGAGGGAGAGGCGAGACGGTGGTTTTGGAATGGAGATGATGGAGAGGAGAGGGGGTGGTTTTGCAATGGAGAATAGGGAAAGGCGAGGCGGTGATTTTGGAATGGAGATGATGGAGAGGAGAGGAGGTGGTTTTCCAATGGAGAAGAGGGAGATGCGAGATGGTGGTTTTGGAATGGAGATGATGGAGAGGAGAGGAGGTGGTTTTGCAATGGAGAAGAGGGAGAGGAGCGTGTGGCAGCAATTTAGGATTGGACGAGAGGGCCGACGCGCTGTGACTGGATCAAAATAAAAATCAAGTTACCCTTCGATTAAGAAAGAGATCCCACATTAACTAGTCTCCCTTTTATTCTGGGTCAAAATTGACCATGATTTCACAAATAAAATATATGTTATACGTTGCAAAAATAATATAATTTGAAAGTACATTCAGATATGAACCAAACGATACAATTTTTAGTGACATGCATTCACACTTTGCTTGTCAAATACAGTACGTGGTCAAACTTTGACCCAAAATACGCAAAACAAAAAATATACTTCCATGACCAGCGCTGCTCCTCTCCTGTTCCAATCTAAATCCAGCTTCACTCTTCTCCTGTTCCATTTCAAAACCACCGCCCCTCCTCTGCTGTTCCAATCCAAAACCAGCATCACTTCTCTCCCGTTCTAATCCAAAACTAGCGCTGCTCCTCTCCTCTTGCGTTCAAAAACCACAGTCGGCGAGTGAAGGTGCCGTGGAGAAGTAGATCGATGGAGTACAATCGATACATGAGGATCACAGACGGCGACCCTATGAAGTTAGCTATGATGTTGGACATACAGTCTTGGTTTGACAACAAGGACCAACTAGTGGCGACAGCGACATCCATGGCCAAATATTGGCAACAGATCGAAAAGGCGGCAATACTCCCGAAGGGAGTCGCGCGGGACGACATAGAGCTGCTCCTCTGGGCCATGAAGAAACTGATTCACCGAATCCGATCGTGAGGGAGCGGTGGTGGGAGTATCGATCCTAGATGGAGCATCCACCAGAGATTGAAGGATCGAGCATCTATAGTGTGCCATTTATGAGGGTGTCGTGTCGTGGTATTCTCACGGGGGGTGCAAGACGACATATGCCACAAGGTGGCTTCGTGTGAGGGCAAGACTGCTACCGGAATATCCACGGATGGGTATGCGAGTAGCACGCGCTAGTTTACCCAGGTTCGGGGCTCTCCGGAGAGATAACACCCCTAGTCCTGCATGTCTGAGTATATCTGGTACAGAGTGCTCCTGGAGTTGTATCTGAGATCAGTGCCAAGTGCATCTGATCTCGTATATATGCATATGAGCATAGGTGTGTGTGGCCGCATGTGCCTGAGCATTCATGCGTGAGTGTGTGTGTGTGTGAGTCCATCCTGGATGGATGGATGGATGCCCATATATATAGTCATGGCTAGCTTAGAGAGTAAGCTATGTAGGCATGAAGGGGTGTCATGCTTGTCCCCTGGGTCACTTCATAAATAGTGCCAGGGGACAAGTGACACTATACATGATGGCATCGAGGTACAGCCGTCTCGTCGGTGGTATGGCCGCCATGTCGGGGTCTTGTCGGTGCCGGGTCGGGCTGCAGTCGGTAGCCAGCAGCCGGCCGGGGTGGCCGGGCAGTCGACAGTCAGCAGCCGGCCTGGTGGAGCAGTCAGCAGCCAACAGCCGGCCTGGTAGTCAGACTGAGGGGATTTGCTAGCCCCGACGTCTTGAAATATTGTGTTGCCGTCTTCGGGGTATCCGTGTCCAATTACTCCGTCAGTAGCCCCCAAGCCTCTGGGCAACTTGGCAAAGTTGGGCGGAGGTTTTTTGGCGAGTGTTCATGGAAATGATCATGAAAAAGACAAAGTTAGTCCACGTAGATATATCAAATGTTTGCTTTTAGCATTGCAAGTTTTATGCAGAGGGTGTCGACTCGGTTTCGTCTGAGCCCCCTTAATCTTTTTCGTGTTCCCTCCGCTTTTTGGCTTGTGCACTTGCTTGCTGGATAGCTGCTCTGCGGTCTGTGGCTGAGAGTGGGCCGCGAAGTGGAGTGTACAGTACTTAGAGTCTGGGAGCACATTCAACCGAGAAGATACTTGTAAAGGAAACGGCCGGATCGCCCGATCCATTTTTCTTCGCGGACGTTTTTCGCATGGGTGGCCTCCAGCGTTCACTCTTGCTAGCCGGACAGCCGCTCTGCGGTCTGTGACTAAGAGTGGGCCTTTGGTCGCATACGCTACTAAGCCGTCTGCGGGAACTAACGTCTCAGGCCAAGCGGCCAGCCCCCAGGCCAACTCTGGCTGGCGCCGGGGCGAACAGTGATGCAATTGTAATGAAATGCGGAGATAGTTCCGCGAGAATCGCTTGGGGTTATCCATGCTTGCGTGGTGCAAAAATATGCGAGTGACGAGCTCACATTGATTTTCATGTAGTCAAAGACAGTCGGCACGGCTCGGCGCTCGCAGAGCGCGCCGGCGCTCCCACTGTGTGTAGCCTTCGAGCCTCCGGGTGCTCAAAGGGGGTCCCGGCCGGTCAAGTTCGACCGGCCAGGCGGCGAGGCGTCTTTAGCTCCCTTTTTCTTCTTCTCTCTTTATTTTCTCTTCTGCCGGCTGCTGACAGCCGGACAAAACTCTTCTCTTGTCTGCAATCTTCCATGGGGGCGCGTAAACGCACCCACTGGGTGTAGCCCCCAAGATTTGGGCCGACTGATGAGCAGTCGGGCCGGATCTCCTGGCAACTACTTTGTCATCTTCATCGCGGGGGGGGGGGGGGCGTCAGCGTACCCGCTGGGTGTAGCCCCCGAGATCTGGGCCGACTGCTGAGCAGTCGGGCCGGATCTCCTAACAACTACTTTGTGTTCTTCTTCGCGGGGGCGCGTCAGCGCACCCGCTCGGTGTAGCCCCCGAGATCTGGGCCGACTGCTGAGCAGTCGGGCCAGATCTCCCGGCAACTACTTTGTCTTCTTCTTCGCGGGGGCGCGTCAGGGCACCCACTGGGTGTGTTGTCAGAGCAGGAGTCAGTCTAGCCAGCTTGGCACAGCCGGCAGCGCGGGTCACGACTGACCGTCCGAGTGGCAAAACAGGCGGACGGGTCATCCGGACATTTTTTTTCTTCTCTTTGTCCTAGCCGGCTCTTTCTCTCCTCTTTTTTTTGCCAGCTGTCGGCTGTGGGCAGTCAGCCCTTTTCTTGTAGCACCCAGCCACTTTTCTGCAGACTTTTCTCCAGCCGCATCCCACTCCTTTCTTTTTCTCTTTTTAGCCAGGTGGCCAACCGGCCACTGACTTTTCTTGCTTGTCTGGAACGAGCAGCCGGCTCGCAACTTCTTTTTCTTTCTGCTTCTTTTATCTCTGTTCAGCGACAGAGGGTGTGGGCATAGCCGGCCACGGCGCTCGAGCTGACTGAGTAGTCGGTCGGATGTGGGGGAGGGGGGAGCCGGCCCCGGAGTGGGTGGCCGGGCAGGCGACGGGGCAAGGGCGCATGCGGGGTCATAAGCCGACACGGAGCGGAGGAGGCCCGCGGCCAGCTAGCGGGGTCGACGAGTGGCGAGCCGGCCCGACGCGCGTGCGGGAGGCGGAGCCGGGTCGGAGGTTGTGGAGCTGGCAGATGAGAGCCGGCCGGGTCGGAGCCGGAGTCGGCGCGGGCGGCAGGAAGCCGGGCGGAACCGGCAGCCGGTGTGGGCGACAGGAGGCCCGCGGGTCGCATGGAGGCGGAGCATCCGGCCAGCGAGCTGGATTGCGGGCGTGATCGGCGGGGGCGACCTAGGAGGTCGGACACCGGGTGGCGGGAGGAGCTGCGACCGGGTTGGGCCGAAGGCCGAACACGGGGGCAACCGGGTGGCGAGGAGCCGGAGCCGACGAGAGTCGCGACAGTGGCCGGCTGCGCAGGAGCCGAAGCGCACGGCTATGGCAAGCGGGCGGAGGGGCACGTGGCACGGCCCGCTGCCGCTGCTAGTGGCGAAGCGCACGCGCGGGTGACGCCACCGGCCGTGGGGGACTGGGAGCTGGCGCATGGAGCAGTTGGAGACGGCGGGCGGCGCGCGACAGGGTACAGCAGCGCGGTCGTGGAGCCGCGGAGGACCCGACGGGGAGGAGCCGGACGCTCGGGGCTGGCTAGGAGAGAAGGCGGAGCTGGCGCGGAGGTCCCGGGGAGGCAGAGGATGCAGGGGCACCATAGGCGCCGCCTGCTCATGCGTCTCGATGCGGTGCAGGACGAGGTCGTCAGCAGGAGACATTCAACTGCGCGGTAGACCTGGGTTGGTGTGGGTGCGCGCACGCTCAGCAGGAGAACGGGACATGGCAGCCACGCAGCGAGGGAGCGGAGGAGCCGGCCAGCGTGCGTGGAGGTGCGGCCCCATGGGAGTCCGGCTCAGGAGGAGCCACAGCTCGTTAGCAGAGGCGGCCGACGCGGGACGTGGCGGAGGGGATGGAGCAGCGCCATGAGCTGAGGCGGAGCGGGAAGGTCGGGTCGCGGAGAGCCGGAGCCGGGCGTGGCCGGCGCGAGGCTTGCGGACGCGCGGCCGGAGCGGAGACGCGACACGCGCGAGCGAAGGAGGACGCCAGCGTGGACGGCCGGCTTGGCACAGCGAGGTGCGGGAGCGGACGCGGAGAACAGCAGCGGCGCAGGCGAGGAGGAGCGATGCAGAGCCGGAGGTGGATGTTGTTGTGGGCGCAAGGAACCAGCGCGGTGCGGCGGAGTTGGCCTGCAGGGTGGCTGGAGCAACGAGCGTCGAGGAGCAGTGCCAACGCAGTGAGTACGACGACTGCCGCACGCGGTGGAGCGCAGGGAGTGTATGGCCACTGTCTGGCTAGTACACGGGCAATGCATGCTCAATATCTGGCTTCTGTATGGGGAGTGTATGGCCATGGTATGGCTAATGGTTTGACCATTGTTGACTCGCATCTAGCTAGCTAGCATAGATGATATATGGAGTAGCGAAAGCCCGCTCCAGCCGGAGCAAAGCGCAGCGTGGAGGGGAGTGGACGCGAGCGGCGCGTGGGCGGATGCGGCGGACCGAAGCGAGGCCTCGCGCGCGGACGAACAGCCGGCGTCGCAACGGTGGTGATGACGAAGGCGGTGAGGCCGACGACGAGGAGGCACCGTCCCGCGTCGCCGCTCCGGGGGCGGGTCGTGGTCGAGCCCCCGATCGCTATCGGAGAGACGACGACGATGTCGCGGCGGAGATGATGAAGATGGTCCCGCCCGGACTGCGAAACCACCAGCAGCGCGGTAGCATAGTACCGCCCCACGGTGGGCACCAAATGTCGTGGTATTCTCACGGGGGGTGCAAGACGACATATCTGGTATATCTGGTACAGAGTGCTCCTGAAGCTGTATCTGAGATCAGTGCCAAGTGCATCTGATCTCGTATATATGCATATGAGCATAGGTGTGTGTGGCCGCATGTGCCTGAGCATTCATGCGTGAGTGTGTGTGTGTGTGTGAGTCCATCCTGGATGGATGGATGGATGCCCATATATATAGGCATGGCTAGCTTAGAGAGTAAGCTATGTAGGCATGGTGGGGTGTCATGCTTGTCCCCTGGGTCACTTCATAAATAGTGTCAGGGGACAAGTGACACTATACATGATGGCATCGAGGTAGAGCCGTCTCGTCCGCGGTATGGCCGCCACGTCGGGGTCTTGTCAGTGTCGGGTCGGGCTGCAGTCGGCAGCCAGCAGCCGGCCGGGGTGGCCGGGCAGTCGACAGTCAGCAGCCGGCCTGGTGGAGCAGTCAGCAGCCAGCAGCCGGCCTGGTAGTCGGACTGAGGGGCTTTGCTAGCCCCAATGTCTTGAAATATTGTCTTGCTGTCTTTGGGGTATCCGTGTCCAATTACTCCGACATGTCGTGCCAGAGTGAGCCGGTGGAGTCTTCGTCGACCAAACCCAACTGCAACAGGAGAAAAGCAGTTGGCCCGACGATGCTTCCCCGCCATCCTCTCCCTCACCATTCACATTGTTTCATGGGGGACTGTCTTTCGCCGAGGAATAGGAGGGGACTGCCCCCCCATCCCAATAGTCGGGCAGGTTGTGAATTGTCAGGAGGAGCTTAGGGTTGTCAATATTTGTAGGTTGTGAATTGTGTTTTTTGTTGTGTATTTTGAGAGTACTTTTAGATATGAATGTCTTTTGAATTTCAGATTTGCAGTATTGAGCATATGAAGTATTTTATGAATTCTAGAGATCTATTTTTAGCACTTAAAAATGCAGTTTCATAGGAGTATAAAAGTGCAGACAATGTGATTCTCAGAGAAGAAACTGCAAGTTTCCGTTTCAGATAAGAAACTGCAAGTTGCTACCTCTTGAGCATGCGTTGGTTTTCCCTTGAAGAGGGAAGGGTGATGCAGCAAATTAGTGTAAGTATTTCCCTCAGTTTTTGAGAACCAAGGTATCAATCCAGTAGGAGATAACACGCAAGTCACCTAGTACCTACATAAACAATCAAGAACCTCGCAACCAGTGCGATAAAGGGGTTGTCAATCCCTTCACGGTCACTTGCAAAAGTGAGATCTGATAAAGAGGACCTCCCATCCGAGGTTTTATTTTTCCTAAAACATCGGTAGCCCAATTTATGTATTTTCTTGAAGAAAACGCAGAGGTTTGTTTTATTTTTCTATATAAGAATAGAACACCTGGTCCAACTTGTGTTTTCCTTCTAACTATATTATATATATTTAAATTATTTTATATGTTATTATATGATATTGTTATTGTCATCATATATTTAACAGATACTTACATATGTAAGAAAACAATATCCCACAACTTATTAACTTATAAAAATAATTTTTTAACAATAAAATCCTGGATTTTTTAGCAACGAAAATCTCGTGATTGTGTACAAAAGCTTGGTAAGATTTAAGGACCAATGTAATAATAAATCACTTATTATTTAAATATATTTATAACAAAAATGCTCAGCCCCTGTTTATTTTTTGATAACATTGCTCCTTATATCTACCCAACATTATAATTAGAATCAGTCCAGCAAAATCGTGTATTTCGAGAAAGTGCAAATGGCCTATAATTTTTTAGGAAAAAAAATAAATGGGCCGCATGGATGCTACATTATTTGTTCACCCAGCCCAGCAAATGGAGTATAATTCTAAAAAAAGATCAAATTGGCTATAAATTCTGAAAAAAATAGGTTGAATACGTGCCACATTTTTGGAGGCTGAAATGTGGGCCAATAGGTCGAAGCCAACGCAAGTCGTTGTCAACCTAGTCAACAAATGATTCTAACATCGTTTTCCTCCAACGACCGGCATCCATCTTCAATCTCTTGTCTTTTCCTCCAGTGCCGCCGGGACCACCTGCTCCCACCTCCTGCTGCTAGTAGCTTTGCTTAGCACGCTTCGTTGTGAAGCGCTACCCCACCGCCGGCCAGGCCATCCCTCCACCCCTCCACACCTCCTGTTCTTCTCCACTGAATGCCAAACCACACCGCACCAGAACCAGTTAACCCTCGTACACCTCTCCGTCTGCGACTCTACTCCCGCATCTTCCCATCTCTGGGTCGTTGTTGTCCGGGGCCTCGCCATCATCCACCACCTTGGATGCGCTCGGCGCGGAGTGGTCAACATGGTCAATGCACGACATCCATCGGAAGTGGTATGTACATGGAGAGGCTGGCAGCTGGGTCCACAGCTGCACGCAAGGAAATGCCTCCTTATTATGCGCAAAATAATGATTCCTCCACATGACAACTGGGATTTCACAAAAAAACATCCCCCTGCTGACAGGTCGGACCCAGCTATATCTTCGCACGCAAGGAAGTGCCTCCTTATTACGCACAAAAAAATGAATACCCCCTTCTAGCTGGGACCCACCATAGTGGGAGGCTAACTTGTGGGCCTACTAAGTTGACGGGACGGAGGGCTTTGTCAAGTTAGTCAATATGAACGATTCTAGCTCCAATGACCATACGATGTCCATCCAATGGCCGTAGTGCTTCTTCAACCTCTGGTCTCTTTGCTCCAGCTGCCCAAACCAGCGCCGGTCGTGCCGCGTGCTCCTGCCTCCCGTGGCCGGCTTTGATGCCGCAGAGGCCTCACCACCCCTACTACTCCCACCACTGGCCAGGCCATCCATCTACTCACCCACACCCCCTGTTATTCTGCGGCGACGACAGGCTCGCACACCGCAGTCGAACCAGTGAACCCTCATACTCCCCTCCACGTGGGCATCCACTACTGCGTCTTCCCCGGCTTCGCGTCGTCCCCTTGCTAGGCCTCGCCGTCGGCGCGGCGTGGTCAACATGGTCAAGGAATGACTTCCATTGGAAGAGTGCTGTACGTGGAGAGGCTGACAGCTGGGTCCACGGTAGCAGCAAGGAATTGCCTCCTTATTATGCGCAAAATAATTATTCCTCCACCTGACGATAGGGATCCACCCGACGGGCCACCGTATTTCACAAAAAAATATTTCCCCCCTAACTGCTGGGACCCACCAGCTACATCTTCATACACAAGGAAGTGACTGATAGTCAGGACCCACCTGGTCGAAGCGTACGTAGCGTTGTCATTCTGGTCGCAAACATGTACATACATACTTGTTGATCGATCTGTCTGCAGGCTGCAATGATGAACCGGGGCCATGTAAGGAAGGGCATGTGTCGTAGTAGAGGCGCGCATGTGTCGTAGTAGAGGCGCGCAAGTAGCATGTACACGTACGTACAACAAGGGTGCATGAAAGTAAATACAGTCATGTACGTACATACGGGCGGGGTCTTGAACGCCTACTCGCGCATACGTATGGCCAGGGCTCGTGTACATGGTTGGGTCGGAACGGAGAAACTGCGTTGTTGTCGTGTTCATCGGGAGGCAACAGAATGTTTCGTGTTCATCGGGATCCAACGGAATACGTCGTGTTCATCGGGAGCCAATTGGCTTGGATGGAACAGCTGATCGAAACGAGGCCTGGCGTACCGTAGAATGGAGGAAACAACCTTGTTTTCGAATGGCCACGGTCGAAACGAGATCCTGTTCATCAGGAGGGGTCTGGCGTACCACAAAACGGAGGAAACAGACTTCTCTTGGACCTCCTACGGTTGAAACGAGATTTTGTTGATCGGGAGGGGTGTGGTGTACGTCAAAACAGAGGAAACATACTTGTGTTGGAGCGCTACGGTCGAAACGGGGGTCCTGTTGATCGGGAGGGGTGTGGCGTACCGCAAAATGGGACTCCATGGGATACTGTTCATCTCCACCGTCCACCTCCTCCAGCCTCCACAGGATAATTTTCATCCACCGTCGACCACCTCCAGCCTCCACCTGTGACTGTTCATCCACGGGCTCATGTTCATCCAGCCTCCACTGCTCCTCCATCGGCTACTGTTCAACCGGCCCTCTCCACGTGGTCCTGTTCAACCACCCCTCCACGGGCTACTGTTCACCAGCCCTCCACCGACTACTATTCAACAAGCCCTCCACGGGGTCCTGTTCATCCACCCCCAACCGGCTCGATCGGGGTCCTGTTCATCCAGCGGCAACGACCTATACTACCACGGGGTCCTGTTCATCCAACCCCCCACCGAGAACTGTTCATCCACCCCCCAACAACGCTCGCTATTTATCAAGGGAAGGAGGCAGAAGGATTCGATCGGCTTAAGTTAGCAGCAGTAGAGAAGGAATCACTTGGGTTCAGTTAACAGCAAGGGGTCGATCGCTCGGGTTCAGTAACGTAGCTAGTGCAATTGCTCGAGTTCAGTTAGATCCCAACGCCTCGCTCGGGTTCAGTTAGAGCGCAACGCCTTACACACACGCCTACGTGTACGAGAGAAACGCGCATCGCTCGGCCCCCAACCACCCACTGTAACCGGGAACTGCCTGATATTTTCCTCTCCCTCGCTTCTACCATGGTTTTTTTCCATCATGCACGACCCACCCAGGACGAAAAACCCATTTTGTGTCATGATTTTTTGTCATAGAAGTAGGAGCCCACCACATCTATGATGATACCGGGTTTTGTCACAATTATCGTCATAGAAGTGTCATAAGCATGACAGAAAAAAAATTCGTTCGGCCCAAAATGTCACGGATGTGTCTTTTTTTGTAGTGAATATCTTTGAAGATTTGTTCGACGGGATGGTCTCTTGAGACTCTTGATCTAATTCGTGAGAGCTTTTGTTTCGGTCGGGGTGGAACATCTTCTTCATCATCTTGTTCTTCCTCTTGGCCTTCTTCGTTGGTGGTGGTATTGTTCTCTTGTGGAGGTGGAGAAGGAGGTTGGTGAGGTTCATCTTGGTGTACTTCCTCATTTTCTCCATCTTGGCGTGTCCCACTTGTGGATGCCTCCGAGTCAGCTCTTGGTTCACCTTGTCGTGAAGTAGAAGCTTCCACTTGGACGGACGAGGTACTCTCCTTCACCTCCGTTGGGCGTATATAGCCAATAGACAAGTCTTGGATTGCTTCTAAAGGGTCTTTTTCTCCTACATCAATTGGCAATTGCTCTACTTGCGAGCCGTTAGATTCATCAAACTTCACATCTACCGTCTCTTCAACCTTTCGGGTGAAATTTTTGTAGACACGGTAAGTGTGGGAGTTTGAGCCATAACCAAGTAGGAAACCCTCACGAGATTTAGGAGAAAAGTTAGAATGACGACTCTTATCAAGAATGTAGCACTTTGAGCCAAATACTCGAACGTATCCAACTTCAGGTTTGTTACCAGTGAGAAGCTCATATGCGGTCTTGCCAAGTAGCTTGTGAAGATATAGACGATGTGTTGCATGACAAGATGTCTCAACCGCTTCTGCCCAAAAGTGTTTCGGCGTCTTGTACTCATCAAGCATCATTCTCGCCATCTCAATAAGAGTCCGCTTCTTCCTCTCAACAACTCCATTTTGTTGAGGCGTGTACGTAGCCGAGAACTTGTGTGAAATCCCTTCTTCGTCAAGAAAGGTATCCACATTTGCGTTCTTGAACTCCATTCCGTTGTCACTGCGAACATTTTTGATCTTCACTTCAAATTGATTTTGGGCCTCCTAGCGAAGTTTTTGAAGATCTTTTGGACCTGCGATTTATCATCAAGAAAGAACACCCATGTAAATCTTGAAAAATCATCAACTATGACTAAACCAAACGAGTTTCCACCAAGACTTTTATAGGCGTTTGGACCAAAGAGATCCATATGAAGTAGCTCGAGCGGTCTTCTCGTGGTCATGATGTTCTTCACGGGGTGGCTTCCTCCAACCTGTTTTCCTGCTTGACAAGCACTGCACAATCTATCCTTGTCAAATATAACATCTTTCACTCCAAGGATATGATCACCTTTAATAAGCTTATCAAGAGTTCGCATGCCCACATGACCTAGTCTTCTATGCCACAACAAACCTTTAGAAGATTTAGCAATTATGAAAGTTCTAGGTTGAGTCTTATTAGTGAAACCAACAATGTATAGATCACCTCTACGTATACCGGTAAAGACCATTTTATGATTATCTCTTTGAAACACTTGGCAATCTACTTCAGTAAATAGGACATTGACACCAAAGTCAGCTAGTCTAGATACGGAAAGTAAATTATAGCCAAGAGATTCAACGAGCATAACATTTTGTATGGAGCTATCATGTGAGATGGCCACCTTACCAAGGCCAACCACCTTACCCTTTGAGTTATTACTAAAAGTGACATACTTTCGAGGGCCGTCATTTTCATCAAGCTCGCGAAACATATCCTTGTCTCCGGTCATGTGATCGGTACATCCACTATCAAGAACCCATTCCTTTCCTCCAGCCATTTAGCCGTGAAGATTAGCCATAAGACCAAAGTGTCTCATAAACTCATCGAGATCGAAGTCACTATCATCAACCTCCTCATAGTATCCATGTTCAACATCATCTTGTGATTGATCATTTCCTAGAGAGAGTGATTCATTAGATATATGATCATGATAATGTTCACCTTTATGAATTCTAATGACTTCGGAAATGATGTTGCTAATGATTCCAACATATCTCCTTTGGCACGCATAAGGTCACGAAGCTCAAATAAACAATCACCAAACTTAGGATCATTGGAATTCATCTTACTCAAAGCAATAGACTTGTGAAGAATCTCATCTAAGTTTTGCATGGAATAGTTTGGAAATCATTCCTCGAGAAATCTCCATATGGTGTAAGCACAATCAAGAGTAGTCAAGCAAACAATCAAGTTTCTAGGAAAACCTCTAGTAATAAGATTGACAGTTCTAAAGTTGCGGATCATGTCAAGAGACTCATCGGGAGTAGGATGCAATGGATCAACAAGGGGTGCACAAGGGCTAGTAATGTACTTGTTCAAGTGATATTCATTGAAAATCTCAAGCATCTCATTTTTCCAATCATGAAAGAACTCTCCATCAAGTATAGGCACTCTACGTCTAAGACTCCCCGACGTAGACTCATCCATCTACCTCCAATGGTGATTAAACCAAAGCAATGGAGACCAATTCTCTGGTACCAATTGAAAGGATCGAGAAGAGGTGTCTAGAGGGGGGTGATTAGACCCTCAACAAAGAAAAGTAGCAGTTTTAAATTTCTTTAAGTTAAGGTGGAGTTTTAGCACAAATTTAAACATTCACAATACAATGCAAGCACGGCAAGAGTATATGAGCAGCGGAAAGTAAAGCATGCAAGTTGCGAGAAAGTAAATGGATGGGATTGGAGTGTGCAAACGCAATTGGAGACATGGAGATTTTTGCCGTGGTTCCGATAGGTGGTGCTATCGTACATCCACGTTGATGGAGACTTCAGCCCACGAAGGGTAACGGTTGCGCGAGTCCACGGAGGGCTCCACCCATGAAGGGTCCACGAAGAAGCAACCTTGTCTATCCCAACATGGCCATCACCCATGAAGGGTCCACGAAGAAGCAACCTTGTCTATCCCACCATGGCCATCACCCACGAAGGACTTGCCTCACTTGGGTAGATCTTCATGAAGTAGGCGATCTTCTTGCCCTTACAAACTCCTTCGTTCAACTCCACAATCTTGATGGAGGCTCCCAAGTGACACCAAACCAATCTAGGAGACACCACTCTCCAAAAGGTAATAGATGGTGTGTTGATGATGAACTCCTTGCTCTTGTGCTTCGAATGATAGTCTCACTAACACTCAACTCTCTCTCATAGATTTGGATATGGTGGAAAGATGATTTGAGTGGAAAGCAACTTGGGGAAGTCTAGAGATCAAGATTCTTGTGGTTGGAATGTAATGTCTTGGTCTCAACACATGAGTAGGTGGTTCTCTCTCAGAAAATGAATGCTGGAAGTGTGGGCATGTTCTGATGGCTCCCTCCACGAATGGAGGAAGGGTGGAGGGGTATATATAGCCTCCACACAAAATCTAGCCGTTATACACAATAAATCAAACTCGGTGGGACCGAATAGTAAAACTTAGAAACATTGATTTAGTTCAAAAATGTGAACGTTAGGTTTTTCGGTGGGACCGATATGATCAAGTCGGTGGGACTGATGTGCTAGGGTTAGGGTAAAACCTCAACTTGGTTTGACCGATTACACAAATCTAGAGATCAAGATTCTTGTGGTTGGAATGTAATGTCTTGGTCTCAACACATGAGTAGGTGGTTCTCTCTCAGAAAATGAATGCTGGAAGTGTGGGCATGTTCTGATGGCTCCCTCCACGAATGGAGGAAGGGTGGAGGGGTATATATAGCCTCCACACAAAATCTAGCCATTATACACAATAAATCAAACTCGGTGGGACCGAATAGTAAAACTCAGACACATCGATTTAGTTCAAAAATGTGAACGTTAGGTTTTTCGGTGGGACCGATATGATCAAGTCGGTGGGACTGATGTGCTAGGGTTAGGGTAAAACCTCAACTTGGTTTGACCGATTACACAAACTCGGTGGGACCGATTTTGGTAAAAAGCAAACAGAGAGTTGGTTAGGCAAATTCGGTGGGACCGACTGCATATCTCGGTGAGACCGAAATAATTGCAACAGGCAACAGAGAGTTTGCAAGCCCATCTCGGTGAGACCAAATTGATTAGGGTTTCTGGCAGTGGCTATGTTAAGTGAACTCGGTGGCGCCGGATAGATCAAATCGGTGGGGCCGAGTTTGACTTTTGGTTTGGGACATATGTGGAAATGAGAAAGTGGTTGAGGGCTCTGGAGCATATCACTAAGCACTTTGAGCAAGCAAGCCATTAAGCAACACCTCATCCCCTTCAACTAGTATTGGCTTTCCTATGGACTCAATTTGATCTTGGATCACTAAAATAGAAATGAAGAGCCTTGCGCTTTTGCCAATCTTTTGTCCTTAGCTTCTTGAAGAGGTTCCACATCCTCTTGTCCATGCCATGCCTTTGTTGAACTTTCTGAAATATGCTAGATAAAAATATTAGTCCAACAAAAGATATGTTGTCATTAATTACCAAAATCACCCAGGGAGCACTTGTGCTTTCAATCTCCCCCTTTTTGGTAATTGATGACAACATACATCAAAGCTTTAGATAAAGATATGTAGAATAACAAGTAAAGCTTTGGAAAGACATGTAACATGCATATGCTCCCCTACATGTATGCAATCATGTGAATATGAATATAAGAGCACGTGAATGTGTAACCATGACAGAGCAAGCAATGAGTTACATGTATCTTGGCTATATGCATT
This sequence comes from Triticum urartu, assembly GCF_003073215.2. Classification (NCBI taxonomy): domain Eukaryota; kingdom Viridiplantae; phylum Streptophyta; class Magnoliopsida; order Poales; family Poaceae; genus Triticum; species Triticum urartu. Next base: position 451,314,059 of record NC_053022.1, read on the forward strand.
AGAGCAAATGATGTAGATACAAGAAATGTACCTTCATGTTCATGAGTCCTTCTTGCAAAAAATATGTACATCAGCAAGAGATGATCATGCACATGAGTGTGATGCATATACTTACCTTGTGGTCTTGAGCTGGCTTTGGAAGAGATGATCCTAATGAAGCAGGGTTAGATAACACAGGAACATCTCCTAGACAGAGCAAGAGCAGGAAATCACAAGAGTACCAAGATTGGGATGACATGTAATGAGTGAGTACTTAGTACTCTATTTGGATATAGACATGTCCCCAAGGAGTAAAGATATGCAATGAATTCGAAGATTTCCTCCCCTTAAATGTCATTCTCCACCTGAACTTATATTGGATAATGGGAGAATATAGGCCAAGAGAAAATTTGAGCAAAAACAATCATAACAAAGTTAACACATACTAACATGTCTTTCCCCTCTTGAAGACATGTGACTTCTCTCCTCCATGGATAATAAGCATCTGGAGAAGCTTAAGGTGTGCATTCTCTCTCATGTGATAAGATTTGATGTGCTCTCTCTCCCCCTTTGACATCAATTTCCAAGAAGGGATCTTCTGGAGCATGAGTCAAGTAGGTTTGGTCCTTGAGTCACATTACAAAGCAACATGTAATATAAGATGCTGGTAGAGGACAAGAATCATTGAGTAGAGCTGGAAAAAATATGCAGGATGCAAATGGCAAGGTGTTTTCTTAGCATTGAAATCGGCAACACTGAGTCTTTTTCTTCAGTGGCATCGAGTTGTTTGCGGCTTAGTCGAAAGAAAGAAACCGGTGAGGCCGAATTCAACTCAGAGAGAAAACAATTGTCATCTCAGCTCACTTAGCCAAATAAGATCTCACAAGATTTGCAGGGAATTTACTGAAGGATTTGCAATGAATTGGATGCAAGGAATGCAGAACATAACAGAGAAAAAGAAAAGAAATCTAGATGAAGTGAAAGAGAAACATGCTAGGCACAAATGCAAGAACTCAAACAAACACTTAGAGAACTTCATCTATAATTGGTCGGTGACAAAGTCAAATATGTTAGAGTATATTAACTGAGGAGTCAAGTGAGAACACTTGATCATAGGTCATACTCATCGTTTTAAGCTCAAAATGGGGTTACCTTTTTCGTTTAAGCATTTTGATGTATTCTCATCTTGTTGAGCTGCTTTGACCCATGACTTGGGGTAAAGCTTCTCTAAGATGGAATGCCATACCTTGGGTGGTGGTGTTGATCTTGGCCATTAGTTGAACTTGTGTAGGATGCTCAAGGTTGATGTAGCTCATCAATGGTTGGGAGCACCACTTGTAGTTTTGAGTTCATCTACCTACATGGGTTAGTCTTGCAAGGAAGAGCACTTGTGTATCCAAAGTGAAAATCATGAAATATGATACCAAATGAAATTTGATATAAAGGAATTGTCAAAGAATATTGGAAGGATCGATGCTTCCTTGTCTTCAACCACCATATTGTAGAAACTTGGTGATGTACAGATTGCTCAAGATGTGAGTGAGTTGCAATCTCATAGATTTGGATTCATCCAAGTACCTACAAGGGTTAGATAGCATGCAAGGGTACAAGTATAGATCCAAGACATATGATCATCATCATAAGAGAAATATCAAGGATTAGTCGAAGGCTCATAATGCCTTGCATGCATCCAAATTGAGTTTCTACTCCAAGTTTGAGGCATCAATAATGTTCAATTCACCTCTGAAACGGCAAAATACTTTCTCATCAAGCAGTTTGGTGAAAATATCCGCCAATTGCTTATCGGTACGAACATGTTTAAGATCAATTTCTCCTTTAGCAACATGATCTCGAATGAAATGATGACGAACATCAATATGCTTTGTTCGAGAATGTTGCACTGGATTATGAGCAATATTAATAGCACTTTCATTATCACAAAGCAATGGAACATGTTTCCAATAAATCCCATAATCTTTAAGAGTTTGGGTCATCCAAAGTAATTGGGCACAACATGAACCGGTGGCAATGTATTCTATGTCGGCGGTGGATAAGGATACCGAGTTTTGTTTCTTGGAGGACCAAGAAACAAGAGATCTACCAAGAAATTGACAAGAACCCGAAGTGGACTTTCTATCAACCTTGTCATCGGCATAGTCTGAGTTGGAGTAACCAACAAGATCAAAAGAAGACCTCTTAGCATACCAAATGCCAAAATTTGGTGTATGAATTAAGTATCTCACTATCCTTTTCATAGACTTAAGATGACATTCTTTGGGGGTCGCTTGATATCATGCACACATGCACACACTTAGCATAATATCGAGATGGGAGGCACATAGATATAACAATGAACCAATCATAGAGTGGTAAACCTTTTGGTCAACTGGTTTGCCATCTTTAGTCAAGTCAAGATGTCCACTTGTAGGCATGGGTGTTTTCATACCTTTGCTTTCTTGCATGTTGAACTTCTTGAATAAGTCCTTGGTATACTTTGTTTGAGACACAAAAGGTACCCTCCTTAGTTTGCTTCATTTGCAACCCAAGAAAGAACTTGAGTTCGCTCATCATAGACATCTCAAACTTCTCCGACATTAGCTTTCCAAACTTTTCACTAAAATGAGGGTTAGTCGAACCAAATATGTGTAACACCCCGGATGTAACTTGCCATATTTGTAACTCCAACTCTTGCCATTTTCAGCTTTAAGTTATGAGATTCCCTTCGGTTAAGTTTTTGTCTTTCATTTTGCATTTTTGTTCACGTTGTGCATTTCATCTCATATCATCATGTGCATCTTCAAGTGTAGCATATTGCATTGTGACATGTTATTTGGTGAGTCATGGCATCATCATATTCCCCCCCTCATCTCCCCACCTCTTCCTTTCCTTATTTTGGCAAGCAATATTTTAGCCTCCATTAATGTTCAATTTTCCCCAATAAATCTGGCCTCATGTCCTAAATCCCTCTACCAAGTTTTTTACCTCTTTTGGAATTGTTTTGGTTAGGTTTTAGAATGGCTCAAGTTTGAAATAAATTCAAACTTGAATTATTTTACTTCCTTTAAATATCTCCAAGCAAATTTTATTAAATAGGGCATAATTCCAGGGCCACGGGAATGTTGTTATATCTCTCACAGCCCTCTCCATTTCCCCTGTTCTCTTCCATTTTGTTTTTCTGTCTGAAGAAATGGAAATTGGCAAAGAAAGCAGCAGCAGCAGTGCAACCCAGCAGCAGCAATGCTCACCTGGGCCTCGGCCTCCCAGGCCGGCCCAGCTGGCGCCAACCGCAGCCGCAGCCCAGCTCCGGCCCGAGTGCACAACCCTCTCTCCCTTTCTCACCCATGCACCTGCTCGCCCCCGCTAGCGCGCGTCCACGTGGTGAAGTCGACCCCACTCACCAATGACCCTGGCTACACCCATCACCCACCTTCTTCCTCCTCGGTCCCCCCTCGCGGGCACGCAACTAGCCACGGCCGAGCGCACGCGATTTCCCGCCGTTCTCCCTAGCCCCCTAATTAACCCCTCTCCTTGCCCAGACGCTTCTTAGGGATCCCCTCTTCCTTCCCCCGCCACCGCCGGGCGTTTAAACCACCAGATCCACCGGACTGTCGTGCCCGAGCGCGTCCAGGTGCACGACCTCGTTGCCGGCGAGCTCTTCACCCACCTCCACCCCGACGATCATATTCTTTTTCTTCCTCGATGTCGTCTACATCCTCGACTTCCGCTTCTTCGCCGTGGGACCCCAAGACGCCGTCGACTCCTTCCTCTTCTTCCCCATGGTGCCCGTAGGTGTTCGATCACTGCCGTGCTCGCCTCCGACCTCCCCTCGTCCAGCCGAGTGCACCCACGTGCTCGTGGTAAGCTCCTGAGAAGACCTGCGCCTTTCTCCCCCTCTTTTGCATGCTCTAGCTAGCCCTGCGCCATCCGCCCGAGTCGCCACCATTGGACCTCGTCTCCGGCGAGTGCTCCGTCCCCCGCTGCTCGTCTGCGTGTGTTCGTCGTGCTCGGCACTTAGAGTAGGGTCGATTCGCGTCCTCAATAGCTCGCCTAGGCGTTCTCTGCGCCGTTTGCGTCTCCGCCATTGCTGTCTCTGTCACCTCGTCGCCGGTGTCGCTCCCGTTGTCGTACGACAACGTTCTTCTCATGCGCGTGTGCGGGATCCCTGGCGGTTCCATTACACCCTTCCGCTGCTCCGCTAGGCCATCGGAGCAACTCTGGCGAGGCCTCCGCGGCGCTCTGTCGCCGCCAACCCCTCCTTTGTTTTCCCCTGCTCGTACGCGCTTGCGTCACCCGCCATGTGGGCCCCAAGCCACACCCCCTGGTCAGCGAGTCAGGGGCCAAGCCCCACCTATCATGGTCACACGCACACACGCCCTCTCACCCAGACGCGTGCCCCTGGGGCCCAGCGATCACCCTAATAGCTAGGTACCGCCCGGGTACACATAGCATTTGCCCCGTTTCAATTTTTATTCCACATTCGGTATATGCCAAATTTGGGATATGCCTATGTTTCCATTTTAGGAAGTTTAGTGTTTTGCATATTTGTGGGGGATTTCTCTACTGCAACCTAGACATATTATATATGTTTTTGGGGTAGAAAAATCCCACCAATCAAGTGGTGGCATTAGTTTCTGCATTTGAGCAAGTTCATGAACATGCCATTTTACATCATGATGATGTTTTGTCATTTTTGTGTGATTTATTTCAAGCATGCTATGAGGTTGTTTGGCACATGTTTGGCTTTATTTTCATGCCTATTCCATGATAGTATTCATTCCATGTCATTTAGTGCACTATGATGAGTGAAACAAGCATGCCAAGTTGCTATCATAATCTGTTTATGCCATGCTCTGTTTTTCTGCTAATTCTGAAACTATTAATAAAACTTGCTATGTTTACATCGGTGCCATCATATCTTCTGTGCCTTTTTGTTCCATGTTCAGTAAGGGACTTTTGTTCTATGCTTTTAGTAGAATCATGCCTCGCCTTTTTTTCTATGATATGGTCCTGTAGCATGTCGTTTGCTTGCTCTAAACAGTGCTTCCTGATGTTGTTTTTGACATGTTAGTATTTTCACTAAGTCTGTGAACCTGATATCTTTTGCACTTTTGCCATGCTTGTTTGAACCTGTTCTAGTGTGATTTAGCCGTAGCTCAGTGTTCATGTTTTGTCAAGCATCTCCTTTACATCACTACCATATACTTTGTTGGTATGTTGGAGTGTAGTAGTTTAGTTTCTTGTTGCATTCTAAGTGCCATCATGCTGTTAATCACAGTTTGGCACCATTCTTGTTTTGCTTGCCGTTTGCAAACCGTGCATCCGTTTCTGGTGATCTTTATATCGATTTCAACTAAAATCATCTCATATTTCCAGCGGCATACTTGGTTTGCCAAGTTGATGCCTTGTTCATTCTTTCCCTTCCGGAGCATGCATATGCATTGCATATCATATCTTGCATATCATGCCATGTATTGCATCATGTTGCTTGTGCATTGCACCGTGATTTATTGTTGGTCCTTTGCTTGTGTTTTTGCTTTGGGTAGTGCCGGGAGATGAGTACGTGACCGAGGAACCTGTTGAGTACGCTAACGATGATCAAGCTGTCGACAACTGTGGGAACATTGCAGGCAAGATGACCATTCCCTCGAAATCACTTCTATCTTTGCTTGCTAGTTGTTCGTTATATCGCTATGTCGCGCTACCTACCACTTGTTTATCATGCCTCCCATATTGCCATGTCAAGCCTCTAACCCACCTTCCTAGCAAACCGTTGTTTGGCTATGTTACCGCTTTTGCTCAGCCCCTCTTATAGCGTTGCTAGTTGCAGGTGAAGCTGAAGTTTATTCCATGTTGGAACATGGATATGTTGGGATATCATAATATCTCTTATTTTAATTAATGCATCTATATACTTGGTAAAGGGTGGAAGGCTCGGCCTTTTGCCTGGTGTTTTGTTCCACTCTTGCTGCCCTGGTTTCCATAATACCGGTGTTATGTTCCTTGATTTTGCATTCCTTACGCGGTTGGGTGTTATGGGAACCCCTTGACAGTTTGCTTTGAATAAAACTCCTCCAGCAAGGCCCAACCTTGGTTTTAACATTTGCCACCTAAGCCTTTTCCCTTGGGTTTTTGCGAGCCTGAGGGTCATCTTATTTTACCCTCCCGGGCCAGTGCTCCTCTGAGGATTGGTCCAAACTAGAGCACCGTGCGGGACCGTCCCTTGGCAACTTGGGTTATGTTGGTACTTGTACGCTTAGCTTATCCGGTGTGCCCTGAGAGCGAGATATGTGCAGCTCCTATCGGGATTTGTCGGCACAGTCGGGTGGTCTTGCTGGTCTTGTTTTACCATTGTCGAAATGTCTTGTAACCGGGATTCCGAGACTGATCGGGTCTTTCCGGGAGAAGGAATATCCTTCGTTGACCGTGAGAGCTTGTGATGGGCTAATTTGGGACACCCATGCAGCGTATAAACTTTTGAGAGCCGTGCCCGCGGTTATGTGGCAGATGGGAATTTCTTAATATCCGGTTGTAGAGAACTTGACACTTAACTTAATTAAAATGAATCAAGCGCATGTGTAGCTGTGCTGGTCTCTTTTCGGCGGAGTCCGGGAAGAGAACACGGTCTTGTGTTATGCCTGAATGTAAGTAGTTTCAGGATCACTTCTTGATCATTTCTAGCTCCTCGACCGCTACAGTGCTTCTCTTCTTGCTCTTATTTGCATATGTTAGCCACCATATATGCTAGTGCTTGCTCTAGCTCCACCTCACTACCTTCTCCTACCCATAAGCTTAAATAGTCTTGATCTCGCGGGTGTGAGATTTCTGAGTCCTTGTGACTCACGGATACTTCCAAATAGTGGCAGGTGCCGAGGATACCAGTGCAGGTGACGATACCGAACTCAAGTGGGAGTTCGACGAGCATTCGGTCCGTTACTATGTTTCTTTTCCGGATGATCAGTAGTGGAGCCCAGTTCGGACGATCGGGGATCTAGCATTTGGGGTTGTCTTCCTGTATTTTGGTTCCGTAGTTGGACCTTTGATTGTACCTTGGATGATGTATGGATTATTTATGTATTGTGTGAAGTGGCGATTGTAAGCCAACTCTTTATCCCTTTCTTATTCAGTACATGGGATTGTGTGAAGATTAACCCTCTTGCGACAAACCTACCATGCGGGTATGCCTCTAAGTTGTGCCCCGACACGTGGGAGAGATAGCCGCATTATGGGTCTTACAATAAGATATCATCAACATAAATTTGGCACACAAATAGTTCACCATTAACCCTTTTAGTAAAAAGAGTGGAATCAATTTTCCAATCTCAAAGCCTTTTTCAATAAGGAACTTGGTCAAGCATTTATACCATGCCCTAGGAGCTTGTTTAAGACCATAAAGAGCTTTGTGAAGTTTGTAAACATGGTCAGGTTTATTAGGATTAACAAAGCCGAGAAGTTGCTTAACATAAACTTCCTCCTCAATTTCACCATTTAGGAAAGCACTTTTAATGTCCATTTGATACAATGTGATATCATGATGATTGGCATAAGCAAGTATGATGCGTATGGACTCAAGTCTAGCAACGGGGGCATATGTCTCACCATAGTCCATACCTTCGACTTGAATGTAGCCTTGAGCGACGAGACATGCCTTGTTGCATGCAACTTGTCCATCATCATCGTGATTATTCCGAAACACCCATTTGGTACCAATGATGTTGCGGTTGTTGTCGGGCTTCTCAACCAATGTCCACACTTGGTTCCTTTCAAAGTTGTGTAGCTCGTCGTGCATGCACTACAAGAAACCTGTTAATACGTGACGGTTCTAATCCGTCACGGGCTAGGCAAAATCCGTCATGGGTGCCCATCGTTGACGGATTTGAAATCCGTCATGTATATCGCGTCATAATTTGACATGGTGCTGTCCATGACGGTTTTTGACCATCAAGGATCTACCCCAGGCCCCCCCAAGGCCCAAACCATTGTGACAGAGCAGACCATCATGGACCAACGCCACATAGAGTTTTCAATTAACCAACTAGAATGACGTGGCCGCCTACGTGGACACTATTTTTCGTCACAGAGATCGTCATGGATATCCTACATGGGGTAGCCCATTAGTTCGACCCGTTAACCTATTTCATTCAGCCCAAATTTCAACAATTGCATTTTAAAGCATGATGCATTATGAATCATAATGCTAAGACAAGGTATTTCCAAAGTGCCTCACATGCACATATGAATCAATATATGCAGTCATCTGCAAGCATCTATAACATAGCAGTTTACAAAATCCTCCACGAAATGATAATTTACAACATAGATTAATAAAATATATCACTCAGCAAAGTTAGAAAACAGTACAATCCAGTTCACACAAACAAAACATCTAAACTATTGAAGTTGTTATTCAAGTTCTTGCCATCGGCCCTCTTGATGGAAACTATCATGTCGTGCGAATTTTGATGGGCAGCACCAAGTAGCCTGGTACGCAATCATACCTAGCATATTTACAAGACCATTAGATATTTGTAGATATGCATAGATTGTAAAATAAGAGAATTGTAACAAAGTAAAAATGAATAACTCATGCTTTCGAAAATTCTTAAATCTTGCAGTGCTACAAACGAAAAGAACACAGTATCCACTACATATATAAGTTTCATGTAGATCCATATTAATTAAGACAACCAAGTTGTGGGTAAAAAAAATTAAATTTTACGTACTTGTGCATATCATTCAAACAAGAAAAAGGAAAAAACGTTCTAACAAAGGGGACAATACATACAACAGTGCACAAGATTCATTCAATTATCATATGTCAAGTGATCCTTGATGATAAGTTATTAAGATAAAAGAAGGGATAGTTATGTGTTGAGAAAACAAGATCTACATACTTCTATAGTTGTGTCCAGTAATACATTATTTTTCCAGCCTTGTAAGTAGGCATCAATGCTTGAGGCGGAGGCGGTCGTCGGGGGCTGGCGGTCATGTGCTTAAAGTAGTAAAAAACAATTTCTTGACAAGTAAACTTCAAATGCCATGCAAAATAACTTTAAGCTGTGGCCACTAATAAATCTATAAAACTAAGTGGCAAATGGTTCTCTGAAGAGATACTGGATAGGATGTATCAGTTATTTCTCTTAACAACATGCATGCTGGGGTTACTTTTAATTCAAGTGCATGAGAAGTTCACCACAAGATCCAAGGGGCACAAACAAATTAGTAGAAAATCACACCATGGTGAAAAATGCCTAACTCAAAAATAGATCAAATAAAAAGGTGCAGTTCAGTAGCAATTGAGCTAGGGAATGAAAATACTAGAAAAATCATAGGAGTGGTAGTAGAGAACCAACCCCTGGTTGATCATGGAGTAGCTCCACCAACAGTTATCGCGTCCGCCCTCTCGAGCTCTATTGTGCACCATGCAGCGGCACGACTACTACAACACCACCTAGACCTACATCCAAAAAAAACAGATATCATAATCAACGAGATTACAGTGTTAATTGATCATAAAAAAGGGAAAACATCAGGGAAAAGATTTAGGATCAGACAGTAGACATCAACCCTTCTCGGCAAAACTATTGCGGAGGGCAACCTGGCTTGGACGCAGGGAGCACACGAATTGAAGAAGAAATGTGTGTCACTGTGTTGGCAAGTGCTAGCTTGGCGTGTGCCTCCAGGTTGAGGGAGAATGAACTAACATGGCATTGGTTCTAGTATTAGTAGGCACACAACTAATGGTAGCAGTACTACATTCCCTTAGTACACAAATGAACATGTTTAAACATCTGTATTATAACTGCAGTACTGCCACACTGTACCGATGCATTTTTCTTCTTAGATTCAAATTAAACTTAATTCTGGTTATATATATTCACCAAGCTGCAGTTGACAATATGGATAGAAGTGTATGGAGAAAACTCTAAACAGAACATGTCACCATATTAATACAATAACAGAAATCATGTCTCCTATTTGATGAAATTATTCACCACTTGATTACATTGATTCATACTGAATTATATTTTGATAGAAAACTCTAAATAGAACATGTCACCATATTAATACAGTATAAAAAAAATCATGTCTCCTATTTGATGAAATTATTCACCACTTGATTACATTAATTCATACTGAATTATATTTTGATAGAAAACTAAACTGAATGCATATAGAACACTTAATTATATTGATTTAGAGAACAAATATACATGAAACTGTCAGAAAAATCTAAACTGAATTAGATCTTTGTAGAAAATTAAACAAAAGTTGATCTTGATAGAAGCCCACATAGCATAGTGCAGCTGGTTGACGAACATGTGCCTTCTGTCTCTACTGGGTACCCTACAGTGTAAAGATACAGAGAAAATTCAGTGTCAAAGATACTGAGAGGAAACCCGCAAACACAACTCATGGTCAACTGCACGCACACACATCTCACTCGTATACACGTCCATAGCCGCTGCCGCCACCATGTCAGCACGCACACACAACTTCCTAAGATTTGGAGAAGGCAGTAGCCAAGCTTAAGCAATCGATTGAAGAGGGAGGCCACGCACATGCCTTAGGCTTCCCACCCTGCCCACGAACGGCTGTTATGACTACCAGCTTAGGAAAATGAAGCTGACCTGTGGTCGAAGCAGCATCTTGAGGCTATGCTGTCGAGAAAGCCAATAGAAAGTGCGGGAGCCACACCGGAATCTAGCGGCGGGGAGGGTACACTACGGCCTCCTGCGAGCCATTGTCCTAGACCGGCCACCGGACTGTCGCTCCGCTTCGACAAGGCCAACATCAGGGGTTGATCCCAAGTTGGATCTGCGAGCACCCAAGAAACGGATCTCATCACTCGGGCTGCTGCCGTCGTCAAACTCGACAGATCAGCAGCACATGCTGCAGATGCGTCGTGAAGATAGGGCGGAGGGGGAGGGATAGTTGCCACTAGGTGTGGGTGGATAAAGGACGGGAGAGGCCGGGGAGGTGGGGACTGGGTCGAGGAACGAGAGACTGTCGGAGCGGTGGGTGTGCGGCGGACGGAAAGGAGTGGATCTGGGAGAAGGAAGAAGATGGTGGCGGTGGCGGAGGGAGAACGAGATGAGGGCAGGGAGGGGCTTAGGGTTAGATTTTATACGAGGAATGGGTTAGGCGGGCTCCAGCAGGCTTGGGCGGGCTTTGGGGCCGTACTAGGCCGGTTCATGACATTAACTGATTTGTTGTACTGATGGCATTTATCCAATCTGTATCTTCTAGTGCTTCTTCAACCTTCATAGGTTCAATGCTAGAGATGAATGAATAATGATCAAAAAAATTAGCCAAACCAGTTTTAGAGCGAGTGAGTCTCCCGGTTTGAATATCGTTGAAGATTTGTTCGACGGGATGGTCTCTTGAGACTCTTGCTCTAACTCGTGAGAGCTTTTGTTTGGGTCGAGGTGGAACATCTTCTTCATCATCTTGTTCTTCCTCTTGGCCTTCTTCGTTGTTCGTGTTGTTGTTCTCTTGTGGAAGTGGAGAAGGAGGTTGATGAGGTTCATCTTGGTGTACTTCCTCGTTTTCTCCATCTTGGCGTGTCCCACTTGTTGGGGACATAACTACTAGGTATGAACCGCCCAGGAGGGGCCGGGTCATACCACTGGCGACTTATTAGTAAAGATGGCCGGTCATAGCAAACCTATTGACGGCCCAAGACCCAGAGGCGACTTAAGGCCCAAGAGGATAAACCGCCACATGTATAAACTTGTATTGTAAGGCAAGCTTAATTAGTCACCGAGCCGGACACGCTGTGTATGAGCCGACCGGGACTCTATAAGCCGCCGGGCATCATCCTATGTATATAAAGGGGTGACCCGGTGGCGGGTTAACTCAAGAAACAAGAAGTCGAGACCTAGGTCAAGCGTATTCGCACCCTGGTAATTGAAAGCCAAGCAATACAACCCCAAACTGGAGTAGGCCTTGACCTCGTTGTGAGGGGCCGAACCAGTATAAACTCTCTATGTCCTTTGTCCCGATTATCCCCTTCAAAGTAACCTAGTTGCGATGGCTCCATGACTATGTCCTTTCGCTAAGGCATCTGCCGTGTTAACTCCACGACAGTTGGTATCCACTGTGGGGCTAGCGCATGGTGGTTTCGAGCTCTTGAAGGGCAGCTTTCCAGGGATTAAGGGATATGCTGTGGGCCAGATGACCAAGAGTCATCACGGCAAGCTGTACATTAACGACGCTGCTGGGGCCCCGAGGCTTGTTCAATCGAGTACGGGTACTGGGTCCCCTTCGGCGGAATCCACGTCTTCATCGGAAAGATCGGCGAATGGGCCCTGAGCCGGACACCTGCACCGACATCATCGAGACGGCTCAGCGCGCACGACCCGCCAAGCCCAATCAAGCTGTTGTGAAGCATACCTTTGTTGGTTTCATCCATGGGGCGAATTTTGAGGAAGGATATGTGTCTGGTGGTGAGACGACCGTCTACTCTGATGGTGAATCGTCAACCGGGGAGACCAATTCAATGTACCAACTACAGGACGGTCAGCTTGGGGGCTGTTCTGATGGCGACAGTATTCCGGGCCCCTATGAGCCGTCGAATAGGGTTGCGATCTTCATGGCCGGTACACAGCCGGCGCTCTGTTCAATGACCGTCGCGGCTATGACCTCCAGCTCGACGGCTCCAGTGACAGCTGGTGCTGGTGGCTTTGCGCGCCCGTCGGCTCAGGTTCTGATAGAGTTGTTGGAGGCTTTGGCGACTTTGATGGGGGTGGAGGTGACCCCGGGCACTCAAGAACAGCATAAGGTGGATGTTGTGAGGTTACGAGATGAGATAGCTCAAGGCAAGGAAGAGCTGGCGACTGAGAACTCTAGGATGGCCATGGAGCAAGCTGCTTTAGATGCTCAAGCACGAAGGATTCATACAGAGTGTTTCTGGCTTACCTTGGATCAAAATGCTTCAAATGCCATCATGAGAAGGAAGCTCCAAAGTTGCTTACCTATGGAGTACGATGCAAGAAACCTTTTCAACAGGCCGGGGCAGGGACCAGTGACCCGCCCATAGTGAACCGGGTGGTTGAAGCACCCATGACTGGAGCGCCGGTTCAGCCACGCACTGTGGTACCGCCTCATTTGGATATAACTCTGCCTCAGCATGTTCTGACACTGCTGGGTCATTATTCCAACCCTTTGAATAACATGATTGCTGTGGCATCATGATTGGCGGCTCTCCCGGTCGAAGGCGAGTCCCCGGCTACGATAGAGACGCGGAGGGCCAGAGAACTTCTTCAGACGGCCGTGGCTCAACAAGCGGCTTACTCTTATAGCCGTGAACGGATTCACTCAACCCCTCGACCAAGCTGGAGCTATAGCAGGCACATTGACTCACCGGCAGTTTCAAGCATTGAGCAACACCATAACCAGCCTCGCAGGCATGATCCGGCGCAAAGTGGTGTTGATGCCCAGACTTTGGTGGATCAGGGCAGGGCACGTTGAGAGGCTGAGCTGGCGGCTCAACAACAATCTCCATTTTATCCATCAGCATCGGTGGAGGAAGGAGTGGCCTCTAGAACCTTGGGTGTGCCCTGTTTAGTGCTGGCTCTGTACAACGAGCGTTTGCCTAAGGATTTCAGGGGTCCTCATAAGGTACCTAATTACACAGCGGATCAACCCCCAAAGGCTTGGATTGAGAGCTATGAGATGGCTACGGAGATGTTGGATGTTAATGATGCCGCATGTGCCAAGTATTTCACCATGATGTTGGATGGGTCGGCTCGTACTTGGCTGAAAGGGCTGCCTGCTAACTCCATCAAGTCATGGCTGGAGCCAAAAACGTGTTTTATCTAGAATTTTAAAGACACGTGGAAGCAGCCTATGTCAATTCTGGATTTAGACTATTGTGTCCAAGGTGAGGGCGAGTTGACAACCAATTGGGTGTGTTGGATCTCAGCTGTTATACACTCATCGGATAGTATCAATGCTAGTTCAACAGTCCTGATGTTGGAGAAGAATGGCCATTTCCTCCCCCTTAAGCAGAAACTGGGCGGCTTAAACGCCACTGCAATGACATGGGGGAGCTCATGGCGGCTCTCATCAAATATGCCGACTATGATAGTACCAAAGACCCCAACTTTGATGAGGAGAAGACGGGTAAGGGAAAGAAGAGCGGCAATACGAAGGGGCAGCATCATAGTACGACAGGTCAAAGCGGCAACGGTAAGCGCAAGGCTAATTGCAATTTAGATTTTGTGGCTAACACCAATGCACAGAATAATAATCAGTGTCGCAAGGTAAAGCCACCCCGGCTTGGAGGGCGAAAGTTCAACCTTGAAGCTATGATGAACCAGCCTTGCCTAGAGCACGGTACACAAGAAAAGCCGGTCAGTCATCTGTGGAAGGATTGCTTCATCATGAGGGAGTACAGGAATTCCAATTTTTTCTAGAACAATCATGGCCTGAACGGCGGTTCAGGATCCGGCTTTCACGGGCCTGGCTTTGGTGCTGGAGTTTCAAACTCTGGTTTCCAAGGCCAAGGCAATCAAGGTGGTTTTAATCAGTAGTCTAGTCAAGGGAATCAACAGCAGCAATCTGGTTATCAGAGTAATCCGAAGCAGTTGAATAGTGGAAAGTATCATATGTTCACCATGAGTTTATGTAAACGACACCATAAGATTCATAAAAGGGCGGTGAACGCAGTTGAGCCGGCGATTCCCCATTATTTGCGATGGTCTGAACATCCTATTCTTTGGAGCCGTGAGGATCACCCGCCCCGGGTTGACAATCCGAGTCACTCGGCTTTAGTGGTTGCACCTCCGGTTGGAGGTTACAAGTGTACTAAGGTGCTCACGGATGGAGGCAGCAACATCAATATCCTTTACTATGAAACTTTTCGTTGTATGAGTTTGACTGACAAGGATCTTAAGCCGTCTAACACTATTTTTCATGGTGTGGTGCCTGATAAGTTGGCATACCCAGTGGGCAAGATAGCTTTGGAAGTGGCTTTTGGCGAGGATCATGATTCCAGAGTTGAGACATTGACCTTTGAGGTGGTTAAGATTAAGAGCACTTATCACACTTTGTTTGGGTGGCCGGCTTATGCTAAGTTCATGGCGAAGCCTTGTTATGTTTATCTGCAGCTTAAGATGCCGGGTTATAAGGGTACCATCATAGTGCATGGGAACTGGAAGATAGCCTTGGAGTGTGAAGAGGGCGGTGCTGCTTATGCTGAGTCCATTTGTGCAATGAAAGAATTGAAGTTTTACAAAGGTAATGTTGACCCGGCAGATATGACACCTTTGAAGAAACCAACCACGAAGCATGACCCTCTGTTGAAGTTTAAATTGGGAGATGACACTAAATTGGTTGATTTTGTCCCTGGCGATTCATCCAAGAAGCTCAGTATTAGTGCTAATCTGGATCCGAAATAGGAAAGCCCCCTCATCGAGTTCATCCGTGAGAACAGGGATATCTTTGCACGGAAGCCTTCAGACATGCCAGGTGTACCGAGGGAACTCGCTGAGCACACTCTTAGTATAGATCCAACATTTAAGCCGGTTAAGCAATTCCTTCGTTGCTTTAATGAGGAGAGACGCAAGGCCACAGGTGAAGAAGTGGCTCGGCTCTTGGCAGCTTGGTTCATTGTTGAAATTTTTCATCCTGAATGGTTGGCTAACCCGATAATGGTGACGGTGTCATGGACTAGGGAGTACTCACCACGTCGTCTCCCGACCAGTTGGATCGGGTCGAGGACTCCCATGGCGGTTCACTTATGGGCCACTTCGGATAGCCCATGCCGCATACAAGGAGGATTCCACAAGACTTGGCGCCCAAGACAAGGACTCCTCTAAACCCTAGGCCTCTGGTGTGTTATATAAACTGAGGCCAGGCTAGTCAATAGAACATCTCATATTCATTACTAAAATCTCGTGGTAGATACCTGTATTATGTACTATCCTTATATCAATACAATCAAAAGCAGGATGTAGGGTATTATCTCTTCAGGAGAGCCTGAACCTGGGTAAAATCTCGTGTCCATGTTACCATCGCTCCAAGACGCCTAGCTTAGGGCCCCTACTACGAGATATGCCAGATATAGAACCGACATTCATGCTTTCATTGAGAGACTGCTGGCAGTCGCCATGGTGTGATGGGAATTCGGATTGTCTCTGGCGCGATCTACACATCGGAGCCGAGCTTTATGGTCGATGTCTGTATCTCTGTCGCCTGCTCGACTGGTCACCTCGGCTGGACCGAGGACCACGCTCCACATCAGATCATCAAGATCAGACGGATACTTTCATCATCATCAGCTCAAATCTCAACTGAGATCATGGAAAAGTCGTCCATGGAGCCTGGGGGCTCATCGTCAACATTGAGCTCGTGCGATCGCACAGTTTTTTTTCTGTACAATAGACTTGTTTTCACTTCCACCGTCTCCTCGGAAGTCGATTTGACGAACCCTTTGGTGAAATTGTGTGGAATTGAGTATACAACAACCCTGCAAAATTTTGTCACCTTCCGATAGAGGAATCTCTGGCGATATATGATATACCGGAGGCCTGTCGAGTCTGGACGGGAATCAGGACGAGTTTAGGGCATGGTCTCCAGAGCCCAGCTCGGAGGTTATTTGGAAGATCCAACCGTTCATCTTCTGAGGAATTTCCATATTCACCACCTCTCAAAATTTTAGGTCGATCTGACTATTCAAACTCCGTGAACTTTCCGATTAGTGCATCACTTTTCGGATCTATTTTCTATGCGAATATGAATCCGACCTGAGTTCATATTTCCTCATGAATGGGATATTGGACAACCTTTTTGGAAGAATCTCTTTTTAGGGTATTGTGTTTTGTTTCCAAACACATGCCACAAATTTTGCTCCTTTTCGGAGATAATCTTCATCGTCGCGCCTGTGTCAAACCAGCCCTTGCTCCACGTCTGCCGACCTGCGCTAGACAGATCGTCGCTTTATCGAGCCGAGCCTAACCTTATCGGATCATCAGCTCGACAAGCCAGACAAGAGTTTGAAATCGCGAAGGCTAAATCTTCACCAACACCATCACTCCACGGATTGCACGGGTCAGGCGCACCGACATCGCAGCTTGGTCACTTCATCATTCTGGCATTGACCGCGTCACAAGTTATGACCAGCATCGGCATGGCCGAGCCGTAGCTTCTTCAAACCGATGTCTGCCACGCCGAACCACTTCAACACGTCGACTGACACGGCGGCTGCAACGTCACCTTACCGACTTGCTCCGTCACCTCGGCTGGACCGGGAGCTTCGCTATCTCTTCATCAACCTGCTCCGAAGACTTCGACTTCACCAGCCTTCGTCACGTTAGCTGGACCGGGAGCTTCTCCTCGCCGCGTCCCAGCCGAGCATGCACACATAACTTCAAGCTAGCGCCAACACTACTACCATTACCAGATGCAAATCCATGAACGCCCACGTGTGTCTCTTTGGATTGCTACAACAAATAAACCAGGTGCTATTATTCCTACTATTTTTTTTGCTTGCATGGGTTTATTTTTCCCGAGGAATATTACTCTGGTTTGTTCCATCTTCTGTACACAGGACTGTCAAATGCTGGCCACATTAATGATGGTTGCGTGATGGTTCGGTCAGTTTCCCGTCCGCAATTCAGCGACCGCCGCATCGGGAACTAGGACCGCCCTGCAAATTCAGGCTTTGTCATGCCGATGCCCCGCATCGACATTGGCTTCGACGTGAGGCCACTTCTCTTAAAAAAATATTTTGTGTAAATTAATTATCGGAGGATTTTTTATATATTTATATTATTATTATTTGGACTACACTATTTTACATGTGTAGGTAATCCTCTTCGGCTGCTTCACATGGTCACTTCGGCAAGCCGACGACGTCGTCCCAATCGGCATAAATCGGCTCGCGTGATCACCTTGTTGGTCGAATTGCCATACCGATGTCGGATGTGGGGTTCTGGCAAACCCTTAAGATTCCAACACTGGGGTGCGCGCGAAGTGTTTTCCTCCCACCGATCTACGCCCTAGATCGCGAAGATCTCGCGGACGAACTCGACGAACTCGCAACATAGAAAGACACAAGATTTATACTGGTTCGGGCCACCGTTGTGGTGTAATACCCTACTCCAGTGTGGTGGTAGTGGATTGCCTCTTGGGCTGATGATGAATAATACAAGGGGGAGAACAGCCTCCTCGTGTTGAGGTGTTCTTGTGCTTGGCTAACTTGTGTGGGTGAGTGCTGGATGAACTACTCGATGCCCCTACTGTGGTGGCTAGCTCTACTTATATAGGCCTTGGTCCTCTCTCCAAATATTGAGAGGGAAGGGAGCCAACAACGGCGAGCAAATTTGAAGGGGGACAGCTAGTACAAAACATCCTGACAAAGGTGGTCTCCGCCTGCGAAAGGCTCTGGTGGTGATGCCGTCTTGGACTCCACGATGACCTCCGTCTTGCCGTCCTTCTGGTCTTGGTCTTGTTACACCGATATGGCAACCTTTGCCTGATGCCTCGGTACTCCTCGCCTGCACTGGCCTTCTTAGCACCAAAGAGGAAACAAGGACACTGCACGCGCTGGCGCCCGCCTGGCGCTCGCCTGGTGTCGATCGTCATGGCTCACGTCACGAGAGCCTTGTGAGGTTTGCCTTGCCTTGATATCTCCGCTCCTCGTGAGCCTGCCCGACTAGGCCACTCCAGAGGAGGTCTCGTGTCGTCCGCCTCGCGAGGCTTGCCCCCTCGTGAGGGTCTTCGATGCCTTGTTGATGAAGACAAGCCATACGGCCTGCTGGCTTAGCCACGCCGCGGGCCGCAGGCAGGCAAGTCTGGGGACCCCCGTTCCCAGAACGCCGACAGTAGCTGTCGGTGTCAAAACCGGCGGATCTCGGGTAGGGGGTCCTGAACTGTGTGTCTAGGCCGGATGGTAACAGGAGGCATGGGACATGAAGTTTTACCCAGGTTCGGGCCCTCTTGATGGAGGTAAAACCCTATGTCCTGCTCGATTAATATTGATGATATGGGTAGTACAAGAGTAGATCTACCACAAGATCAGAGAGGCTAAACCCTAGAAGCTAGCCTACCGTATGATTGTATGTTTTGATTGTTGTCCTACGGACTAAAACCCTTTGGTTTATATAGACATCGGAGAGGGTTAGGGTTACACAAGGTCGGTTACAAAGGAGGAGATATCCATATCCGTATTGCCTAGCTTGCCTTCCACGGCAAGTAGAGTCCCATCCGGACACGAGAAGAAGTCTTCCATCTTGTATCTTCATAGTCTAACAGTCCGGCCAATGGAGATAGTCCGGCTGTCTGGAGACCCCCTTATCCAGGACTCCCACAGTAGCCCCTGAACCAGGCTTCAATGACGATGAGTCCGGCGCGCGTATTGTCTTCGGCATTGCAAGGCGGGTTCCTTCTCCGAATACATCACATAAGAACTTGAATACGAGGATAGTGTCCGACCCTGCAAAATAAGTTCCACATTCCACCGTAGAGAGAATAATATTTTAGCAGATCTAATTTGCCGGCTTGTTTTGGCAGCACGACGTTTTGTCATGGCCCGGCGCACGTCTTGTCAAAGCAGAGATCGTGTCCCCTTATTACGGGATTCTCATCAATACGGGCGTGGGTAACCCAACCGTGTCTAGGACTCCTAGATTATAGGCAAGTCCCAAACGGCTACGGAGAGGATGCTTGATATTCACCCTATTTATAAGGGGACAAGGTTTTCGCTTTTTCCCTCTCGTGCTCAATCGAACCCTTCCCCCGCCTCGAGTTCTAACACCCAAAGCCCAGGTTAGGTGCTCCGGATCTTCAATCATGTCCGGATCCAACCTTCAAGGCCGATGGATGCCCTCCTCCGTTACGGAAGAGGACATCAAGAAGTTGAGGGAGGCCAGATACCTGACCGCCGAGGTTTCGCATCGGCTGCCTGCTCAAGGGCAGATCGTCCCTACTCCCGAACCCAACGAGAATGTCGTGTTTGTCTCCCACTTCCTCCGAGGCCTAGTCCTCAGTCTGGATCCCTTCGTCAGGGGCTTGATGTTCTATTACGGGCTAGATTTCCACGATCCAGCTCCGGACTCCTTTCTCCACATCTCAACATTTATTGTCGTGTGTGAGGCCTTCCTCCGCGTTACCCCTCACTTCGGCCTGTGGCTCAAGACCTTTGAAGTAAAGCCGAAGATGTTCGAGGGGTAACATGCAGCATGCGGAGGTGCATCGATAGGCAAGATGGCAGGAGCTCCATGGCCGAAAGGTTCCTTTCTAGAATTGCCCGAATTATGGCAACGGGAGTGGTTTTACGTCACCGCTCCCATAAGTGCTAACTGGGTGGCTTCCCCCGCTTTCCGCCCCCCCCCCCCCCCCCCCCCCCTGATGTCATGGATTAGCAGAGGACTGAGCTGGGGTCCAGCCAAGGACGTGCCTATACTGCAAAGCCGCATCCAAGATCTCTTCGAGGGAGATTTTAATTTGGCTGTGGTAATACAAGTTATGTTGGTTCGTCAAATCCAGCCTTGCAAACACCGGCCCCTTCGCTTGTGGGAGTTCAACCCAGAGGGACCACGTGCCATTCAAAGTTTCCTCGGCTTGACGCATGAGGAGATGTACAAGTCATTCTTCAGATCTCAAGTAGAGTGTCCGGATATTACCGAGGACGTGGGCCCTGAGCAGTAACCGCGTCGCCGAACAAGTAAGAAATCCTCTGGCTGAACACACTGTCTTTTATTCGTTACGGAATTATTTCTGAGAGTTCGCCTTTTGACCAGGACTGGCTAACAAAGGCGAAGATGATTCGGTGTTTGGCCCCCCTCCCTGAGGGTTTAGAAAATCCGGTATTGGAAAAAATGCTCGAGGCCGCACCTTGCCCGGAGCCCTCGAAGGAACATACCGTGGGGGATAATACGGGCGGACACGGGCCCCCATCGCTGCCCGTTCCAACCGAGGGAATGAGCGTCTCCATGAAGAAGGACAACCGGGGGAGGAAAAGGACTGCTTCCGAGGATCCGGAAGCTGAAGCCACCAAACGGGAGAAGAAGTCTCCCACAGAGGGTCCTTCCTCGGGGGGTGCTTTTGCCGCACAAAGTACGCGGGGGATCATCCCTCCAACGAGTTGTAAGTGATCTAGAATACTTTAATGGTAAAGGTATGCTATCTTTTTCTTCTGAGAAAATAACCACCGCATATATCTTGCAGTTCGGGCCTTAGCCCCTCTCAGATGAGCTCGTCTTTGGGGGATCTTCTTCCAGAGATGATGGAGAGCAAAATGCCTCCCCCGGACTCCTCCGCTCAAGAAGCGGGCGACCCCGAAGTGTCATCATGGAGGGCCTCTCCGGATCCAGTGAGGCCAGAAGATAATCCCATAGGCCCCCGAAGTCCCCAGCGTCCGGCTCCCGAAGAGAGTAGACAAAAGAGTCTGGCACCGTCTGGTGTGCGGTCGGACGTTCTGAAGGAGTTGGTGGGGCGAGCGGCCATCTTAGAAGAACACCGTATGATGATGGGTATGGTGGTGGAGAGAATCTCGTCCGCAGAAAGCAGATTACATGAAGCTTTTATGAGTCTACTGACAGGCTTTGAGGTACGTGAGATAATATGTGATAGTACTGCACATGTTAGGTGTGCCCTGTGTAGATAGTAGCCCCTGAGACTCTGGTTGTCGTCGAGAACGGCGGCGAACAGAGGATCATATTTCTAGGTAATAACCAGACTGCCCCTATGTGCAGGTGGTGGAAGCTCCGGTGGCTAGCCGGACTAGTGAGTTTGCCAAATTAAAACGGCAACTGGATGCGGCAGACGCCGACATCGAGCTTGTTAACAAGAGGCTTGATGAGGCACATGGTAAGTGCTATTATCTGGTGAACGCCACATAGCAAGAGCAGCATAATGCCAATATCTTTAATATGTTGTGACTGCAGATGGAGCTGCCATCATGGAAACCTTGCAGGCAGAACTTGCCTGAGCCAAGGAACAAGCGAGGATTAGTAATGCGGCTGCTTTGAAGGCGGCTGAAGAGTTGAAAGCCGAGAAGGCCGCACATGGCGAGAGCAAAGAGAAGATGGCCCAGATTGCCGTAGAATTAAACGACACTGCCGACCGTTGCCGGCATCTTGAAAAAGAAAACCGAGCGAAGGCAACTGACCTTGAGAAGGCCACGATGGCGGACAAAGACACCCGCTCTGCTATAAGAGCGAAGAAGGAGGAGCTGCGGGAAGCCGGGGATATTGCGGCTGGGAAGCCGTTCATGATACGGAGGAAGTTCGGAGATCCACGGTATGCCACTCTAGATTGTTGGAGACCTTCTCGCCGTGCTGAAAGCATAGTTGCAGAGTGTAGTGGAGCTTGTCCTAGGTGGGCGAGATGAGCACTGCTCTAGCCCCCGCGCCCTGATGCGTGTAGGCGCCATCCAAATACATGACCCAGCCATCCGGAGCCTCACTTCCTGGGAGGTGGACCGGTCATCTCCTTCCTCAAGTGTCGGGGCATCCGTCCATTCTGCCACAAAGTCAGCGAGTGCGACCTCCTTGATGACCCTGGTAGTGCTGAACTCCAACTGGAATGCTTGCAACTTGATGTTCCACTCGGCAACCCTTCCGGCTGAGTTTGGGCTCCTAAGTACCCTCTCCAATGGGTAGGCTAAGACGACCTTGATGGGGTGGCCCTAGAAGTAGTGTTGCAGCTTGCGCGAGGCCACTAGGAGTGCGAGCAGGAGTTTCTGGGGCATGGGGTATAGTGCTCTTGCGTCTCGTAGTACGGTGCTGACAAAGTACACCGGGTGTTCAACGAGGGGGCTACTGTCGAGGCTTGGGTCCTGTGGAGATCGGGGCATATCCTGAGGTGGAAGGATCCCTAAGACCCGATTGTCCTCAGGGGCTTCTGCGATGCCGCCCTGTTGAGCTTGGCCTTCCACCGCTGATGCCTTTGCTGCGCCTTCCTGACCCCGCGCCACTTCAGCCCTGGCTTGGCGCGGCGCGCCCTTGGCATGGTGCTCCTCCCAAACTACCACCAACGCCGCGTGGCGGAGTACGGGGTGGCAGCAAGGTAGAGTACCAAAGGCTCGAGGGGCCATGGTGCCACCATCACTGGGAGGGGGGGCTAGTAAGGTATTCCTTGAGGTCTTGGAAGGCCCGGTCAGCCTCCGGGTTCTACTCGAACGGGCCCTTGTTCTTCATGAGCTTGAAGATAGGTAAGGCGCGCTCTCCTAGTTTGGAGATGAAGCACCCTAACGCAGTCACCCGCCCCGCTAGCTTCTGCATCTCTTTGAGGGTCTGTGGTGGGCCCATGTCCTCGATGGCCTTGATCTTCTCTGGGCTAGCCTCGATCCATCTGTGGGATACGAGGAATCCCAACAGCTTGCCGGAGGGGACGCCGAACACACATTTCTCCGGGTTGAGCCTCAAGTTCACCTGGCGCAGGCTCTCGAAGGTCTTCTCCAAGTCTTGAATCAATGTCCTCGCCTCGTGAGACTTGACCACTATGTCATCGACGTAGGCCTCTGTGTTTCTCCCGAGCTGCCACCCCAGAGCGATGTGCATCAACCGCTGAAAGGTCGCGCCCGCGTTGCACAGCCCGAGGGGCATGCAGGTGTAGCAGTACACCCCACATGGTGTCAGGAAGGCCGTCTTCTCCACATCTTCTACCACCATCTTGATTTGATGCTACCCTGAGAACGCATCCAGGAAGCACAGCAGGTCACACTCGGCGGTGGAGTCAGCAATCTGGTCGATGCGCGGGAGTGGGAACGGATCTTGGGGGCAGGCTTTGTTAAGATTGGTGAAGTTGACGCACATCCGTTTCTTCCCGCCTTTTTCGGCACTACGACAGGGTTCGCCAGCCATTCGGGGTATCGGACCTCTCGGATGGTACCTGCCGCTTCCAGCTTGCGTGTCTCTTGGACGATGAAGGCCTGCTTCTCAGTGGACTACCGTCTTGCTTGCTGCTTCACGGGGCGGATGTTGGGGAATACCCTTAGATGATGCTGGATCACCTCCCTCAGGACCCCTACCAGCTGATTGGGCTCCCACGCGAATATCTCCTTGTTCGCGCGCAAGAACCTCACCAGGGCTTCTTCTTGTTCCGGGTCAAGGCCGGCTCCTATGGTAAAGGTGGCTCCTGAAGACCCGTCCTTGCTGACCGGCACCTGCTTGGTTTCCGCCTTGTCTTGGGTGAACATCTGCTTCTTCTTGGTGGGCGCGGCCTTCCTGGCCGCAGGGGTACCAGCGTCGGCGGGATGTGCTGCTGCCGCGGTCTTGAAGGCGAGCCTGAGCGCCGTCACGGCCTCCTTACACTATAAAAAAAGACACATACGTGACATTTTGGGCCAAACGAATTTTTTTTCTGTCATACATATGACACTTCTATGACGATAGTTGTGACAAAACCCGGTATCATCATAGATGTGGTTGGCTCCTACTTCTATGACAAAAAAATCATGAGAGAAAATGGGCTTTTCGTCCTAGGCGGGCCGGAGACACAGCTGCATGACATTCTTTGGGCTGTCCATGACAGAAAAAACCGTGGTAGAAGCGAGGGGGAGGAAAATTTCGGGGAGTTCCCGGTTACGGTGGGAGGTCAGGGGCCGAGCGATGCGCGTTTCTCTCGTACACGTACGCGCGTGTGTGCGAGGTGTTGGCTCTAACTGAACCCGAGCGAGGCGTTGGGCTCTAACTGAACCCGAGCGATTGCACTGCAGGCTACGCGTTACTGAACCCGAGCGATCGATCGATGGCTGTTAACTGAACCCGATCGAGCGATTCCTTCGCTACTTCTGCTAACTGAAGCCGATCGATCGGATGAACAGTGAGCGTTGCGGGGGGGGGGGGGGGGGGGGGGGGGGGGGGGGGGGGGTGGATGAACAGTGAGCGGTGGCGTTGCCTCTTGATGAACATGGCCCCATGGTGTGGAGGGCTGGATGAACAGTAGACGGTGGAGGGGTTCCTATGGAGGGGTGGTTGAACAGGACCCCGTGGTGTGGAGGGCTGGATGAACAGTAGACGGTGGAGGGGTGGTTGAACAGTAGCCGGTGGAGTAGAGCGCGGTAGAGGCAGGATGAACAGGAGCCTGCGGAGGCTGGAGAAGGTCGACGGTAGCCCATGGAGGCTGGAGGAGGTCGACGGTAGCCCATGGAGGCTGGAGGAGGTCGACGGTGGAGATGAACAGTATACCGTGGAGTCCCGTTTTGCAGTACGCCACACCCCTCCCGATGAACAGGACTCCCGTTTCGACCGTAGGAGGTCCGTTTCGTCCGTTTTGCGGTACGCCACACCCCTCTCGATCAACAGGACCCCCGTTTCGACCGTAGGAGGCCCGTTTCCTCCGTTTTGCGGTACGCCACACCCCTCCCAATCAACAGGACCCCGTTCCGAACATAGGAGGTCCGTTTCCTCCGTTTTGCGGTACGCCAGGCCTCGTTTCCATCGCCTGTTCCGTCCAAGCCCTCCTGATGAACACAACCACGCATTCCGTTCCGACCCAGTCGGTTGGCTCCCATGTGTTCCATTGCCTCCCGATGAACAGGACGCATTCCGTTGCCTCCCCATGTACATGACGCATTCCGTTGCCTCCCCATGAACACGACGCATTCCGTTACCTCCCCATGAACACGACGACGACGCTGTTTCTCCGTTCCGACCCAGCCATGTACACGAGCCCTGGCCGTACGTATGCGCGAGTAGGCGTTCGAGACCCTGCCCATATGTACACATGCGTGGCCGTATTTTCTTTCTTGCACACTGGCCGCTATACGTATGTGTACATGCTACGTGCATGGCTCTACTACGACACGTGTGTGCCTCTACTACGACACGTGCGCGCCTCTACATCGACCAGTATGTACGTACACATTCGCGACCATAATGAAAACGCTACGTATGCTTCGACCAGGTGGGTCCCGACTGTCAGGCACTTCCTTGCCTGCGAAGATGTAGCTGGTGGGTCCCAGCAGTCAGGGGGGCGAATCGTTTTTTTGCCCAGACACACTTCCTTGCGTACGAAGATGTAGCCAGTGGGTCCCAGCAGTCAGGGGGCGAATCATTTTTTTTGCCCGGACGCACTTCCTTGCGTGCGAAGGTGTAGCTGGTGGGGTCCCAGTAGGCAGGGGGGCGAATCGTTATTTTGCCCGGACGCACTTCCTTGCGTGCGAAGATGAAGCTGGTGGGTCCCAGCAGTCAGGGGAAACATTTTTTCCGTGAAATATAGTGGCCCGTCGGTGGGTCCCAACTGTCAGGTGGAGGAATCATTATTTTCCGCATAATAAGGAGGCACTTCGTTGCTGCGGCTGTGGACCCAGCTGTCAGCCTCTCCACATACAGTCCACGTCCGATGGAAGTTGTTCCTTGACCATGTTGACCAGGCCGCACCGAGAGCACCACGGCGGTGGACGACGGCGAGGCCTATGAAGGGGACGACGCGGAGCCGGGGAAGACGCAGCAGCGGAAGCCCGTGCGGAGAGGAGTACGAGGGTTCACTGGTTCGGCTGCAGTGTGAGGCTGCCGTCGCCGCAGGGCCTGGCCAGCGGTGGGAATAGTAGGGGGCGGTGAGGCCTCCGCGGTAGCACAACCGGCCACGGGAGGCAGGAGCATGCGGCACGACCGGCGCTGCTTTGGGCAGCTGGAGCAAGATGACCAGAGGTTGAAGAAGCACTACGGCCGTTGGATGGACATCGTACGGTCACTGGAGCTAGAATCGTTCATATTGACTAAGGTGACAAAGCCCTTCGTCCCCGTCAAGTTAGTTGGCCCACAAGTCATCCTCCCACTATGGTGGGTCCCAGCTAGCAGGGGGTAATCATTTTTTGTGCGTAATAAGGAGGCACTTCCTTGCGTGCGAAGATATAGCTGGTGGGTCCGACATGTCAGCGGGGGGAACGTTTTTTTTCGTGAAATACAGAGGCCCTTCCAGTGGGTCCCAGCTGTCAGGTGGAGGAATCATTATTTTGTGCGTACAGTCCACGGCCGATGGATGTCGTTCGTTGACCACGTTGACCAGGCCGCGCCGAGAGCACCATGGCGGTGGATGACGGCAAGGCCTAGGAAGGGAACGACATGGAGCCGGGGAAGACTCGGCAATGGTTGCTGCTACCTCTTGAGCACTGCGTTGGTTTTCCCCGAAGAGGAAGGGATGATGCAGCAAAGTAGCGCAAGTATTTCCCTCAGTTTTTGAGAACTAAGGTATCAATCCAGTAGGAGGCTACGCGCGAGTCCCTCGCACCTGCACAAAACAGATAAATCCTCGCAACCAACGCAAATAGGGGTTGTCAATCCCTATAGGGCCACTTACGAGAGTGAGATCTGATAGATATGATAAGATAATATTTTTGGTATTTTTATGATAAAAGATGCAAAGTAAAATAAAGGCAAAGTAAATAGCAAAGTAAATAACTAAGTAATAGGAGATCAATATGATAAAGATAGACCCGGGGGCCATAGGTTTCACTAGTGGCTTCTCTCAAGAGCATAAGTATTCTACGGTGGGTGAACAAATTACTGTTGAGCAATTGACATAATTGAGCATAGTTATGAGAATATCTAGGTATGATCACGTATATAGGCATCACGTCCGAGACAAGTAGACCGACTGCTGCCTGCATCTACTACAATTACTCCACTCATCGACCGCTATCCAGCATGCATCTAGCGTATTAAGTTAAAAACAGAGTAACGCCTTAACCAAGATGACATGATGTAGAGGGATAGACTCATGCAATATGAAGAAAACCCCATCTTGTTATCCTTGGTGGCAACAATACAATGCATGCCTTGCTGCCCTTACTGTACCGGGAAAGGACACTGCAAGATTGAACCCAAAGCTAAGTACTTCTCCCATTGCAAGAAAGATCAATCTAGTAGGCCAAACCAAACTGATAATTCGAAGAGACTTGCAAAGATAACCAATCATACATAAAAGAATTCAGAGAAGATTCAAATATTATTCATAGATAGACTTGATCATAAACCCACAATTCATCGGTCTCAACAAACACACAACAAAAGGAAGATTACATCGAATAGATCTCCACAGGAGAGGGGGAGAACATTGTATTGAGATCCAAAAAGAGAGAAGAAGCCAGCTAGCTACTAACTATGGACCCGTAGGTCTGAGGTGAACTACTCAAACTTCATCGGAGGGGCTATGGTGTTGATGTAGAAGCCCTCCATGATCAATGTCCCCTCCGGTGGAGCTCCGGAACAGGCCCCAAGATGGGATCTCATGGATACAGAAAGTTACGACGGTGGAATTAGGGTTTTGGCTCCGTATCTGATCGTTTGGGGGTACGTGGATATATATAGGAGGAAGGAGTATGTCGGTGAAGCAATAGGGGGCCCACGAGGGTGGAGGGCGCGCCTGGTGGGGGTGGGCGTCCCCGCTACCTCGTGGCCTCATGTTTCCTTTCTTGAGGCTAATCAGTGAGGCTAATCAATGGGCTATGGAGATGCCCACCGGTTGATGTTAATGCAAGGAGTAGGGATTGAAATGAAACGGATGCACTAGAGGTGTAAATGTATGAAAGCTCAACACAAGAAACTAGTGGGTGTGCATCCAACTTTCTTGCTCACGAAGACCTAGGGCACTTGAGGAGGCCCATTGTTGGAATATACAAGCCAAGTTCTATAATGAAAAATTCCCACTAGTATATGAAAGTGCCAAAACAAGAGACTCTCTAACATGAAGATTAAGGTGCTACTTTGAAGAACAAGTGTGGCAAAGGATAGTAACATTGTCCCTTTTCTCTTTTTCTCTCATTTTTTTTCTTTTTTTGGGCCTTCTCTTTTTTATGGCCTTTCTCTTTGGTAGGTAATCCATAAGTGGCTCTCATGATAGATTCATATGGTAATTTTATTTTCTTTCTAGGGAAG
The DNA here is from genome assembly GCF_003073215.2 of Triticum urartu. Taxonomy (NCBI): domain Eukaryota; kingdom Viridiplantae; phylum Streptophyta; class Magnoliopsida; order Poales; family Poaceae; genus Triticum; species Triticum urartu. The sequence continues at coordinate 451,342,864 of NC_053022.1, forward strand.
TTTTCCATGCCCTTTTTTAATGGAAATTGAAATCTAATATTCCCTTCCTTCATATCAATAATTGCACCAACCGTTCTAAGGAAAGGTCTACCGAGAATAATAGGGCAAGAAGGATTGCAATCTATATCAAGAACGCTAAAATCTATGGGCACATAATTCCTATTTGCAAAAATAAGAACAACACTAATTCTTCCCATAGGTTTCTTAATAGTGGAATCCGCAAGATGCAAGTTTAGAGAGCAACAATCAAAATCACAGAAATCTAGCAAATCACACAAAGTTTTGGGAATAGTAGAGACACTAGCACCCAAATCACACAAAGCATAAAATTCATGATCTTTAATTTTAATTTTAATAGTTGGTTCCCACTCATCATAAAGTTTTCTAGGGATAGAAACTTCGAATTCAAGTTTTTCTTCATAAGATTGCATCAAGGCATCAACGATATGTTTAGTAAACGCTTTATTTTAACTATAAGCGTGAGGAGAATTTAGCACGGATAGAAACAAGGAAATACAATCAATCAAAGAGAAATTTTCATAGTTAAATTCCTTGGAATCCATAATAGTGGGTTTAGCAACATCTAGGGTTTTAATTTCTTCAATCCCACTTTTATCAAATTTAGCATCAAGATCAAAATATTCAGAATTATTGGAACTCCTTCTAGGTAAAGGTGGATCATATTCAGTCCCATCATTATCAAGATTCATATTGCAAAACAAATATTTAATAGGGGACACATCAATAACTTTTAGATCTTCATCATTATTTTCATAGGAACTAGAAGAACACGCTTTTATAAAGGCATCTTTCTTAGCACGCATCCTAGCGGTTCTTTCTTTGCAATCGTCAATGGAAATTCTCATGGCTTTGAGAGACTCATTGATATCATGCTTAGGTGGAATAGATCCAAGTTTCAAAGAATCAACATCAAGAGAAATTCTATCAACGTTCCTATCCAAATCATCAATCTTAAGCAATTTTTCTTCAATCATAGCATTAAAATTCTTTTGCGAAGAAATAAATTCTTTAATATTAGATTCAAAATCAGAGGGCATCTTATTATAATTTACATAAGAATTGTTGTAGGAATTACCATAATTATTAGAGGGATTAATAGGATAAGGCCTAGGATTGAAATTTCCTCTATACGCGTTGTTACCAAAATTGTTCCTACCAACAAAATTCACATCTATAGATTCATTATTATTCTCAATAAAAGTAGACAAGGGCATATCAATAGGATCAGAAGAAACACTCTTATTAGCAAATAATTTCATAAGTTCATCCATCTTTCCACTCAAAACATTAATTTCTTCTACCACATGCACCTTTTTATTAGTGGATCTTTCAGTATGCCATTGAGAATAATTAACCATAATATTATCTAGGAGTTTGGTAGCATCTCCTAAAGTGAATTACATGAAAGTGCCTCCCACGACCAAATCTAAAAGATTTCTAGAAGCAAAATTCAATCCAGCATAAATTTTTTTGTATAATCATCCACAAATTCAAACCATGAGTAGGGCAATTACGTATCATTAATTTCATTCTCTCCCAAGCTTGTGCAACATGTTCATGATCAAGTTTATTAAAATTCATAATATCGTTTCTAAGAGAGATGATCTTAGCGGGAGGAAAATACTTAGACATAAAAGCATCTTTGCACTTGTTCCATGAATCAATACTATTTTAGGCAAAGATGAGAACCAAGCTTTAGCACGATCTCTAAGAGAAAAAGGAAATAGCTTCAATTTAACAATGTCATTATCCACACTTCCTTCTTTTGCGTGTCACACAAATCAACGAAGCTATTAAGATGGGTAGCGGTATCTTCACTAGGAAGGCCGGAAAACGGATCTTTCATGACAAGATTCAGCAAAGCAGCATTAATTTCACAATATTCAGCATCGGTAAGAGGAGCAATCGGAGTGCTAAGGAAATCATTATTGTTGGTATTGGTGAAGTCACACAATTTAGTATTATCTTGAGCCATTGCGATAAACAAGCAATCCAACACACAAGCAAGCAAAAGGCAAACGGGCAAAAAGAGGCAAATAGAGAGGGAGGAAGGAGAGAGAGGGCGAATAAAACGACAAGGGTGAAGTGGGGGAGAGGAAAACGAGAGGCAAATGGCAAATAATGTAATGCGGGAGATAGGGATTGTGATGGGTACTTGGTATGTTGACTTTTGCATAGACTCCCCGACAACGGCGCCAGAAATTCTTCTTGCTACCTCTTGAGCACTGCGTTGGATTTCCCCGAAGAGGAGAGGATGATGCAGCAAAGTAGCGTAAGTATTTCCCTCAGTTTTTGAGAACCAAGGTATCAATCCAGTAGGAGGCTACGCGCGAGTCCCTCGTACCTACACAAAAACAATAGCTCAACGCAACCAATGCGCTTAGGGGTTGTCAATCCCTTCACGGTCACTTACGAAAGTGAGATCTGATAGAGATGATAAATAATATTTTTGGTATTTTTGGTATAGAGATGCAAAGTAAAAAGTAAAAGGCAAAGTAAAAGCAAAGCAATAATAAAGTAATGGACATTGATATAATGAGAAAGAGACCCGGGGGCCATAGGTTTCACTAGTGGCTTCTCTCAAGAGCATAAGTATTCTACGGTGGGTGAACAAATTACTGCTGAGCAATTGACATAATTGAGCATAGTTATGAGAATATCTAGGTATGATCATGTATATAGGCATCACGTCCGAGACAAGTAGACCGACTCCTGCCTGCATCTACTACTATTACTCCACTCATCAACCGCTATCCAGCATGCATCTAGAGTATTAAGTTAAAAATAGAGTAACGCCTTAAGCAAGATGACATGATGTAGAGGGATAATTTCATGCAATATGATAAAAAAACCCCATCTTGTTATCCTCGATGGCAACAATACAATACGTGCCTTACTGCCCCTTCTGTCACTGGGAAAGGACACCGCAAGATCGAACCCAAAGCTAAGCACTTCTCCCATGGCAAGAAAAACCAATCTAGTAGGCCAAACTAAACTGATAATTCGAAGAGACTTGCAAAGATAACCAATCATACATAAAATAATTCAGAGAAGATTCAAATATTATTCATAGATAGACTTGAGCATAAACCCACAATTCATCGGTCTCAACAAACACACCGCAAAAAGAAGATTACATCGAATAGATCTCCACAAGAGAGGGGGAGAACATTGTATTGAGATCCAAAAAGAGAGAAGAAGCCATCTAGCTACTAACTATGGACCCGTAGGTCTGAAGTAAACTACTCACACTTCATCAAAGGGGCTTGGATGATGATGTAGAAGCCCTCTATGATCGATGCCCCCTCCGGTGGAGCTCCAGAACAGGCCCCAAGATGGGATCTCGTGGATACAGAAAGTTGCGGCGGTGGAATTAGGTTTTTGGCTCCGTCCCCGATCGTTTGGGGGTACGTAGGTATATATAGGAGGAAGGAGTTCGTCGGTGGAGCTTCGAGGAGCCCACGAGGCAGGGGGCGCGCCCTAGGGGGGGCGCCCTCCAACCTCGTGACCGCCTTGTGGCTTTCTTGACGGAGGGTCCAAGTCTCCCGCATCTTATCTGATGAGAAAATCACATTTCCGGAGGTTTCATTCCGTTTGGACTCCGTTTGATATTCTGTTTCTCTAAAACACTGAAATAGGCAAAAAAACAACAATTCTAGGCTGGGCCTCCGGTTAATAGGTTAGTCCCAAAAAAAATATAAAAGTGGAAAATAAAGCCCAATATAGTCCAAAACAGTAGATAATATAGCATGGGGCAATCAAAAATTATAGATACGTTAGAGACGTATCACGCTTCCCCAAGCTTAATTCCTACTCGTCCTCGAGTAGGTCAATGATAAAAACAGAATTTTTGATGCGGAGTGCTACTTGGCATAATTTTAATGTAATTCTTCTTAATTGTGGTATGAATATTCAGATCTGAAAGATTCAAGACTAAAGTTCATATTGACATAAAAATGATAATACTTCAAGCATACTAACTAAGCAATTATGTCTTCTCAAAATAAAATGGCCAAAGAAAGTTCATCCCTACAAAATCATATAGTTTAGTCATGTTTCATTTTCGTCACACAAGAATGCTCTCATCATGCACAACCCCGATGACAAGCCAAGCAACTGTTTCATACTTTAGTAATCTCAAACCTATAAAGTTTCACGCAATATATGAGCGCGAGCCATGGACATAGCACCATGGGTGGAATAGAATATAATCAGGGGGGTTATGTGGAGAAGACAAAAATGGAGAAAGTCTCACATCAACGAGGCTAATCAATGGGCTATGGAGATGCCCACTGATTGATGTTAATGCAAGGAGTAGGGATTGCCATGCAACGGATACAGTAGAGCTATAAATGTATGAAAGCTCAACAAAAGAAACTAGTGGGTGTGCATCCAACTTGCTTGCTCACGAAGACCTAGGGCACTTGAGGAGGCCCATTGTTGGAATATACAAGCCAAGTTCTATAATGAAAAATTCCCACTAGTATATGAAAGTGCCAAAACAAGAGACTCTCTAACATGAAGATTAAGGTGCTACTTTGAAGCACAAGTGTGGCAAAGGATAGTAACATTGTCCCTTCTCTCTTTTTCTCTCATTTTTTTCTTTTTTTGGGCCTTCTCTTTTTTATGGCCTTTCTCTTTTTTTGGGCCTTCTTTTTTTTATTCCTCACTTGGGACATTGCTCTAGAAAGTGATGATCATCACACTTCTATTTATTTACAACTAATGATTACAACTCGATACTAGAACAAAATATGACTCTATATGAATGCCTCTGGCGGTGTACCGGGATATGCAATGGACCAAGAGTGACATGTATGAAAGAATTATGAATGGTGGCTTTGCCACAAATACTATGTCAACTACATGATCATGCTAAGCAATATGACAATAATGAATGTGTCATGATGAACAGAATGATGGAAAGTTGCATGGCAATATATCTCAGAATGGCTATGGAAATGCCATAATAGGTAGGTATGGTGGCTGTTTTGAGGAAGATATAAGGAGTTTTATGTGTGAAAGAGTGTATCATATCACGGGGTTTGGATGCACCGGCGAAGTTTGCACCAACTCTCAATGTGAGAAAGGGCAATGCACGGTACCGAAGAGGCTAGCAAGGATGGAAGGGTGAGAGTGCGTATAATCCATGGACTCAACATTAGTCATAAAGAACTCACATACTTATTGCAAAAATCTACAAGTCATCAAAAACCTCGGTACTACGCGCATGCTCCTAGGGGGATAGATTGGTAGGAAAAGAACATCGCTCGTCCCCGACCGACACTCATAAGGAAGACAATCAAATAACACCTCATGTTTCAAATTTATTGCATAACATTTACCATACGTGCATGCTACGGGACTTGCAAACTTCAACACAAGTATTTCTCAATTTCACAACTACTCAACTAGCACGACATTGATATTATTACCTCCATATCTCAAAACAATCATCAAGCATCAAACTTCTCTTAGTATTCAAAACACTCTTAAGAAAATTTTACTAACTTTGAATACCTAGCATATTAGGATTTTAAGAAAATTACCATGATATTAAGACTCTCAAAATAATCTAAGTGAAGCATGAGAGATCAATAGTTTCTATAAAACAAATCCACCACCGTGCTCTAAAAGATATAAGTGAAGTACTAGAGCAAAACTATATAACTCAAAAGATATAAGCGAAGCACATAGAGTATTCTAAAAAATTCCAAATCATGTATGGCTCTCTCAAAGGGTGTGTACAGCAAGGATGTTTGTGGTAAACTAACAAGCAAAGACTCAAATAATACAAGACGCTCCAAGTAAAACACATATCATGTGGCGAATAAAAATATAGCTCCAAGTAAAGTTACCGATAGAAGTAGACGAAAGAGGGGATGCCTTCCGGGGCATCCCCAAGCTTTGGCTTTTAGGTGTCCTTAGATTATCTTGGGGGTGCCATGGGCATCCCCAAGCTTAGGCTCTTGCCACTCCTCGTTCCATAATCCATGAAATCTTTACCCAAAACTTGAAAACTTCACAACACAAAACTTAAAGTAGAAAATCTCGTGAGCTCCGTTAGCGAAAGAAAATAAAAGACCACTTCCAGGTACTATAATAAACTCATTCTTTATTTATATTGGTGTTATACCTACTGTATTCCCACTTCTCTATGGTTTATAAACTATTTTACTAGCCATAGATTCATCAAAATAAGAAAACAACACACGAAAAACAGAATAGTCTGTAGTAATCTGTAGCTAGCGCAATATATGGAACCCCAAAAATTCTAAAATAAATTGCTGGACGTGAGGAATTTATCTATTAATCATCTTAAAAAATAATTAACTAAATAGCACTTTCCAAATAAACATTACAACAGTTCTCGTGAGCGCTAAAGTTTCTGTTTTTTACAGCAAGTTCAACAAGACTTTTCCCCAAGTCTTCCCAACGGTTCTACTTGGCACAAACACTAATTAAACACAAAAAACACAACCAAAACTGAAGCTAGATAAATTATTTATTACTAAAAAGGAGAAAAAAGGCAAGGAATAAAAATAAAATTGGGTTGCCTCCAAACAAGCGCTATGGTTTAATGCCCCTAGCTAGGCATAACAAGCAAGAATAGATCTAGGTATTGCCATCTTCGGCAGGCAATTCTTCGATGAGGCATCTTCCATCTTTAGGAATTTCTTTGTTTTTATTAATTATCAAACTTTTAGGCACAAGATCAAAAAATTCATTTGTAACAAGTGGTTCCTTAATGATAGCAAAAAGATTGGGATGAATACTTATAGATTTGAGATCCGCATTTTCCTTACTAGATGATTCACCCTTATTTTGAGGAACGTACATAAGCTTGGCAACTTTAGTGGAAGGACTTGGAGTATTCTTTACAGAAGAAAAAGTGGTTCCCCAGTTGGTAATAATATTCTCAAGTTTATCGATCCTAACAGAATCGTGATTTATTTTCTCATTAACTATGGGTTCCTTTTCTTTAATATCTTTCAAAGTAACTCCTACTTTAGATCCATATTGAGAGATTCGGCTGTGGATCTTTTTATCCAAATTTTCAATTAACTGTACGGTAGAAATCTTATTTTCAATAATCTCAAGCCTTTGCATTACATGCTCCAAAGTTAATATAGTTCCATTAACCAAGAGAGGGGGTGAGCCAAATAAATCTAACATAGCATTATAAGAATCAAAAGTATGGCTACCCAAAAAGTTCCCTCCAGTAATAGTATCAAGAACATAACGGTGCCAAGGAGTAATGCCTACATCAAAATTGCGAAGCAGAATGGAAGTAGATTGCTTCCTAGTGGATCTATTTTGAGCATTGCAAATTCTATACCAAGCATCTTTTAGATTTTCTCCCTCCCTTTGCTTAAAATTTAGAATTTCATTCTCGGGAGGCAACGGAGAAGATAAGGGACTAGCCATAACGACAAGCAAACAAACTAACACACAAGCAAACAGAAAGCAAGCGGGCGAAAAGAGGCAAATAGAGAGGGAGGATAGAGAGAGGGCAAATAAAATGGCAAGGGAGAAGTGGGGGAGAGGAAAACGAGAGGCAAATGGCAAATAATGTAATGCGGGAGATAAGGGTATGTGATGGGTACTTGGTATGTTGACTTTTGCGTAGACCTCCCTGGCAATGGTGCCAGAAATCCTTCTTGCTACCTCTTGAGCACTGTGTTGGTTTTCCCCGAAGAGGAAGGGATGATGCAGCAAAGTAGCGTAAGTATTTCCCTCAGTTTTTGAGAACCAAGGTATCAATCCAGTAGGAGGCTACGCGCGAGTCCCTCGCACCTGCACAAAACAAATAAATCCTCGCAACCAACACAAATAGGGGTTGTCAATCCCTGTAGGGCCACTTACGAGAGTGAGATATGATAAGATAATATTTTTGGTATTTTTATGATAAAGGATGCAAAGTAAAATAAAGGCAAAGTAAATAGTGAAGGAAATAACTAAGTAATAGGAGATCAATATGATAAAGATAGACCCGGGGGCCATAGGTTTAACTAGTGGCTTCTCTCAAGAGCATAAGTATTCTATGGTGGGTGAACAAATTACTGTTGAGCAATTGACAAAATTGAGCATAGTTATGAGAATATCTAGGTATGATCATGTATATAGGCATCACGTCTGAGACAAGTAGACCGACTCCTGCCTGCATCTAGTACAATTACTCCACTCATCGACCGCTATCCAGCATGCAGCTAGAGTATTAAGCTAAAAACAGAGTAATGCCTTAAGCAAGATGACATGATGTAGAGGGATAGACTCATGCAATATGAAGAAAACCCCATCTTGTTATCCTCGATGGCAACAATACAATACGTGCCTTGCTGCCCTTACTGTCACCGGGAAAGGACACCGCAAGATTGAACCCAAAGCTAAGCACTTCTCCCATTGCAAGAAAGATCAATCTAGTAGGCCAAACCAAACTGATAATTCGAAGAGACTTGCAAAGATAACCAATCATACATAAAAGAATTCAGAGAAGATTCAAATATTATTCATAGATAGACTTGATCATAAACCCACAATTCATCTGTCTCAACAAACACACCGCAAAAACAAGATTACATCGAATAAATCTCCACAAGAGAGGGGGAGAACATTGTATTGAGATCCAAACAGAGAGAAGAAGCCATCTAGCTACTAACTATGGACCCGTAGGTCTGAGGTGAACTACTCACAATTCATCGGAGGGGCTATGGTGTTGATGTAGAAGCCCTCCGTGATCGATGCCCCCTCCGGTGGAGCTCCGGATTAGGCCCCAAGATGGGATCTCGTGGATACAAAAAGTTATGGCGGTGGAATTAGGGTTTTGGCTCCGTATCTGATCATTTGGGTGTACATGGATATATATATATATAGGAGGAAGGAGTACGTCGGTGGAGCAACAGGGGGCCCACGAGGGTGGAGGGCGCGCCTGGTGGGGGTGGGCGCGCCCCCCTACCTCGTGGCCTCCTGTTTCCTTTCTTGACGTACGGTCCAAGTCTCTCTGGTCTTATTCGTTGAGAAAATCACGTTCCTGAAGGTTTCATTCCGTTTGGACTCCGTTTGATATTCCTTTTCTTCGAAACCCTAAAACAGGCAAAAAACAGCAATTCTGGGCTGGGCCTCCGGTTAATAGGTTAGTCCCAAAAATAATATAGAAGTGGATAATAAAGCCCAATAATGTCCAAAACAGTAGATAATATAGCATGGAGCAATCAGAAATTAAAGATACGTTGGAGACGTATCAGTTGCCCACACGGTGGGGAGTACGAGGGTTTACTGGTCCGGCTCCCGTCACCGGAAAATAATAGGAGGTGTGGATGTGTAGAGGAATGGCCTGGCCAGCAATGAAGTAGGGTGGGGTGGTGCGGCCTGTGCGGCAGCACAGCCAGCCAAGGGAGGCGGGAGCAGGCAGTCCCACCGGAGCTGGTTTGGGCAGCTGGAGCAAGAAGATCAGATATTGAAGAAGCAGCACGACCATTGGATTAACATCCAACGGTCACTGCTGCTAGAATCGTTTGTGCACTAAGTTGACAAAGCCAAAGTACACGTCAACCTAGTAGACCCACAAGTCAGCCTCCAAATCTGTCCCAAACAGCATACAGCCCGAAATTTCTAGCCATATTCAAATTAATTTTAAATCTAAATATACCTTAATTTAAATTCAATGAAATTTTACCCGCACAAAAGCAATGAAATTTTAAAATATCAAAATCCAAAAGAAAATTATATTTTGGAACTAATTGCCTGTTTGCTGTATTTTTTCATTTTAAAGCCCATTTATTATTACTTATAGCCCATTTCTTATTACTTATAGCCCATTTTGTGGGAAAAATGCATCCCTCCTCGTCTTGAAAGATTTCTGGCCCAGCAGGGCGTAGAAAAGCAAGTAGGCCTATGTTGATTATTCTGCAAAAAACAAAATAGCTGGCTAGCCATTTTCAGAAATGAAAAAAACAAACTGGGTTGGTCATGTGCTAAACATATGAAATAAAAGCCTGGGCTAGACGGGCCACGGGTCCCGCACAAACCAGTTGATACCCTTCTCTGTCTCGAAAAAACAAAATTACTGCTCACGCTGCAGGGTCCCTACTGTCATCCTGACCATGTATAGTCATCTCGTTATTCCTCTCGGTTGTTGACCATGTTGACAACACCAGAGGGCGGCGCCGCGGCGAGCGAACCAAGGCGGAGGACGATGGTGAGGCCTCGGATGGGAACGAACAGGAGCCGGGGAAGATCATAGCCAGCCATGGGAGGCGGGAGCAGGCGGTCCCGCCGGCGCTGATTTGGCTTTGGCGGCTCGAGGAAGAATAGACTGAAGAAACGCGACAGACGTTGAATGTCAATCCAACGGTCAAGGTTGGCACAATCGTTTGTTGACTAAGAGGACACCAAGTAGCATATTTTTTATATATAGGAAGAAAACTGCGAGGAAAATGCGTTCGTATGCCGTCCTCCTCACAGGAATGTTCGCCACATAAGTGACTAGCACCCTTGGTTTTCAACAGAGAGGTCTTGGCTTCGAGTCCCAGGAACTCTCAATTTTTTCCTCCTTCCTTCCTCGCAAAAAAGGGAAAGAAAATCAAAGACTTGGGAAGGCGTACAGAACAAGTAGTGTACTAGTAAAGAGACGTTACCGAGTTTTAGAAAAAGGAAAGACATGCTCCTGTAGCTGGTTCGAATCCAAACCTAGACTATGACTATATATGGTGCTATGCTACTCTGCAAGTAATGAAACTGACATATCCAACATTCGCTTCTCCTCTTCTCTACTTACTCTGCCTAGCTTCAGAAGCTCTGGACGCAGCAACCATGTCCGCTGGCTACTCGTCCACCTGCTCTTCAGCAGGCAACAACTAGATATGCGCCAAGTCGCCACCCGTACCATCGCCTGTGGGTCTCATCACAGCCCCGCCGGCACGCGCACCGCAGCCGATTGCTCATCGCAACCCGCTGCCGTTGGTGTGGTGCCACTGCTACAAATCACGCAGAGTCATCCGTCGTGTCTCAACCACAATCCGCAACCCTAGCCGAGTCTTCTACAAATGCCCGAATCATGGGGTAATAATATGTTTAAGTGTTGTTCTGCTGCTTTCAGTTGCTGATTTTTTTAATAGTTTGGTTGATGATCTTCCAATTTGATTCGTGCATAAAAGGGAAGATTCGTGTGATTTGTATTTCTGGGAATTTGCTGATGTGGTGGAATGCAACTACGCTGATAGAATACCAGCAGGTTGGGGTGTTGGACAAGTAACTGAAGGAATGGCAGAAGAGGAAGATGCAAAGCAGAAGGTTAAAGATGCAGTTCCACTGATCATGGCCAAGCAACAGCTGCTCAACGGCCTTGACAGCAATGAGGAGATGAAAGAGCATGTGAAGATAATGGGCAAAATCGATGTGCTCTGTAGGATGCTTGTCTCTTTATTTGCAGTGTATGTAGCACTCGTGATGTATTCAGTGGCTACGACATGAGCTCTTTGCTGAAACTAGTAATGAATGAAACCTGTGTAGCAGGCTGGGCATAGTGTTGTGAATATCTAATGATTTCTATTAACGAAAATCAGGGGGTATCCCCTTTTGCTCATAGAAATAAATAAATAAATAAATAAATAAATAGCAGAGGCCCTGTCGGGTCAGCTTTGTTCTCATTCGAAGACATCGAGCAAATTGCAGTCCAACAGCAAACTATGTCATCAAAATCTAGTTTCACAGCCAAATATGAGTACAACTAAACAACAATGTCATCATGTTTTAGTTGTCATACAATCACCAAACACAAATCAGCATACATAACAAGTGATGTTCTCACAGCAAAATACTAAACAACATGTTCATCAGGTTTCAGTTGTCATAGCAAACACAATTTCACATAGTATATAAAAAAATGTCTTCTGATAGGCAAATACGACAAAAGCAATGTAATCATCATCCGCAGCAGCAGCGTCAACATCTTCGCCATGTGTATCAGTCTGAATCGTAATTCCCCACGGTGTCATCTTCTTCTTCGTCCTCAACGTCCTCGAACGTTGGCTTCTTCTTGATCAACTCTTGTATGTCCACAGCACAACACACAATCTTTTCGCCGGCGTCATTGACGTGATGGTTCTTAAAGATATTTGGAACATCTGTGTTATCTTGTACATCAGGAGCAGTGTAAGCATCATCTTGTTGTGCAACTTCATTAAACAAATTCCTCTCCTCAAACCTTTGTAATACTCTCCAGTCATCGCTACGTGCAAATGAGTCTTCCAAGAAAAATATATGTGTTGCTTGATTTGCCAAAATAAAAGGCTCGTTGGTCTGGTACGCTGCCTTGACATTGATGGATTTGAAATAATCATCAGCTCTCGGTTTTGCGATCCTAGAAAACAGGTTATACCAATGACAACACAACAGAACCACACACCGATGATCCTCGAAACTGGAGATATACTGCAACTGAACAATGTCTGTTATGTTAGCATACATTTTAGTTGTCTCTTTGTCATACGTATCCGTGCTCATGATGGCACTGTTTTGTGTCTTCCTGCCTTCGTCTCGTGCAAGGGTGTTGTAGTGCACGTCTCCAACAACGCAAGATTCGTAATGTCTTACCCGAGTATCAGGACCCATTGCTAGTGAGTAAAGGGCATCATCAACTGCATGCCCATTCTCCCGCATCTTATGGTTAGAAAATAGACAAGCTGATCATCTTATGTACTCAATATATTAAAAAAACTGACAATGCACTTCAAAAGCTTACATGGTTCTTGAACCATTTCGCAAATCCTGCCCTAACCAGTTTGTCAATGTTTCTTGGATTTTTGCGGCAGTAACTCCTCTTTGTAGATGCTGCACAACATAGTGATCGCGTCAAACATCTAAATATATAACAATGTGCTGCTAGTTTAGTAGATTACAATGTATAAGATGCAGTACTGCACTTACTTGATATAAGGTAGTATCTCAGGACATTTATTCAACACATACCAAACCATTTTGTCCAAATCTTTAGGTTTGTCCTCTTGTCGACTCTTCCCTATAACTCGAACAGAATAATCGAAAACATTGAGCCCGGGATTGTCTTCACCAACCTCTTTGCTAAGCTGATCAGCTGTTTCAATGTATTTTGAGCAGAATGTCAACACTTCTGTAGCAATGTAGGCCTCTGCAATGGAACCCTCGGGTCTAGCTCTGTTCCTAACATAGCCCTTGAAAGTGCCTAGTCGCCTTTCAATAGGGTACATCCAGCCATACTGTACTGGACCTCTAAGTAGTGCCTCATCAGGTAGATGAACAGCCAAATGCACCATCACATCAAAGACGGCTGGAGGATATATCTTCTCAAGGTCGCATAGGATAGTTGGTACCTTGTCTCTAAGACACTCCAAAGCATCTATCCTGATATTCCTACTGCAGAGTTCCCTGAAGAATTGTCCCAACTCTGCAACTGTTCTGTATAAGTCAGGGCGGCCCAATCCTCTAAGGATAACAGGTAAAACCCTTTGAAGTAGGACGTGGCAGTCATGGGTTTTCAACCCTTGTACCTTGTTTCCATATGCACTGACTCTCCTTTCAGGGTTGGAAGCAAATCCACATGGGAATCTCACACGTGACAGGACCTCGCAGAATTCTTTTCTTTTTACCTTGTCCAAGACGTACACAACTGGTGCAATATCCCGTGGTTTACCTTCATCTTGCACCTGCAAATCCTTTCTGACACCCAGGTGTGTCAAATCAATCCTAGATTTTAAGGTATCTTTCGTCTTGCCTTCAATATTAAGAAGTGTGCCGATAATGCTGTCACATATATTTTTCTCGATGTGCATCACATCAAGATTATGCTGCAGATCCAAATCTTTCCAATAGTCCAAGTTCCACAAAGTGGACCTGCGGTAAACAATAATCTCTCTTCTACCCTGCCACACTTCCTTTTCCCGCTACCATTACTAGGATGGTTTCCTGGTGTAATATGCCTAACCTTCTCTAATTCCACTTGCAACTCATCGGCGGTGAGCCTCTTTGGCGCATCACGGTTTTCATGCTTTGCATTGAAAACATGTCTTTGGTATTTTCTAGGATGCGGCTTGTCCTTGGCAAGGAAACGGTGGTGTCCAATGTAACAGATCTTGCTAAGTATTGCGTATGACAGCGGATTCCTGTCACAGCAAACACATGCATTGTAACCATGTGTCGTTCGCCCTAACATAGTGCCCAAAGCCGGATAATCATGGATGCACCAAATTATAACAGCACGCAGAAAGAAATCAGCTGGTGGGCTGCTATATAGGTCTCGAGTGAGAACACCCTTCCATAGCTGTTGAAGTTCCTCCACAAGAGGCTCCATGAACAAATCAAAATCCTTTCCAGGACTTTTTGGACCTGGGATGAGCAAGGCCATCATGTAGTTTGATTCTTTGGTGTAGACATTTGGAGGCATGTTGTAAGGGATAACAAGCATTGGCCACATGCTATATGTGGCGCTCTGGTGGCCAAATGGTTAAATCCATCTGAAGCTAAGCCAACTCTAATGTTTCTCGGGTTAGCAGCAAACTCTTTGTGTTTATCATTGAAGCTTTTCCACTCACTACCATGAGATGGATGGCTCATTACATTCTGATCTCTGTACTCCTGGTTCCTAGAATGCCACAGTACATCCTCTCTTGTTTCAGCATCATGAAACAACTTCTGCAATCTTGGTGTAATTGGAAAATGTCTCAGAACATTATGAGGAATCCTCTTCATAGCATCGCCATCTTTCCATCTTGATGATTTGCATTTCGGGCATTCACTTAAGTTGGCATAATCCTTCCGGAGCAGAACACAATTATTCTTACAAACATGGATCATATCTTATCCAATTCCAACTGGACGAAGGATTTTCTTCATTTTATTGTAGGTGTGTGGCAGCTCAGATGCATCTGGGAAAGATTTGCGGAAAGCAGCCAACATCGCATTGAATGATTTGTTGGTCATCCGCTCAGATGTCTTCACCTGAAGAAAGGTGACCATAGCTGAGAATACTGACAGCTTATTTCCTGGGGTGATAGCAACATTGCATTGTTCCAACATGCGGGCCCACCATTTTTCTTTTGCAGGTGAAAGTTCACGGAATGCAAGAGCATTTCGTATCATTGTTTCAATGTTGGTCAAACTCACTGGCTCCGCCACCACCACCTCCTCCTCCTCTTCCACCTGAGCATCAGGCAGATCAAGATGGTGATCTGCTGCTTCCACGTAGTCAATAACATTGACGTTCACAGCTTCACCATGATGAACCCACCTAGTATATGTGACCGACATCCCATACAAGTGTAGATGATTTTGCACAGTTGACTGGGGTCTTGTAACTGAATTCATACAACTGCTACACGGACAAAGCACATCTGATTTCGGACCACCGTATTCAGCTCTGCTAAAGTTCATGAAGTTTTCAACCCCCTCGACATATCCAGCGGAGAATCTTCGAGCAGAAGTTATCCAAGTCCTGTAGATCTGTTAGACATACAAATTAGTTCTTCTACTAGATATTACAGGAAAAACATATATGCTTTTTTATGAAGTACAGAAAAAAATACCTAGGTCGATGTCTAAAGCTATGGCAAGATATTTGGACAAGCGGATCTAAGTAACGAAATATATGTAAAGCTAATTCAGCAAACAGATTTGAGTGCCAAATTATGGCAGGCTGTTTCAGCAGTCAATGAGGCCGAGCACATAGCCATCGAACTATCGAAGGCCATCGCAGCAACAAAGATCGAGTATAAAACGGTGTAGAGCTATTTTACCTAATAGATTGGCTACTAGACCATGGCAATCTACGTCACAATAAATATATGGCGGGATATTTTAGCAACTAATCGGCCTTGGCATGCCATCGAATCTAAGCAGATTGAGTGCAGAACAGGGCAAGGAAGCTTCTTAAGCAGAGCATATTGATAGTAAACTACTTCCGCAAATAGTGAGATTAACAGCGTGTATCAGCTAACATTCAACGCTACACCGACATGAATGGAGCCTCAGTCTAGAATGCGCGTACCGTAGGAAAAGCTGACCGCTGTGCGTCTCCACACGAACGTCGCCAGCGGTGGCGGCGCTGACCGCCGTGCGCCTCCACAAGAGCATAACCAGAGGTGGCGGCGCGGCTAGAGGACGGCAGTCTATGAGAGCGTACTGTGGGACCAAGAGGATCGCCGAACCGCGGCCCGACATATCGGCGCGGCAGGGAGGGCGGCTTTGGCGGAGCGAATCGAGTGGAGGGGGCAGGGGGGAGGGGGGTTTGGGGAATATTATTGGCTAGTTGGCCGAAGGGCGGTTGAATCAGATTTGGGGGGAATTTTTGGGTGTGTGTGGGGGGGGGATTTTCACGCGGTGGGCGGAGGGAGTTTGGCGCATGGTCGGTTTCTCCATGTGCAGTCCCACGTGTCAGTGAAGAGGCAAGCCGAAGCACGTTCCGTTTGCGTGAGCCGTGTGTAGGACCGAACGTGTGTGGGGTGCAATGCGACCGCGACAGGAGTGCTGTGAGTGTACCGCCTTTTTTCCTTTTAAACTAGGTGCTTCGCCCCCTCAAAAAAAATTGTTGCTTCACGCGATCCATCGATACTACTACTAGTAATCCGGTAATCCCGACTAAAACGGCGCGGCCGAGTCTTTTCCCGCGTGATATGCTGGGAGGTTGGCTTAGTTGGGTTTTTTAGGACGAGTAATGCTACACCTACGTAATCCCAGTTACGTAATTAACGTAATGTGAAACGTGTGAGCTGTTGATTGTAGATTGGGGGGAGAGAGGGGCCCACCACCATGAAAATCAGGGGAGGAGAGAGAGAGGCAATTTACGTTAACCCTTTCATAGGTTCCCGTAGATGTAGAAAGATGTGAAATGCGTAAATGTGTAGTGGACGTACTATTGGAGTGCCTAAGATAATTTGTGTATGTATAGGCCCTATGTGTTTATTTTACTTCGCATGTTAGATTTGTCTCGGTTCAATAAAAAGCAGAGTTGGTTATGATGGTGTGCCTCTCATCCTGCAATATAGGCCGTCCGATCTATATCTAACGGATAGGAAGGAAACTATGACAATTTACCCGCACTCCTCTCCACATTTGCAGATAAGCCTTTCCCTCGTTCATCCTTTTCTCCCACAAGATCTTAATCTTCTGTGCAACGCACGGGCATCTTGCTAGTACTCCTACAATATGTATATTGTTGTGAATGTTCATATACACCGGCCAAGATTGATGCAAACACGACAAATTTTCATTACATTTCAAACTTTTATAGGACAAAAAAATAAAAGAAACCTGACCCTAAACCTATTCTATGGTAGCGACCGCCGTCCTCCATCTGCGATCTCTATGTACGGGGGTGGGGTTCAAGATCCATGAAGTGAAGGTGCGGTCTCCGACGAGGAAGAGTAGAACACGGGATACGGACCGGCCAGTTGGCACACCATGCCCTGCCGCCTCCCATGCCCTACTCATCCTCGAAGGAGTCCCCGACCTCGGCGGTGCCGGACGTTGGACAGCGGCAAGTAGGACGCGTGGCTGACGGTGCTCCCGTCGTTGGCCGCCAGCGTGGCCACCGCTTGTGGAGTCACGTCCGCGTCCGGCTACGCCGCTATTGCATTGCGAGAGGTGACTTGAGCGAGAGCGGCAGCCTGGAGCTTCATCCTCGAAGACAAGCTCTCCCGCAGAGCGTCCGCAAATGCGGTCATGGCGGATGTGGTGCCAGGTAGGAGGACGATGCGCTATGGTGTGGAGGTTAGCTGGGCGTTGCCGCTTTGAGTAGCGCATTCCGGTGAGGCCAAGCGTTCGGGTGTGTCATTAAGTCGCCGGAGTTGGTTCCTCGGGCACCGAGCCTCTTAACAACGACATACGAACGGACGGCATGAATGCGGGCAGCTGGCGCCGGCTGGGAACGCACCGCGCGATGGCGCGAGGGACGAGGGTTTTGGTGTGCCAGGGTAGTCAGTTGCGGTCGTGGCAACGTTGGAGATGCCCTTTGCTCACATGCAATCCCTGCATGTCATTGAAAAAGCAAGGTGCCCCGGCATGGTCTCAGGTCCAGAGGATGCAGTTGGCCGCGCTACACCACTCCACGGACGCGTCGCGACGCCCCATGCATCCTCGATGAGCCGGGTGTTGGGATGTGTATGGATTGTGGCCAAAGTGCACCTTACCAAAATTTTGGTCATGACCCAAATATTGGTCTTTGTTTGGATGGTTGCCTTTTTTTGGCATGCCAATGAACTCTAGCCAACTCTAGTTCATTTCTCTTGCCAATGTTGGCCAAATCATGGGCAACCAATACCTCAACCAAAATTTTGGTCATGACCCAAAGATTGGTCTTTGTTTGGATGGTTGCCATTTCTTTGGCATGCCAATGAACTCTAGCCAACTCTAGTTCATTTTTCTTGCCAAGGTCGGCCAAATCACGGGCAACCAATACCTCAACCAAAATTTTGGCTACTCGATGCTTTGATGGGGCAACCTTGGGCACAAACCAAACATACCGTTGGTCATGCCACAGCACTAACGCCACCCCCGGCACACTGAAACCGACCGTGTCTAGCGATGATATGAGTGTGTCGCTCACCGCGGTCGCCGTGTCCAGAGGCGGTGCTGGAGCTGCGCCCTGTTGTTGGCCCCAACGACCCACATGAACGGTTGTCGGTGGCGAGGAGGTCGTGGGCCAGCTCCTCCATTGGACTAGTCTACGCTACGTCGTCCCGACGGGTGTGCCCCACATGTTGGTTTCCCTGTTTTCCCGGCCATATTCCAGTGTCAGTGCTCCGCGTTGCGCATTAGGCCTTTCACTATGTAGGCCAAGCGAGACAACTTATTGTTTATTTGAGTCGTTCAAGTATAATCATGCGGAGTTTGCTTATTTCTCATTCCTCTCTAACCCTCTTCTCCATCGATCATGTCGCCCTCCAGTCGAGTCCATCCTCCCGCATGCCTCATTTGAACATTCCGCCGAGTATCATTCGCATGTACCCACCCTAGTCCTCTTTCAATAGATCTCCGGACCCCGAGATGAAATTGAGAGGGAACGAGTGGGGGCACGTGATACCTAAGGCGGATTCAAAATTTTGAACCGGTGATCATAGCATCCGCAAATCATATATAAAGGGTATTCAATGTTCGTTTCGTTTTTGAACGTACAATATACTCCCTCCTATCCTTTCTAGTTTACATATAAGTTTTATGTGTAGTCAAAGTATCTCTACTTTGATCAAAAAGGTATCAACATTCAACAACGCCCAATCAATATTGTTAGATTCGTACGTACTCCTAGATTTGTACTCGAGATGGTTTCCAATTTGACTATTGACAAGATTAATAGTACATGAGGTGTATAATGTCAAAATTATATCATTGGAAACTCCTTTCACATATGAATTTGACCGTATGCTTTGTGTAAGTTGCATGTCATATATTATTACTCTAACATTTGGTCAAAGTTAGCCTCGAAAAATGCATTAGACCCTGTAAGCTTTGTGTAAGTTGCATGTCATAGATTATTACTCTAACATTCGGTCAAAGTTAGCCTCGAAAAACGCATTAGACCCTGTATGCTTTGTGTAAGTTGCATGTCATATATTATTACTCTAACATTTTGTCAAAGTAGTATAGTGGAAGTGGATCCTTTGACGTAGGTATCCCTGCCTTACCCTCCCTTTCGGTCACTTACTGGCGGACCCCATGCTTGCTAGGCCCCGCATGTAAGTTACTCAATGGGTTCGGCCACGTCAGGGGATCCTCATCCGTAGTATACTCCCTCTGTTTTTATTTACTCCGCATAAAACGGAGGGAGTGGTGGTATAATAAATGACGCGGGCGGGGGAGGGGGAGGGACATCGGTTTTCTCTCAACTGTGGTCCCACAAGCGAGCGAAAATGCAAGACGAAGCGCGTTCCATTCGATGAGCGACATGGAGGGTCCAGCGTGCCGGGCTGCAACGCGAACGCGACAAGAGCGATGTATAGTCAAAACCGATTGATCGGTCATCACCGGAACCACTATTCACACCAGAACCTTCGCTGCTCAGCCTACGCCAGCCACTGCCCTAAAACCACACCAAATCTCCAGCCCATTCCCCCACCTTTCGATCCCTTAGCCCGCATCAAGTGTCCCCTAGTTCACCGGAAAGCCATGGTGCGCCGCAAGGTCACTTACTACAAGATGCTGACGCCGGAGTGCCGCGCAGAAATCACGGCGGCGGTCGGCGCCACAGACCTCCGTTCCCAAGCTCGCTTTGTGGCGGGCCAATCCCCGAGTTCTCTACAGCCAAGCTACGAGGAGGAGGAAGCCGATCCAATGTTCATGGCGGAGGTCACGGCGCAGAAGGCCCCCGATGGGTATGAGACGATGGACGTCGACTTCGTGTTGGCGTCCGAGTCCCCCATGGTGCAGGCGGACCAGCGGTTCAACATGGCGATACTAAAGGAGGACCGGCAGGCAGAGGCTCAACTCGACGCGGAGCCCGCGCATACCGCTGCCATCGAGGCTCTCCTGCAGGTGGAACCGGATGCCGTGGATGTGAACCGGGCGGCGGAGGCTCAACTTGAGGCGGAGTGCGCGGATGCCGCTGCCATCGAGGCCCTCCTGCAGGAGGAACTGGACGTCCTGGACTTGAACTGAGCGGCAGAGGCTTGACTCGATGCAGAGCGCACGGATGCCGCTCTCATCGACGCCCTCCTGCAGGCGGAACCGGACGTCCTGGACTTGAACCGGGCGGCGGAGGCTCGACTCGATGCAGAGCGCGTGCCGGGGCGCTGATCCACGGGCACCTATGGGACCCGCGGGCCGGGTCCCTTTCGGTTCGGCGGGGGCGGAGATCGTGCAAAGAGCAAATCGAGGCGAAGCACACGAGCGATTTACCCAGGTTCGGGCCGCACGGATGCGTAAAACCCTACTCCTGCTTCATGGTTTTGTATTGATTTCTAGATCGGGAGCGCGGAGTGCTACAGTACACACCAGCGGCCAGCAAGACCGAGCGTGAGTGTTCGAACTGGCTAACCCCCCTCTACATTGCACACGGGCCTCCTTTTATATGCTCAAGGGGCTACCGACAGGTGGCAACGGAGGTAAAGGGCAAAAATGGAAAGGTGCTGTGGTAGGCACAGCTACCTGCTACAGTGTATCATACCTAACCCTGACGGCAGGGGACAAGGGTCTTAAATGCCCGTCTGTGTCGCCTAAACAGTGCGAAAAGGGACCGCCAGGGACGCCACCGTTCGCCACGATGGCGATCTTGTCGGCGCCGCTTGCCACCGCACGTCCCTAGCTGCACAGCCTTCCGCCACGTACGCCTGGAAGGGCCCCAGATCGACACGTTTGTGGATGTGCTGGAGCGCGGGCGCGGAGAGGTGGCTTGCCGCGGCGAGCGCCTTGCCGCGGTCGTTGTCTTGCCGCGTCCGGGAGCTTGTCGCTCACCGGGTCTTGCCGGAACGCGTGGTGCGCCGCGGCAAGTTCCTTGAAATGCCTTGAGTGGCCTTCCCGGCAAGCTCCTCTTGCCGGGGTCTTGTCTTCTTGACTTGGACACTTTGTTCTTGAATGGCTCCAAAGGAACCACGGAGGATCTTGGTGGTCACCCGGCAAGCCTTGCCGCGGGATGCTGCGACTGCCCGTGCACAAGTTTGGGATACTAGGGTACCCCTACTCTAGTACACCGACAGGAGCCCCCGGGCCTGGGCCATACATGGTGCCGAGCGCTGTTGGGCCAGGCCCAAAACAGGGCACGGGCACGCGCGGCCTAGGTTATGCCGTATCTCACTCCGTATCCACCGCGCCCTCCCCGAACGGCACGCGTTGAATGCGGCGTCGTGGAAGAGGTCGTGGGGGTTTCTTTATTCGGAAATGCGGAACGTCCGCCCCCTCCCCCTTTATAAGCAGGGGAAACAGGGGCAGTTGGCCCACTCGCCCGTTGCCGTTCCCAATCTCAGAAATCTCCGCCGCTCCCTTGCCTCCCCAAAGCTGAGAGAGAGAGAGAGCAGCGCTCCGCCCCCCATCGCCACTAGCACCACCAACGCTGTCGACCTCCTCCACTACTTCCGCCATGGCTCCAAAAGCCGACAAGGGGAAGACCGTGAAGACGATCGAGGCGCAGCGGCTCGCGGCGCTGTGGAAGGAGCGGTCTGTTTTCCCTCCCAAGCTCGGCGCGAAGGAGCTGAGGGAGAACTACTATCTGTTCTGGTCGGCGGAGACGCGCGCGCATCCGCGCACAAAGGTTCTCCCCACTGCCGCTTGGAAGAAGGCTCCGAATGGGTACCCCTTCTTCGCATTGTTCTTCTATTGCGGGCTCTGCCCGCCCTTCTCTGATTTCTTCTACGACATCATGAACACCTATGGATTCCATCTCCTTGACTTCACCCCCAACGCCATCCTGACAATGGCAGTTTTCCCACACCTCTGCGAAAACTTTGTCGGAGTTCTACCCAACGTAGCCCTCTTCCGCCACTTTTTCATACCCCGAGTAGAGAGAGGAGAGCCTCTATCCGGCGGGATTGCCTGGATCTCAAGGCCCGGCAAGAAAGAGACCTATCTGGAGGGAGAATTCCGCGGCAAGTGGGAGGAGTGGAGAGCTGATTGGTGCTGGATTGACGAGGAGAGCCCGCAGCCATTCACCATCCGACGCCGACCCCCAGTAGCATGCGGCAGCGATTGGAGTGACATGGCTCCGGAGGACGCCAGGCTGAAGATTGCCGTCACCAGGATCCTGCGCCTGAGGCTTGCCGGGCTTACTGTTGGCGCTGTTGGCGCAGACTTCCTTCGCCGCCGCATCGCCCCCCTGCAGGAACGGGGGAGGCCCACTTGGGAGTTCAAGAACGCGGCAGACATCATGAGGCTGCGGCCAGGCCTCAATTACAACTTCACAGTCCTGGAGCTCAACGCGATGCTGCAGGAGCTGTTCAAATATGACCCCCAGCATCCCGAGGTGTTCAGGTTGCCGGGGGGCGTCGTGCCTTTGTGCAACAATTCCGCGCTCGACCGCATCCGTGCAATGATGCCGGAGTGCGACTCGCACGGGATTGTGCCAACTTGGCAGGAGCCTGCAGACGAGGTCGTGCAGCAATTCTTCGACGACTTGGTGGAAGTGCCAATCCGCCTCGACGAGAAGGACGGCCTCACCCGCGACACCACGGATGCGGAGATGGCGCTCATCGCCACTAGGCTGAAGGAGGCAGCGGCAGCCGCAGCCGCGGGCGAGTTCGGGGTCACTGTGGAGGAGGCCGATGCAGCAGAAGCGGCAAGCCGTGCCGAGCGAGGGGAGCCTGCCGGCAAGAAGGGGCTTGCCGGGCAAGACACCGAGCCGAGCGAGCCCACCAAGGACGCGAGCGGCTCGTTGCAAATCGACTCTTCTTCCACCTCGTCTTCAGACAGCCCACCAGAAGCAGAGCCTCCATCCCCACCAAGAAGGCGTCTCCGCAAGGTTGGTGATGTGGCGGAGCGGCAAGCGGGCCAACAGTGGCCACGCCGCGTGACACGCTCGACCACGGCAAACACCGTTGCCGCGGGAGCGCCTCATGCTACGACGGCAACTGGAGCGGAGTCTAGCCGGAACACCGCTTCAGTCCCTGCCGCTACTCACGCCGCGCCGACAGCCGGAGCGGGGTCGTCTCAGACCGCCGCCACTACTCCCGCCAAGCGGCCAAGGGAAGCTTCTCCTCCGCCTCCTCGCTCCGGGCGCGCGCCAGGCTTCGACTTCTCCGCGTTAAGCTCCGACGAGGAATAAGAAGAAGAGTAAGCTTCTCTTGTTGTACTTGCATTTCTTCAACTCTTGCTGTTGGTCTTGTTTCTCACATGCTTTTCCCTGAACCTGTTCCTCTTTAGGACTCTGGCCCAGAGAGCGGCAAAGAGAGCTAAGGCCCCGGTGATCATCATCGAGGACGAGCCCACTGTGACAACTGGAAAAGGGGAGATGGAGACAGCTTCTGTCAGATCCATCGGCAGATGGAGACAGAGGTCGCCGCCGATGAAGCAGCCAGTGCTGGAGACGCCACCGGCGCAGAGGCCGCCAAGGCTGACGCCGCAGCAACTGGCGAGGAATCTGGCGATCATACTGACGGCCCTGAGGCCGCAGGAGCGCCAGGCGCTACGCCGACCGCCGACCCATCCGCCGAAGCCGCAGCGCCAAGTTCCAAGGAGCCCCAGCCGGGCGTTTATTTGAAGGCCGGCGA
This sequence comes from Triticum urartu, assembly GCF_003073215.2. Lineage (NCBI taxonomy): Eukaryota > Viridiplantae > Streptophyta > Magnoliopsida > Poales > Poaceae > Triticum > Triticum urartu. Next base: position 451,367,046 of record NC_053022.1, read on the forward strand.
CGACGTCTTCATCAATCTTCCCTGGGCATCAAGCTCCGGAGCTCCGGTCGATGGGGAGGTCTTCGACGGAGAAGTGCTCGCCTCTGCGGGGCTGAAGCTGGTCGATGCGCCAAGCAGCAGCAGCAACGAGCCCGAAGAAGAGCGGCTGATGCGCAGGTTGATGTCGCTCTACCGCGCGCGACAAGCCAAGCTGGAGTCCCGCGAGGCGCTTGTCGCGAAGGCGGGAGCAGACATTGAAAAGCGCGCGGAAGAGCTCGGAGGTTTCCACCGGGAAGCCCTCCGATCCCTGGCGAAGGAGCGGGAGCAGCTCGCTGAAGCGCGGAAGGTCTTTTTCCTCGAGAAGGCTGAAGCCGAAGAGCGCTAGCGACTTGCCGCTGTGAAGCTAGCAGCGGAAGAGGGCGAGCTGGCGCAGCGGAAGGTCAATCTCGACGCCCACGAGGAGGAGCTTGCCTCGCGCGAGGAGAAGCTTGGCGGAGCCCTCAAGCAAGTGGAGGACGCTGCCGCCGCCGCCGAGGCCGCCAAGGAGGATTTGAAGACGAAGGTGGCGCGGCTGGAGGCCGATCTCTCCGAGAAGGGCAAGGAGCTCAGCATCGCCAAGGCCTCCAACGTGGATCTTGAGTTGAAGCTAACCACTTTGACCAAGACTTTGGACAGCGCCAAGAAGCGGGAGGTGGCCTTGAAGGAGGAAATCAAGGCCGACAAGGCGCTGCTGGAGAGTGCTGCCACCGCCCAGAACACCTTCAGGGAGACTGTGACGCACTGGACGGAGAGTCTAGTGAACGCCGCCACAGATATCGACAAGGAGCTGGCGCAGCTGGGGATGGAAGATCTTGGGTATCCCTCCGACGACAACCTCCAGCCCAGCGCCAAGCTCGTCCTATTTTTCAAGGGCGTGGCGACGGCCCTTCAGCGACTCCGAGAGAGGATCCCCAAGCAACTAGCTGACGAGTCACGCGAGATCTGCGCAGGAGCCCTCGAGAAAGTGTTGATGAAGGTGGCCTTCCGCAATCCGGGCCTCCGCCTCACCAACATCCTCAGGTCCTTGCCGCCAGAAGCTGATCTGGAGGAGCTCAAGGCCCTTGTCGCACCCATTGTGGACAAGGTGAGCGGGATCAAGCGGGTCGAAGGCAATCGCGTAGATTAGGCCGCTCATTTCTTCTTTTCTTGTCGCTGCCCATCATGTCATGAAAACAATCTGTTAGAGCTGCGACAAGCTATCTTTGTAATGTAACTTGACTGTTGGCAATGATTGCAACGTTACTCCCTTTACTTGATTCCTCCCTTTGTATGTTTTTGCCCTACGCTTTTAGGGAACTTGCCGGTGCAGGCACCTGAGCCGCGAGCGCTGAGTGCGGAACGTCAGCAGCCTGCTGGCGGTGCCGCTACTGGCAAGAAACCTTGTCACAACTAGTTGCAGCTCACTTAAGTTGCTGAGCGAACTCGAAACAAAGTAAGGGCGCTAGCGGCTCACTTAAGTTGCTGAGCGGACTCGAAGCAAAGTAAGGGCGCTAGCTGCTCACTTAAATTGTTGAGCGGACTCGAAACAAAGTAGGGGCGCAACTAGCTATGAGTTGGTTCCTCCGCGCACAGGTTTCCCATACAAAGTGTGGTCGTTCAAGGGAGATAACTTAAAATTTAAAAAATTCGATTGCTCAAACTTTGGCAACTTAGCTTTTCTGTTGTTTGCTTCCCGGCAAGGCGAAACTTTCTTGAACGACGCCTGACCCATACCATCCATCGTCTTCTCCTTTCCCCCCCGGCAAACTTGTGGGCGAGGGGAACCTTGCTTTCAAAAGGAAGAAGAGACAATACAGATATGGAGCTTTATGGCTCGTTATTGCTTACTGTGGAGTAGGTGCTGCACAAAGTGTCAGATCATATATGCCAGAAAATAGAAAGCATAAAATTGAAAAAATGTGCGGAGCACATGAGCTTTACTTATGCGCGGGATCTGCGCCCGGCTTCGTACAAAGGATTACATGAAACAGAGGCTAGACTTGTACAAAAGGTGGTTGCCGGAACAGGTTCCGACAACCGTGCCTTACGGGTAAAACTTACGAAGATGCTCAATGTTCCAGGAGTTGCTCACCGGAATGCCATCTTCGGTCTCAAGGCGGACAGTGCCAGGCCTAGTGACTCGTTTCACCCGGTAAGGGCCTTCCCACTTCGGCGTCAACTTGTTGGAATTCTTGGCGGACTGAACGCGCCAAAGAACAAGGTCGCCTTCCTCGAGAATTCTGGCGTTAACTTTGCAGCTATGGTAGCGGCGCAAAGCTTGCTGGTAGCGAGCAGCTCACACAGCAGCCTGAAGACGGTCTTCCTTAAGGAGCAGCGCGTCATCTTGTCGCAGCCGCCCTTGCTCGAGCTCATCATAAGCGAGCACTCGAGGTGACCCATATACGAGTTCCGTGGGGATAACTGCCTCTGCTCCATAGACTAGAGCAAAAGGTGTCTGTCCAGTGGCTCGATTTGGCGTCGTTCTGATCGACCAAAGAACCACCGGCAGCTCCTCGATCCAGTTTCTTCCGCACTTGTGCAGCCTGTCGAAAGTTCTGGTCTTGAGCCCGCGCAGCACTTCAGCATTTGCCCTCTCCGCTTGACCATTGCTTCTCGGGTGAGCAACAGAAGTGAAGCAGACCTTGGCACCAAGATCTTGGACGTACTGCGTGAAGGTGCGGCTCGTAAATTGCATGCCATTGTCGGTGATTATCCTGTTAGGGATCCCGAAGCGGCAAACAATCGACCTGAAGAACTTGACTGCTGACTGTGCTGTCACCTTCCTCACTGGTTCCACTTCCGGCCACTTTGTGAACTTGTCGATTGCAACGTACAAGTACTCAAAGCCCCCAACAGCTCGGGGAAAGGGGCCGAGGATGTCGAGCCCCCAGACCGAAAATGGCCAGGATAAAGGGATCGTCTGGAGAGCTTGAGCTGGTTGGTGTATCTGCTTGGAATGAAACTGACACGCTTCACACTTGGTTACTTGTGCAGTTGCATCCTGGAGGGCTGTTGGCCAGAAGAAACCTTGCCGGAATGCTTTACCGACAAGTGCTCTTGCGCCAATGTGGTGACCACATATGCCTCCATGTATTTCTGCCAACAGCTTTTGTCCATCTTCCCGGGGAATACACTTCAATTTCACACCGTTGAGTCTTCTTCTGTACAGTGTCTTGTCGACAAACTGGTACATACTTGACTGCTGGGATACTCTCTCCGCTTCTTCTTGCTCTTCGGGAAGTCCTCCTGTCTGAAGGAAATGGACAATCTGCCGTGCCCATGTTGGAGCTTGTGGCTCGACAACAAGGACTAAAGGCAAATCTGCTGCTGCGGGAACATCCGCTTCCACGGCAAGAACCTGCGGCTCTGCCGGAGCTTGACGTTCCCCGACAAGCTTTCCAGAGCAGAACTTGTCGGGAGCTCTTGCTTCAACGGAACAAACCCTAGGGTCTGCCGGAGCAGACCGCTCCTCAGCGCTCTTGGTGTTGATCTTGGAGACTGCTACGGGAATATCCGCTTCTACGGCAAGAACCTGCGGCTTTGCCGGAGCGTGACGTTCCCCGGCAAGCTTGCCGGAGCAAAACTTGTCGGGAGCTCTTGCTTCAACGGAACAAACCCTAGGGTCTTCCGGAGCAGACTGCTCCTCAGCGCTCTTGGTGTTGATCTTGGAGACCTTCTTGGCGGCGGCTTCGGGGAGTTCTGCCGGCCAATAGTCACCAGAAACCAACTTCCTCTTCTTGCTCTGTCCAGTTGATGGCGTTACGGACGGCTGAGTCAGCTTGAGCACAAAGATCCCTGGTTCCACAGGTAACTTAAGTGCGGCACACTTTGATAGGCCATCTGCAATGGCGTTTTGAGCTCATGGAACATGGTCCATTTGTAGGCCGTCAAAGTGTTCTTCTAGCTTTCTCACTTCGTCGACGTAAGCTTCCATCAACGGACTCTGATAACTCTTGTTTACTTGGCGGACGACAAGCTGTGAGTCACCCCTGACAATGAGCTTCTTGATCCCAAGGTCTGCCGCGGTCCGGAGACCGGCAAGCAAGCCCTCGTATTCTGCAGTATTGTTCGTTGCTTGCTCTTTGGGGAAGTGCATCTGGACTACGTACTTGAGGTGCTCACCGGTGGGTGCGACAAGCAGCACGCCAGCGCCGGCACCTTGCAGCGAAAAGGCACCATCAAAGTACATCAGCCACTCTTTGCTTGCTTCCTTGTCGGGGATGCTCGTTTCTGGAATTTCTTCATCTGGTGTTGGCGTCCATTCTGCTATGAATTCTGCCAATGCTCTGCTCTGGATAGTTGAAGTGCTTTCAAACTTGAGGCCAAAGCTTGACAGTTCCAGTGCCCACTCAACAATCCTGCCTGTCGCTTCTAGATTCTGCAGTATCCTCTTCAGCGGAAAGCGAGTGACAACTGTGATCTCATGTGCTTGGAAGTAATGGCGCAGCTTTCTCGAGGCCATGAGAAGGCCGAAAAGCAATTTCTGCACACCAGAGTACCTTGACCTAGCCCCCTGCAGAAGGGAACTGACAAAGTAAACTGGGCGCTGCACCATCTTCTTGTGTATCTCGTCGTGTATCTGCGCAGATTCATCTTTGTCGGGACCAGAGCTTGTCGGGGAGGCTCCCTGCTTGTCGCTGGATGCGCTTGCCGCGGTTGCTGGCTCATCATCTGCCTCCCTCTCTGCTACTAACGCAGCACTAACCACTTGATTGGTTGCCGCTATGTATAGCAGCAACTTCTCTTGTGGCTTAGGTGCGACAAGTATTGGAGGGGAGGATAGGTATCTCTTCAGGTCTTGCAGCGCATCCTCCGCTTCCGGAGTCCATTTCATTGGACCTGCCTTTTTCAATAATCTGAAAAACGGCAGGGCGCGCTCAGCAGACCGAGATATAAACTTGCTGAGAGCAGCCACGCAACCGGCAAGTTTCTGTACATCCTTGACGCGCTTTGGTGCTTCAATCTGCTCAATGGCCTTGATCTTGTCGGGATTGGCTTCAATTCCCCGCTGAGACACGAAGAACCCGAGAAGCTTGCCAGAGGGAACTCCAAACACACACTTCTCTGGGTTGAGCTTGAGGCTAATCTTGCGCAGATTTGCAAAGGTCTCGTCTAAATCTTGAATCAGGGTTGCTCTGTCCTTGCTCTTGACCACTATATCATCCATGTAGGCTTCCACATTTCTGTGCGTTTGTGGCTCAAGAGCAACATGGACTACTCTTGCAAATGTCGAACCAGCATTTTTTAATCCGAAAGGCATCCGTACGAAACAGTACGTGCCACATGGAGTAATAAATGCGGTCTTCTCCTCGTCCTCTTCTGCCATGAAGATCTGATGATATCCTGAGTATGCGTCAAGGAATGAAAGCAAATCACATCCGGCGGTGGAGTCAACAATCTGGTCAATGCGCGGCAAAGGAAATGGGTCTTTGGGACAAGCTTTGTTAACATCGGTGAAATCGATACAAAGTCTCCATTTACCGTCTGCCTTGCGCACGACTACAGGATTGGCCAACCACGTGGGATGGAGCACTCCTCTGACAAGGCCTGCTGCTTCCAGTTTCTTGATCTCTTCTGCAATGAATTCTTGGCGCTCCACTACCTGCTTCCTGACTTTCTGCTTGACGGGCCGCGCATGGGGACAAACGGCAAGGTGGTGCTCAATTACCTTCCTGGGAACACCGTGGATGTCAGACGGTTGCCATGCAAACACGTCGACATTCACCCGTAGGAAAGCAACGAGCGCGCTTTCCTATTAGGCTCGAGTGTGGCATTGATGGTGAAGGTACCACCAGTGCCGTCCTCCTTGGTGGATACCTTCTTCGTCTCTGGCGGAGCTGCCATCGTCTTCTTGCACTTGCCGGTGGAGCTCGATGGTGCGTCCTCGACGGCAGCGCAGCACTCCGAAGAGGTGCGCTTGCCGGAGTGGGCATCAGAACACTTGCCGGACTTGGTCTTCTTCCCCCCGGGAGCTTCAGCGGCAAGTGGATTGCGATCTGCCGTGGCTGCTGCTTCCCGGTAGATCTTGTCGGCACAGATAAGAGCATCCTTCTTGTCGCCGGGGACAGAAATGACGCTTATCGGGCCTGGCATCTTCAGCATCTTATATGCGTAGTGAGAGGCTGCCATGAACTTGGCGAGTGCTGGACGGCCAAGTATCCCATTGTAAGGCAATGGAATATCGGCAACGTCGAATGTGACCTTCTCAGTTCTGAAGTTTAGCTCGCTGCCAAATGTTACCGGCAGCGTGACCTTCCCCTTCGGCTTGCTCCTTCCCGGATTGATTCCTTCGAATGTGCCGGTCTCTTCAAGCTCGCTGTCGGGGATCTGGAGTTTTTGGAGTACAGCAGAGGAGATCAGGTTTAAGCCGGCCCCGCCGTCAACTAGCATCTTGGTGACCTTGAGGTTCTGGATAGTTGGTGAAACCAACATCGGCAAACACCCGACCGCAGTTGTGCGATCAGGGTGGTCCTCAATGTCAAAGATGATAGGCGTGCTGGACCATTTCAGAAGTTTGCGCGATTCGACAGGTGGTTCCGCTGCATTGACTTCCCGCACCCACTGCTTGAGTTGGCGGTGTGAAGTGTGCAGGGAAGCGCCGCCGTCAACGCACAAGACCTCTGTGGCTTTCTGAAACTCCTGCTCACTGGTCTCGACATCATCCATGTCTTCGTCGTCGTCGTCGTCTTCATCGTTGTCGCGGCCGCGGGGAGGTCTGTCTCCTTGCCGCTGCTTGGCCTTACTGCGGTGTCCTCCTCGGCCGGCGCGCTTCTTGCCAGATTCTGCAGCGCCACCTTGGGCCCTCTCCTTGTCTCGCCGCTCGTACTCAGCCTTTTGCTGCTGGACAAGCTGCTCGACCTTTTTTCAGCTCTGGAGGTCATGGCCCTTGGTGCGGTGAATCTTGCAGTATTGCTTGTCGGAGCCGTCCTGCTTGTCGGCGGCTGCCACAGCCTGGCAGTTGGCGCACGCGGCAATCTCCTTGCCGGAGCTACCAACTTTGGCCTTCTTAGCGGCACCTTCGTTGCCGGGCTTCTCAACGACTAGCACCTCTTTGCCTTTCTTCTTCCTGTTCCGCTGCCGGTTTTTCTTTGCCGGGGCAATATCCTCACTGTCAGATCCTTCTGCTCCCGTCTTCTCTCCGGGGAGTCTCCTCCCTTCCTCAGCACGTGCACACTTGTCGGCCAGGGCATATAGCTCACTGACGTCTCTGATCCTGCACATCGCCATCTCCTCCCGCATCCTGCGGTTACGCACGTTCTGATGAAACGCGCCGATGACCGCGGCGGGGTGGACGTCTGGGATGTTGTACTGTACACGGCTGAACCTCTAAATATACTTGCGCAGGGGCTCTCCTTCCTTCTGGACGAGCAGATGAAGATCACTCTCTTGGTCATGAGGTTTGTGGCCGCCTGTAAAGGCGCCGACAAACTGATGGCATAGATCAGCCCAGGAGGATATGGAGTTGTCCGGCAAGTGCATGAGCCAGGACCTGACGTTGGGCTTGAGCACCAATGGGAAGTAGTTGGCAAGGATCTTGTCGTCCCGCCCCCCAGCAGCCTGCACCGCGATGGTGTAGATGCTGAGGAACTCCGACGGATGCGACTTGCCATTGTACTTCTCTGGTACATCTGGTTTGAAGTTCTTCGTACTGGGCCACTGGACTTGCCACAGCTCACGAGTGAATGCAGGGCCACCTACCGCGTACGGCAAGTCACCTGGTTCCCCTGGCGCATGCATGTCAACAGAGGGCCCAGCGCGCTGGTCTGATTGATGCCGCGCTTCTCTCCGGCGCTCGATGCGAGTACGAGCGTCTTCTTGTTGTCGTTCTTGAAGAACTTGGCGCTGATCGCAACGAGCTCACGGATCTGACGACGCGGTGGAGTCGCTGTCGAGGTGGACCTGGCGAGTCGGCGATCTTGGCCTTCGGGGTGGAGAGTGCACACTAGTTGCACCCCCACCAGTCTTGTCGTCTCTGGCTCGTGCCTGGCTGGCTTGCCGCGGCTGAGACGTGCTCGGCTGCCGTGGAGTGTCGCCGTTGGCGAAGCCGATGAGACTCTGGATAGTGGCCCTCTAGTCGTCGATCTTGTCCGCCGCTGGAGGGTAGTCTAGGAGCAAATGAGCTCGCGCCAGAGCTTCTGCTGCGGTGGCGGGTGGCGGTGGCGAACGGTGCAAGGAGCGGGATATGCTCGGACTTCTAACTACGTTAGAAGGAGCAGTATCTCGTCCAGGCGACCGTGTCTCGCTCGCGCCAGCAGGTTGACGTGCATGGTGGTCTTGAGCACTCCGAGATCCACCAGCTCGATCTTGATCTAGCAAACGCATGGTACCGTGAGTACCATGACGCTGCCGGTCCCGCGCCTCCTGAGATGGGCGCGGTGCATACACGGACGCCGAGGTCTTGGAGTGCGCCCGGTCAGTGTGGGAGCCGGCTACGCCGCCGATGGGCAGCGCAGCCTTGTCCTGGGACCTGGCAGCACCGTGAGTTCCCTCGTCGACGCGTGTCCTTCCGCCGGCGCCTGCCCCACCAACCGTTTGCTACGGCGGTGGCTGGCTCGGCGCGGACGGAGCAGCTGCCTCCGAAACTTTCTTCTTCGGCGGCATGTTGATGAAGATGATGAAGATCTAGCTCCCGAGAATGCCGGATCTGGTTCGCACAACTTTGACGCCCCCTACCTGGCGCGCCAAAGATGCCGGGGCGCTGATCCACGGCCACCTATGGGACCGGCGGGCCGGGTCCCTTTCGGTTCGGCGGGGGCGGAGATCGTGCAAAGAGCAAATCGAGGCGAAGCACACGAGCGATTTACCCAGGTTCGGGCCGCACGGATGCGTAAAACCCTACTCCTGCTTCATGGTTTTGTATTGATTTCTAGCTCGGGAGCGCGGAGTGCTACAGTACACACCAGCGGCCAGCAAGACCGAGCGTGAGTGTTCGAACTGGCTAACCCCCCTCTACGTTGCACACGGGCCTCCTTTTATATGCTCAAGGGGCTACCGACAGGTGGCAACGGAGGTAAAGGGCAAAAATGGAATGGTGCTGTGGTAGGCACAGCTACCTGCTACAGTGTATCATACCTAACCCTGACGGCAGGGGACAAGGGTCTTAAATGCCCGTCTGTGTCGCCTAAACAGTGCGAAAAGGGACCGCCAGGGACGCCACCGTTCGCCACGATGGCGATCTTGTCGGCGCCGCTTGCCACCGCACGTCCGTAGCTGCACAGCCTTCCGCCACGTACGCCTGGAAGGGCCCCAGAGCGACACATTGGTGGATGTGCTAGAGCGCGGGCGCGGAGAGGTGGCTTGCCGCGGCGAGGGCCTTGCCGCGGTCGTTGTCTTGCCGCGTCCGGGAGCTTGTCGCTCACCGGGTCTTGCCGGAACGCGTGGTGCGCCGCGGCAAGTTCCTTGAAATGCCTTGAGTGGCCTTCCTGGCAAGCTCCTCTTGCCGGGGTCTTGTCTTCTTGACTTGGACACTTCGTTCTTGAATGGCTCCAAAGGAACCACGGAGGATCTTGGCGGTCACCCGGCAAGCCTTGCCGCGGGATGCTGCGACTGCCCGTGCACAAGTTCGGGATACTAGGGTACCCCTACTCTAGTACACCGACAGCGCGCGGATGCCACTGCCATCGAGGCCCTCCTGCAGGCGGAACCGGACATCCTCGAATTGAACCGGGTTGTGCTCTCGTCCGTGCAGAGCGCCCGCACGCTCCGCTTGAACGAGTAGCTGGAGGCTGAGGACAACCACGATGCGGAGACACACGTCGGAAGCGACGGCTGGTTCGCGCCAGCAGCCAAAGACGACGAGGTCGTCTCTTTCCGCAAGCAGTGATAGTTTTTATTTATGTTGTTGTTTTTATGGATCTTTTGCTGTGTAAAAACATATATTTGTTATGCAAGTCGCCTGACTTGGGTCAGTATGCCATTTCAGGCGGTTGGATGAATATCCTACGTCTCCTAACCCTTCTCTCCTTCTTCCTCACCACTTCTTCTTCCCCAACAGACCACCGCACGGACCGTACGGATACTCCCCAACATGCGGTTGGATAAACATACTCTATGAACTAAAATTATGTGTCAGCGATAGGATAGCTGAGTTTGGTTTGTTCACATGCGACATCACGTGTTAGTGAGGGTGCGTTCCCTTGGTTGGGTTTGCGGCGTGCAGGAGCAACTATGTGAGGGTGCGGTGCGACCGCGGCATGCAGGAGCGACCGTGTGAGGGTGTGTGCGACTGCGACAGCCATGCACAAGTGTACGTCCTTCTCATTTTGAAAACTTTAGGCAAGCTTGGCAAGAATGTGTGGCCAAGTTTCACAATGCAAGGCCTATACCCAAACAGGATAAGTACGTACGTATTAGGAGTACTAGTGTTAAAAAAGAAAGGCGGGGTTTTCCTTCGCGGGATTTAATCGATACAAATCCTCATTTCATGTGTCAATTAATGCGTATTTTTTCTCCAAAGACCAAAGAGCTAACCATCTCTCTCCTCATCGCTTGATTAATGCAGCGCCATGCAAACCAACCTTCTCACTTCCGCATGCATGCAGGGGATATTAATGTCCTTGGTTGCTAACCCCATCAATTTTGCCTCGATTAGTGTTAGTGGCCCTTTGCAAATTGTAATTTTGATATACTGGCCTTGTGTACAAAAAAATGGAGGTAGTAACTATATTTGACTTCCTTCCCCATTGCGGTGACGTCGACGATATCTTTTTTTTGGTGGTTTGGTGAAGTGCGTTCGACGGAGAACACCATTGAGGGAGACCACGGTAAGTCGTTCGCAAGTGCCACCTGCAAGCCGAGACAACCGCCTTATTTGCATCCAGGAAGTCCTTTACTAGTACTACTAGGAGTACTAGTGCGGTGAGATGGTTTCTCGAAGAAGATGATGGAGAAGCGGAGTCAGCGAAGAGTGAAATGATGGTTGCTTCGTCCGTGCTTTTGTGATTTGATGCCTCACTGCTTTGTGATTTGTGATAGAAGGGACAGGGGAGTAGACTCTATGCTCTATATTGTACTACATGAGTCCAAGCATGGGAGAAAGAGGAGACACGATGCATTTTTCTATTCCTTTAATCAATCAATCAGGGAGCTTCGGTTCCATCTTTTTGTCTTTGGCAACACCGTCCACAATGGTTCCCACGATGCCAAAAGCTATTTTCACATTTGGGTACACATTGTGGATGCCCTTTACCGTACCACTTGGTTTTGCTCCTGTGTGCTATCTATACAAATCTCAATTATATTGATCTAAAAAATTATAGAATCAAGATTAGTAAAAAGGAGGTGATTTTGCCGTGCGGATGGCGGGGGAGGTTTCTTACTTGAGCAATGGTACATCCACGTAATGGTTTACGTAAAGTTACGAACTGATGTGATGTGGGACTATTTGATTGGATTAAAGGAGAGGATTAGGCCCACCCCACCTGAAAATCAGGGAGGCATATATAGATTAGATGGAAAGTATACGTAGCAGCTACGTAGCCCTTTGTAAGTCTAGGATTAGGCTTCTTATTTTAGGAGGACGTTGTCCTTGCGGTTTGCTAACATGCGGTCCCACGTGTCAGTGCTTTACCAAGCCGATCTGCGTCCCACATGAGGCAGAACAACGGTAGAAGCAACACGTGGTTAAGTTGAAGAAGATGAGGGAGAAGCGGATTCAGCAATGAATGAAATGATGGTTGCTTCGTCCCTCCAACTTAACTGCGGGAAAGGTGCAGCTTTGTGAGTTGATGCCTCATTGCTCATTACTACGCCGGCGCCATGACTGGGGTGCTTCACCCCGGCTGCTCTGCACTGTATTCCAGTATGGCACGTGGACCCAGTAGCTTGATGTCCCACATGTCGGCGAAAGGGACTAGAAGATTTATGAAAGAAAGCGCTCCACTCTTACGACGGAGGAGTAGACAACACGACGGCCCAGTGAACTCTCACTTGTACTGTATAGTACTACAGTTTTTCTGTTTCGCACGATCCATCGATACAATCCCGATTAAACAGGAAAGGGCGGGATTTTTCCCGCACGGTAGATGATACTGGCCATACATTTCAAAGGCAATTTTAATGTATGCAAACTGAATAATTATAAGTAACAATATGATATCTAGTAAAACTAAAAACACATATGATTTATTGTGTTAGAGTGTAGTAGTAGTGCTGTATTGCATAGTTGTTAGATGTAACATGCGAGAACGTGTAGAGATGTAGTTTTGGAGGGCCCACAGAGAGAAAAGCGTAATACGGTCACCGAACTTCAGAATAAGCTGATTACGGTCACTATATACGTTTTGCGGTGATTATACGGTCACTTGCTCACAGTTCAGCATCGGATTGCACTCTGTTGACCGGCCAAATAGTCTGCGTGGCGCCATGTTGACTAGTTAAATTGACCATGTTCCTTGGGGGTCCCACCTGTCAGTTCGCATAGGCAAAAGGTCAGATAAACACAAATTTACGCAGGCGCGACAAGGCTCCAACCCGTGCGCGGGAATCACCTAGTTGTGTATGTGTCTGTCAGGGCCTGATGTGTGCGCATGCACGTGTAGGTTGAGCACTTGAGCGTGAGTGTGTGTGTTGGTTGTGTGGTGTACTGGTGTGTGCATTCATGCGTGCGTGTGTGCGTGTGTGTGAGTGTTGCGTGTGTGTGTGGTTGCGTGTGTACGTGTGAGTGTTGCGTGCGTGCGTGGGTGCATGTGTTTGTGTGAGTGTTGCTTGGATGCAGTTTGTGTGCATGCGTGCTTGTGTGTATAATCACCACACCAGCTCCTATGTGTTAAAACAGACGGCTCAGCATATCAATACAAGGCCACCTTGTCTGTTGTGCCCGCGGTCATGACTTTGAACCACCGTCCAAATATTTTTTTATCGTTTGTTTTCATTCTTACTAGCAAGATGCTCGTGCGTTGCACGTAACATCAAGATGCATTTTCATGACTTGTTTATCTTGTGAGAGAAAAGTATGAATGAGGGAAGGCCTTATTTGTAAATGTGGAGAGGTGTGTGGGTACCTTTTTACAAAATTGCCATAGTTTCTTTCCTATCCGTCAGATATGAATCAGACGGCCTATATTGCAGGATGGCAGGCACACCATCATCACCAACTCTGTTTTATATAAGAGTGTATTTTATGTATTTTATAAGAGTGCAGATGTAGAGTAGATACAAGTCGACAGGTGGGCACGATGGTAGTGAGATAATGTGATGCAACACTAGAGGTGCCACGTGGAGCGTTTAACTGGTCAACTAGTCATGTCATGAGCAAATACAGAGTTGTACGGTGAGCTCGTGACTGTATAATAACCACTAAATGTAAATGGTGACCGTAATGAGTGGATTCTGAAGTCCAAGTACATCGTGCTTTCGCTTCAAATACAATGATCGTCATTGCATATATCGCGAGAGAAAGATGAAACATGCGTGAATTTTCTGGGGGCTTACTTTTAGAGGACCTGGAGATAGTTTTGTGTGCATACGTGAAAGGGGCGTATAGGGGGAGTATGCGATGGACAGAGAGATGCTCTTCGTTTCTATTTATTATGACTAACTTTGTATATAGTATAAAAATATACAAATTCACAGTGCGGAATAAATATCATTGTGGGCACCATGCAATGAAAATTAGCGTTCGTACTCCTCCATATAACTTTGTAATGTTGTATATATGTAGAAACTCTAAAATAATTTTTTGGCCACACTTTATTCAAAAGGAATGTTGCGAAATAAACGTGAAGAGAGGACTTTTTAGATAAATGGGGTACGTGATGTAACATGTGTGAATGTGTAGTTGATGCATTTGGCGGGGCCTAGAGAGGTATGTGTGTGTATTACGTATTCGAGAGCGGCATGGATAGAGGGATCGACGGGGGGGGGGAGATAGCACGAGAAATGAGAGTGGTCTAGAGAGAGAGACGAATATGACGTCACGACAAGAGATTCCATTCCCTTAAGTGTGTATATGCAAGGGGGGAGGGAATAGAGGCACCAGGAGAAATTTTTTTTGTGTGTGGTGTTTGTGTTGGTATGTGTGGGTGTGAGAAGATAATGAGACGTGGGGCAGAGGGTGTGTCACCACGTGAGTTCCGGTGGGTTGAGGTGAGGCCCTTCGTTCGGTTCCGTCTTGCGCCACATTGGTCGGCCCGTGACGCATTTAGGAAGACCCATGGATGACTAGTCGTACAAGACAAAGATAGCAGAATTGTGAAGGACTTTGTGTCCACTAACAAAGCCGGCTAGGATTTGTAACCCTAGGTTCTTGGACTAAGGTAACCCCTTTATCTCTGATATTACTATTCATCCAACATAACTTTAAAGGCCATCCTACAGAATGCTCTGCTAGAATCATACACGTCGATTAGGAAGAGAGGTGTGAGACAATGCGTGAGAGACAGGCGTAAAGATAATGTGCGTACATGAGACACGTAGGCAGGTCCATGTGCATAGAAAGGGTCGATGAGGATTGTGCGTGTGTATGTTTGCGAGAGGAAGAGTGCTTGTGATAAAGGTTAGTGAAAACAGTTGTAAATGGTTATGAGAGGGAGGGAGGGTTATATCTAGAGCATGTGTGTGATAAAGACACCTCGGGAGAGACTATGTGAGCATGTGTGAGAGACCACCGATGGAGAGTGAAACTACACGTAAAAGACTGCTCTACACATTGATTAAAGATATAAATTGTATCCAAATATTAGGATGGGATCATGATATTTACAATTCGCGTAAGGAGCGGTCATTGATCCATCAGACATCTAGATTCTATTGGATTTGAGCATGTCTATGTTATTATTCGACACAATTGATCCACATAGTTAGTATTTTGAACTCCAGACAATGCATCGCTTTAGCAATCGAATATAAACATGAGTATAGTTCATGTTGTGTGTGTAAAGCACATTATACATACGAAAGTTACACAATGGACATTATAAATAGCTACCTATGAACTAGCATGCATTTGAATTCAACTTAAGGTGGTTTAAAAAAATCGAATTCAACATGAAGTCCATTCAATTATTTGAATTTGATATCATGGCATTTGTAAACCATACCTAAATTATGGGGGCACCAATCTTTGCTCTGATTTTGTACATAGTAGTATATGTAGTCGTGTACAAAATAGGTTCAAATTTACCTCCTCCATTCCAAAATAATCGTAGTTATAGGATTTTCAAGTGTCAAAATTTCAAAAAGAAGCGGATAATTTAATGAGGTTTTCAAACATACAAGGTCAAATATAACGTTGTCTATTTAGGTCAATCCTCATAGTTCAAGAGTACTCTAAACGTGAATGCTTGTGTTTCAAAATTTCGAACGAAGCGCCAAAAGAGCTCTACTCGCCCGAAACCGCGTGAGACCAATGTTTGGTAGTACAAGGAAATTACTTTTCTAATAACTCCGACCCGTGAAACCTACCGGCCCGACATCCAAAGGTCTAAACCGGGGTAGGTTTGTAACTTCATCTAGACGCCACGCAACCGCATCCGAAAAACATTCATACACAATGGTCGCCTAAGCACACATGCACGCAGCCGAAATCGCTCCCGCCCACTATTTGGGACACCTGGGATTACCATCCTACCCCCGACCCGCAGTAGGTCCGAAATTTAAGAGGGGGCAAAGTTTGTACTTTCCCCAAATTTCAAACAAGCGCGTCCCATCTTCTGTTCAAAAAAGCCAAAAACAAGCACGTCCCAGACCGAAACATAGTTCCCCCCACCCGTCCAATTCCCCATCCGTACTCCATGGGCGCCAAAACTACCTCTCCACCAGCCGCGAAACCCCAGCGTCCTCCGTCCGCCACCCCATCCCACCCATCAACCGCCGCCCTCCTCCATCACGCCGGAGCCTATACCCCGACGTCGTCGTCCACTGCAACCTCAACTGCAACGCCCTCCACGGCTAGTAGTTGAAGCCGAGGCCGAGCCGTCCATACCCGAGCCAGTTCAACCACGTCGTCCTGCGCCTCACCGCTACCGCTCCAACTTCGCCATCCGCCACCGCACCGGAGTTGTTCCTGCTACGCCGTCCTTCACCGCCTCGGATCTGCTTCCCCTCCGCTGACATACAGCCACGACAACACAATCAACAATTTGGCGATGGGTTCGTCCAAGCCTGCACCCTCCAGAACATCGGTTTCCTCGGTCAAAAGAAGAAGATCGACGCGACATGTGGAGGTGACCACACCGGCAACCGCAAAAGGTACTCCTCCCCTTATTCGTGCAAATCTTACGTCTCTGCTTGCATGGTATTCATCCCACAGAAGGCACTAGTTGACCGCTTCTTCTTGATACTAGATGTTCCTAGTAACTCGCGATGCACAAGGTCTCCTCATATACTATTTTACCTTAGCTAGAGGTCCGTCGCCCCCCTGAATTTCAATTTCTGGCTAGCTGATTCCCAATTAACGGAAGCATTCCCCGGTGTAACAGGTGCTAGTACGCCTATTACACCGGGGAAGCAGCGCCTTGGTGTTTATCTTTGGGGCGTGTGCGGCCTAGAACTACTGGCGCCCGATCTGGAGGTCGGCCGGGATTAAAGGGATGGCCTAGGGGCACTGCCAAGCACGACGGTGGTGTGAGGTCGATGGGAGGGCGGGGCGACGGAGGCAGGGATCTAGGCCGGTGGTCGCTGGCGGTTCCAGAAAGATCGTCAATAGTGACTGGTAGGAGGTAGACGAAGGCCATCTGCCCGTTCCTTATAGATCGGACGGTTCATTAAAAAAATCGACTGCCTATTTATTTTTAGTCGACTGTTATCTTAGATACGACCACGTGTGGTGGTGTGCTGGAGGAGTACCTGCATTTCCTGTGCTCATATATTACAAAATCATACTGAGTAGAATCTAATTTTGTTTGCCATGCAATGTTGTAGAGCTATCATATGTCTCCTGTCATTTATTTTTCAGCCACATGCTATCTGCTACTTTTACAGTGCACTAGTTCTGCACACACTTCACCCTTACTCTCACTATTGTGTTTTTATGCAAGGGTATTTCAGACTCTGCAGCCAGGAGAGAAGACAAAAAGAAAAGAGAGAAGTCGCTCCAGCTTCGTATGCGGGTAGGCAAGACACGTTACAGCGCTATAAAGGGTGTAGTGTAAGAAGATGGAGACGGTAAACGTAGCTCTGGAGTTGATGACCTCACTCGCAATGAACCACCATCCCAGGTGCTTGCTTTAACTTCGTGGGGTCATATGTGGTTGCATGTTCCATATGGTGTCTAGCTTGTTTTCTAAAGGCCGAAGTCGGTAAGATAAGGAAAGATATTTTTTACATGAACCACGATCCCGTGAGCACTAGAAGGCAAATAGCTAGTCAGGGCTCTGGCCGAGCCAGTGACAAGCCTAGCAAAGATAGGAATCACCTGGAAGCCAACTAAAAAGCTGTGATGGTGGCGAAGCAGCCCGCCTCCCACCAGGCTCTCAGGTCCTAGATGATCATGCTCACCACTCCAGCCGGATGTCCAGCTTGTATTGCTTCCAATTTGGTTAAATTGCATCTGCTTAGCTTACACATTATACCTTTGAATATGACATGCCTTTCTGTTTTGGGTACATACTAGTACATCTGTGTACTAACCATGTTCTTACATCAAACTAATGTTCTTGTGTATCCCTCATCAATCACTTATGACGAGGCAGGCAGGCAAGGGGACTACTCCTCATTTAAAGAATGCAGCGTCAGCCTCCCGACATGATTCTCAAGAAACAGAAATGCTAGATGAAGATAGTGAACGTAGCTTTGTAGTTGATTACAGCATTTCCCCTACACTAGCATCGCAGGTGCTTGCTCTAACTTGGCAGCGTGATATGTGGTTGCATGTTGCATATGGTGTCTAGATTGTAATTCTTCCAATCTGGTTAAACTGCATGTGCTAGTCTGCTTAGCTTATACATTATACCTGTTAATGTGACATGCCTTCCTGTATTTAGTACATAGTACATCTGTCTATTAAGCATGTCCTTACATACAACTATTGTTTTTTTGTATCCCGCATTAATCAACATGACGAGACACCTTTAGTATATGCAGTGCGATATTAGTTGCATCTTTCATATGATTTATAGCATGTGCTGCTTCTAATTTGTTGAAATTCCATTTATGATGGGACGCTTTTAACTTGGCAGAGTCATATTGGTTGCATCTTTCATGTGGTGTCTTGCTTGCATTGCTTCTTATTTGCTGGAATGGTTTCTGCTTAGTTTACACAAATAGTTGTGAACATGCCATGTCGTCCTGTTTTTCGTACATATTCCATCCTGGTATCATGTGTTTGCCTTACATCAAAGTAGTGATTGTCAGTATCATGCATGAATGAGTTCTGAAGAGAGAACTTTATTGCTTTTTCTTGTCAGTTTTACTTGACAATTCAAAATCAATAAAGCGGAAGGAAGTTAGCAAGGCAGCGGATAAAGGCGCTCCTTCCAAACGGAGGGCCTCTATAGTTTCTACTCCTCCAAACACCCAAGATGATTTCCAAGACAACACATGCATAGACACTCAACAAAGCTATGTTTATGATGAGCACGTCTCCCCTAGTGCAGCATCACCGGTGCTCCCTCTAACTTGGCACTGTTATATGTGGTTGCATGTTATGTGTGATCACTAGCTTGTATTGCTTCTAATTTTGTTGAATTCCATCTGCTTACTTTACACATTATACATGAATAAGACACGTGTTCCTATTTCTAGAACATACAATATCTGTCTATCACACCATGTTCTTACATCAAATTACTACTGTTGTGTAACCTGCAACAATCACTTATCATAAGACACGTTTGACTTTGGAGTGTGATATAGGTTACATCTCACATTCTTTTCTAGCTTGTACTACTAATTTGTTGAAATGACACTTATGACGAGACAGTTTTAACTTGGTAGAGTGATATTCGTTGCATCTTTCATATGGTGTCTAGCTTTCATTGCTTCTAATTTGTTGAAATGCCTTCTCCTTAGTTTACACATCATAAGCTGTGAATATGCAATGCCGTGAATACGCAATGGCACTAATGACGAGAGACCTCTAACATGGTAGTGTGATGTTGTTTGCATCTTGCATATGATTTATTTCTTGTACTGCTTCATATTTGTTTAAACGCCATTTGTGATGAGACATTGTTAACTTGGCAGAGTGATATTTGTAGCATCTTTCATATGGTTTCTACCTTCCATTGCATTGCTTCTAATTTGGTGAAATGTCTTCTTATTAGTTTACACATCATAGTTCTGGTTATCTCTTCCATCCTATTTTTCATACATATTACATCCTCCTATCATGTGGTTGTCTAACATCAAAGTTCAGTTCATCTGCATCACGCATCAATTTGTTCTAAAGAACTAAATTGTTATTCGTTTTCCTTGTTGGCTTGACTTAACATGGCACAGAGAAAGAGGAAGAAACACAGAATGACAGGGAATGAGAAGCGGATGAATCCTGCAGATTCTGCTGGTACTGATGGTGCAATAGAAGGTCAAAGTCCAGCGGAAAATTCTATAAACACGACATCCCATGCTACACGAGTTGCAAAAAAAGCCAAACAGAAACAAATAGCTGCCACCAAACAAGCAGAGAAAGCCCTAGTTCTTGCAACACCTACCACAATACTACCAGCTGCACGACATACTCATGCGTCAACTGAGCTAGCAGCACGTTCCCAAGCTCCCTTGCCACCTGACACTACTTCCCAAGCACTCTTGACACAAGACAAGTTGGCAATATCAGATGAACCTTGTGAGCTTCAACATCAAGAAGGTAGTTGCTGGAGTCAAGTTACAGTTGCATGCTTCTTTATATGTAGTCTCACAGTTTGATATACACTAACACTTCCTATGTTCGTTGTTGGACTAGCACCTAGGCGCAAGAGGAAACAAACATCAGGGATAATGCTCGATAGGTTAACTAAATCTAGAGGAAGAATGGAGATCCGTTTTGAGGCAGGTTTAACAAGGCCACGTGATGCTACAGAGTCAGCCAAGTTAGTATGAGAGGCAGCGGTTGCCATTAGGTGTCATGTACATATCCTCCCAACATGGATTCAGTACAGGAATGACAAAGATGAAACCCAGTACAACACCTTCCTCGACCATTTATCTATAAGTATGGTTATGTATGGAAACTAGTAATATCGTCTTTCTCTGTCCCATACTTTCTAGGTTGCTGATAATGAGACTCCCATAATTTTCAACAGATGAGGTTCAAGTTGGATAGCCAAGATGATGCAACCAGACAAGCTTGCACCCATGTTTTCAAGTCTGCTCTGCGACAGTATCGTTATAACTTGAGGAAAACTCAGTTTGAAGGCAAGGCTAACAGTGAACTTTCCCAAACATCTCTAGTGGAAAATATATCGGATGAAGACTGGAGGGGCCTTGTTAAACACTGGTCTGATCCGAAGTATCAGGTACATTATATATATGTGATCAGATCACATGTTGAAGTCCTATTTACGCATGTGCCACACAAATCTATCTTCTTGTAGGTGAACTGTTCAAAGAATAAGGCCAACCGTACGAAAGTGAAATTCCAACAGACGACAGGATCTCGTAGCTATATTGCACACTGCGAGGCTCTTATAATTAGCTCTTGTTTCACTCTTTTCGCTGTACCATATTATCAGATCTATATTGACATGTTCGAAATGTAGAGGAAAGCCCGCAAGGACCAAAAAGTACCTGAATCAAATGATGTGGAAATCTTCAAGGATTGTCACACCAGCAAGAAGAAGGGCATGACTACACCATTCAAAGCCGCTTTTGTAAGTCCTTAATCCTCATGCCTTTTAACTACTACTTACTCTGACTTGTGCCTTGAACTGCATGGTTTGCAGCCAATGTCTATTACTCTTTTCAATTTTATACAAAATTGTCTTAGCGTATCATTGCACCTTACAAGGTTTAAAAGAGAGGAGTGATGTTCCTTTGATCTTGACCTGTAATCTAGTTTCATGCTAGACTTTCCCACACAACATTACAATTGCATGTTTGTCTGTTCTCAGTTGTTTTGTGTTATGAATGATGTCATACTATGCTTACCGTATTATAAACTTCGTCT
Source organism: Triticum urartu (assembly GCF_003073215.2). Taxonomy (NCBI): domain Eukaryota; kingdom Viridiplantae; phylum Streptophyta; class Magnoliopsida; order Poales; family Poaceae; genus Triticum; species Triticum urartu. Next base: position 451,388,086 of record NC_053022.1, read on the forward strand.
CTTTATCCTTAGCCCTCAATACAATGTGAAGAAATAGACAATACATTAGCGATGGTACATGGTCATATGTTTGGAACCTGGTTTTATTATGTACTTTGCAATAAAATACAACTAATATTTTACATGGGTTCACCAGAATAAGTTCTGTATATAGACCAAAGCTATTTTGTTTGGTTTTGCTGCCTCCTTAATATCTTCTGTTCTGGTACTACTAATGTAAAACCTCAACTTTTCAGCGAGTTATGGAAAAAATGGTGGAACCGCCACCTTCTGAAGGTGGCGAGGCAACTATAACCGCAATGTCAGCTCTTGCTGCAGTGGGTCAGTACCTGTCCACTAACAGTGCCAAAAGCGCATTCCTGCGTAATACTGGGATGGTTGTTATGGAAATATCGTCCAAACTGCCTCATGATCAAGATATGCAAGCTCAAAGCAATGTTGTATCTGCGCTCCAGACACAAGTCCATTCCCTAACAGAGACCCTTTGTGAAATAAGGAGAAACATTGCTCAATGTGGTCAAGATATGCATGGTTTTGAAACCAGACTATCAGACATTTGCTATGTTCTTCAGGAGCCTAGGGGAAATGAAGGCGAGGGTTATGGTGCTCCATCGGACAATACAACATGAAAACATAACAGTCAGGTCAAATGAACTGAGCTTCTGAACTTATGGTGGTGCATTTATCTGCTAGACTGTTAAGTTTTATGCCAACCTTCCTTTTGTTATATAGTTGTAATTTGTTTTGGTGCGATACAAAATTTATTCTTAACGTGCAGCCATCAGCTGAAGAAAATAGCAAGCCATTTTTGTATAGTGTAGGGTGTTCCCTATATTTGCACTGGTGGTGATCTTTGATGCCGAGTGGATGTAATCTGTGCAATCGCCTTAATAGCCTAGCATTAGTTTCGGCCTTATTTATTTCCTAGTCTTCTTTTCCCTGGTTTGCTAGTGGCCGCAACTACCATGGGCCATATACGGGCCGTAGGATCCATGTGTCTCCTACAGGCCGTTGATAAATGGGCCTGTAATCGGTGGGCCTCGGGCCGTCGGATAAATGGGTCTACATGGGCCATAATCGGGCGTAATTGGTATCGGCCCAACACGGTAATAGGCCGTTAACCGGCCGTAGGACAGAAAAGGCTTAATTCTGTCACAGGCATAACGGGTCGTTAATGGGCCAGAATATAGGACGGGCTGGAAACGGCGCAACGGGTTAACAGGCCAGAAACGGGCCGACTCTTGCCATGGGCCGAATTTGGCCCATTAGGGTAACAGGCTAGTAACGGGCCAACTCTTGCCATGGGCCGAATTTGGTCCATTAGGGGAACAGGCCAGTAACGGGCCGACTCTTGCCATGGGCCGAATTTGGCCCATTAGGGGAACATGCCAGTAATGGGCCGGAAGTAATCGAGGGCCGAAAAGGAGCCCAAGAACGTATGGGCCGTCAATAGGCCAAAAGCTAACACCGGCTGGAAACGGCCCATGTAAATCATGGGCCGTTAACGGGTATAAAGAAAATTACTGTTCATTATGGGCTAGAGTCACCGTGGGCCTATAAAGGGCCGAAAGATACGAAGGCCTCATATGGGCTGAAAGACGTCGTGGGCCATACATGGGTCCAAATTGAAATGGGCTGGTGTTATATTCGACGGCCCACATGACGTTGTTGGGCCGATTTCCTTTAGGGCCTAACGGGTCGTGAGTTAACGGGCCGTAAAACGGGCTATTTGCGAGGAGACCGTTAACAGGCTTTTCATGGGCCAGCCCGTTAACTGTTGACCAAGTCAAACGGGCTGGCTTTGTAAGCTAAATGGGCCAGTGGTGGGCCGTGGCACGTGTCAACATATCATAGGCGCCTATCTGACCCACTGACGAGCTGACACGTGTTTCATCCGGCCAACAAGAATTTTACATGTGGAAATTTCCCATTGGTCGGGGCTGTTAATGGGTTATCGGATCCAAAACCCGACCCGATAGCTTAACGGCGTTCCGTTACGGTGGATGCCACGTGTCGGTCACCCTTGATGAAAGCACTTCTGTGACGCGTGATTTATCGTCATGGAAGTGGACACTTCCATGATTATAATTTTGGTAATGTCATGGAACACTTCTACGACAGCACAGGTATGACTATCTTGATTATATCATAAAATCGTCATGGATGTACATGCATGACAAAAAACGCGACCTACTGTGACAAACACATATCATCACGGAAGTGTATTTTTTTGTAGTGATAGGGGCCTACCGTAGAACTGTTCAGAGAGTTCTACTACTTGAACCGGCAGAATGAATTTACAAATGGCCCTAGCCTTGAACTAGGCGGCATATCTATCCAACGCCGAAAAGAGGCCACCTTCCTAGCTGCTAATTTGCCCAGTCATCCCAAATACTAGAATCAGAGTTGGTTCTGCTGCCAAAACACCTCACTAGATGAGAGAACCCCTTGCCGGGTTACCACGCGAGCCGGCTCAGCAGTAGACATCACCTTCCAAACCGTATTAGCACAGCAGAACGGAAGAAGTATGTGCCTATTTTCGCAAAGGTCCGGGCCTTCATGGCCAACGGCCTAACCAGAATTGATCTAGTCCGCTGCTGGGTCGCTTGGAGAGTCTTTCCACTGAGCATCCGGCCCGGCTTAATGTGTGAATACCCAGGCGAGTTAACAGATCCTCAACGCCACTGCAATACTGAAATAACTGTGGAAGACATCACCAACATGACCAAGACTCTGTTGAACGAGAGCTTGGAAGACTGCAGCCAGTTTGGATTGAGCCCTTTCTGCACATTGAATGAGCCGCTACCTGTAAGCTTTGAACCTAGCTCATGTTTTACTGATACTCCCATATTTGTTGCTTGCTTGTACTTATTTGTTGTTTACAGTCCGACTGAGCTTTCTGGGCCAAGAAATTACCAGAGAAGCCAAAGAAGCCTTGGACAAAAACTAAATCCGTCAAGAAGCCTACTAAGAAGAAGTCCAAGACTGCCGAGTTATTTGATTTGGATGACAAAGATGACGATGATGAGTAGGAGGTAGAACTTGCTTCCCTTGGCTTGTTTTTTGCACATCTTATTGACAATGACTATTATCAGGATGACATGGAAGCCAGCCGTGTAGATGACACAGAGGTAATTACTCTTTTCTCCGGCTCAGAGCGCCTGCCAACATAGAAAACCAGACAAGCAAGCCAGAAAGTAAGCTTTTCTCACCCTTTAGCTCACTTGGATCCCAACTTTCTTTTGAAGAAACAGCAACACGAAGCTCGATGAGAGAGTCCTGGACTAAGGGGGCCTCGGGCGTCCGGCCTGTTAGCCATGGGTCGGACTGATGGGATGTGAAGATACGAAGACCGAAGACTGCACTCGTGTCCGGACGAGACTCTCCTTGACGTGGAAGGCAAGCTTGGCGGTCAAATGTGTAGATTCCTTTCTTGGTAACCGACCTAGTGTAACCTTAGATCCTCCTGGTGTCTATATAAACCGAGGACTTAGTCCGGAGGAGGGATAATAACAACCATAGTCATACAGGCTAGGCTTTTAGGGTTTAGCCATTACGATCTCGTGGTAGATCAACTCTTGTAATACTCATATTCATCAAGATCAATCAAGCAGGAAGTAGGGTATTCCCTCCATAGAGAGGGCCCGAACCTAGGTAAACAACGTGTCCCCTGTCTCCTGTTACCATCGACCTTAGACCCACAGTTTCGGACCCCCTACCCAAGATCCACCGGTTTTGACACCGACATTGGTGCTTTCATTGAGAGTTCCACTGTGCCGTCCTCAAAAGGTTTGATGGCTCCTTCAATCATCTACAACGATGCTATCCAAGGGGAGGTCTTCCTCCCTAGACAGATCTTCGTGTTCGGCGGCTTCGCACTGCGGGCCAACTCACTTGGCCATCTGGTGCAGATCGACAACTATGCCCCTGGCTGTCAGGTTAGATTCGGGAGCTTGAACTACGTCGCGGATATCTGTGGAGACTTGATCTTCGACGGATTCGATACCATGACAATCGCTCCCCGTCGCCTCGATGAACATGACTTAGATCTGTCATCGGGCCATACCCAGGAAATTGTACCTGTAGCCGCTCTGGCCTTAGATCCGGAGTAGGTCGCACCATCCGAGGACAGGAAGCTCAACCCCGCCACGGAAGCCGCAGACTCCACGGCATTGGAGCCGCACACAGACCTAACTTCCGGTAATGCCCGTGTCACCAGAACCTTGGACTTGTTTCCGGTTATAAGTTCCGAACTATGTGCGTCCGCGCATGTTGAGCATGATCGGTCATCGATCGCCGAATTTAGTGCCATGGAAATCTTCCGGCACTCACCTTTGGGTGAGGTGTTGAACTCATTAAAAAATCTATCCTTAGTGGGGGATCCACAGCCGAACTACATCCAGTTCGAACTAGAAGTTGAGGACAGGGAATTTTGCTTCCCACCCGCCACCCACTTCATAGCCTCTGTCAAAGACTTAAATGACATGCTCGATTACGGCTCCGAAGACATCGACGGTATGGACGACGATGCCGGAGAAGAAGAGGCCCAGGACCGTCCGTTCACTGGACGCTGGACGACCACTTCCTCGTATGATGTACACATGGTGGATGCACCAAAGGAGAACAGCGGCGATGACAAAGAAGATCCAGTTGAGGATAAACCTCCTGAGATATAATCGAAACGCCAGCGTCAGCGGCGATGACAAAGATCCAGTTGAGGATAAACCTCCTGAGATACAATCGAAACGCCGGCTTCAGCGGCGCTGCTCTAAGTCATGCCGCAGTAAAAATAGCAACACCGGCACAGGAGAAGATAACACTCCGGAAGGTGCCGAAGACAACGAAGACCCCGTTGATGCAGCTACCGAACAGGATGAACGGGAAGATGGGCAGGTTAGCCCTGGTAAACAGGCCACGCACGAGGACTCGGAGGATAGTGATTATCTTCTGCTCTCCGAGGATGAGGCGAGCCTCGGCACCGAAGATTTCATCATGCCTGAGGAACCTCTTGAGCAGGAGTGCTTCAAGCGCCAGCTAATAGCCACTGCAAGGAGCCTGAAAAAGAAGCAGCAGCATCTTCAAGCTAACCAAGATCTACTCAACAATAAATGGACTGACGTCCTAGCAGCCGAAGAATGCGGCCTCAAGCGCCCGGCCGAAAGCTACCCGAAGCGCAAATTACTACCTCAGTTCGACGACGAGGCGCCAGAACACATACCACCACCGCGCAACGCGGCTGACCGACCACCACATGGCCGGGACAAAGTGGCAACTCAAGCCGAACACAAGCCCGCCCTGCCTCATCGCAAAGGCAGAGGTACATCAGCTCACGGTCATACATATGACCTTCGACATGATCTAAACAATAAAGTAGGACATACCAGATCGATCTACGGATCATGAGGACGTGCCTCGACACGCGACGATGGCCATCTATTCAGATGTGACAAACCTAGTCATGCATGGGCCGAAAGTCGCAGACGGACTCCATCAGAGCTACGTCGCGATACGGCCCGACATAGAGGCATCACACACCCTCATTGCTTCACCGACGAAGTCATGGAACACAAATTCCCAGAAGGGTTTAAACCCGTGAATATAGAATCATATGATGGCACCACAGACCCTGCGGTCTGCATCGAAGACTTCATTCTCCACATTCATATGGCCCGTGGCGATGACCTTCATGCCATTAAATACCTTCCCCTAAAACTCAAAGGACCAGCACGACACTGGTTGAACAGCCTGCCCGAAAACTCCATTGGCAGCTGGGAGGACTTGGAAGAAGCCTTCCTTGATAACTGCCAAGGTACATACGTTCGACCTCCGGACGCCGATGACTTAAGCCATATAGTTCAACAGCCCAGAGTGTTCGCCAGGAAATTCTGGACCAGGTTCCTAACTAAAAAGAACCAGATAGTCGACTGTCCGGATGCCGAAGCCCTAGCGTCCTTTAAACACAGCATCTACGACGAATGGCTCGCCCGCTGTTGGGGATATAACTACTGAGTATAAACCGCCTAGGAGGGGCCGGGTTATACCTGTAATAAGTTATCCATATTGAAGATCATGAAGACAATGAGTATGTCGCTTTACTATAAGAGATCTAAAAGCCCAGGGCCCAAAGGCGGATTAGCGCCCATAGACATAAACCGCCATAAGGTGTGTAACTTGTGTTGTAAGATAGGAAAGGATAGAAACCGAGTCGGACACGTTTATGAGCCGACCGAGATTCTGTAAACCGCCGGGCGTCAACCTGTGTATATAAAGGGATGACCCGGTAGCGGTTCAGGGACAAGAAACAACAACAACTCGAGATCCAGGCAAAGCGTATTCGCTCCCTGGTCATCGAAACCCTAGCAATCCCATCATAACTAGGACATCTACCGTGACAAAACCACGACACCCGCCACCTCGGCCAAGAGAAGCCAAAGTCCATGGCGGCCCTCACGGCACTCACGACCCGCTTTTGCACGGGCGAGGATAGTTGGCTGGCCCGTAGCAAAAACAATGCAAGCGACGCCGGAACCCCTGAAGCTAAAAATAGCAACAACAAGTCTTCACGCAATTGGTGCAAGCATCGAAATAACAATGACAACACTGAGGATATGGCGTTCAATGCCGGATTCAGTGGCTCTATGTCTGGTCAGCAGAAGAAGCCGTTCAAAAAGAACAATTCGAGCCCATCTAGCTTGGACCGCTTACTGCATCGTCCGTGCCAGATTCATGGCACCCCAGACAAACCACCCAGTCATACCAACAACGATTGCTGGGTTTTTAAATAGTCTGGCAAGTTAAATGCCAAAAACAAGGATAAGGGATCGCAAAGCGAAGACGGCGGCGAGGAGCCCCGGCCGCCGAACACAGGGGGACAAAAGAAGTTTCCCCCTCAGGTCAAACGGTGAATATGATATATGCTACCCACATCCCCAAGAGGGAGCGCAAGAAAGCACTCAGGGACGTCTACGCGATAGAGCCACCCGCCAAAAAATTGAATCCATGGTCGTCATGCCCGATCACTTTTGATCGCCGGGATCATCTGACCAGTATCCGTCACGGTGTTTCAGCCTCACTGGCCCTTGATACGTCTCCAACGTATCTATAATTTTTTATTGCTCCATGTTATATTATCTACTGTTTTGAATGTTTATGGGCTTTATTATACACTTTTATATCATTTTTGGGACTAACCTATTAACCCATAGCCCAGTGCCAGTTTCTGTTTTTACCCAGTTTTAGGGTTTCGAAGAAAAGGAAAATCAAACGGAGTCCAATTGACCTAAAACTTCATGGAACTCATTTTTGGAAGGAAAGAAGCCCAGAAGACTTGGAGTGTACATCGGGGGACCTGCGAGGAGGCCACGAGGCAGTGGGCGCGCCCACCCCACTAGGCGTGCCCTCCACCCTCGTGGGCCCCTCGTGGCCCCCTGACGTACTTCTTCTACCTATATATCTCCATATGCCCTAAAAACATCCATGGACACAATAGATCGGGAGTTCTGCTGCCAGAAGCCTCCGTAGCCACCGAAAGCCAATCTAGACCCGTTCCGGCACCCTGCCGGAGGGGGCAATCCCTCTCCAGTGTCCATCTTCATCATCCCGGTGCTCTCCATGACGAGGAGGGAGTAGTTCTCCCTCGGGGCTGAGGGTATGTACCAGTAGCTATGTGTTTGATCTCTCTCTCTCTCGTCTTCTTGAGGTGATACAATCTTGATGTATCGCGAGCTTTGCTATTATAGTTGGATCCTATGATGTTTCCTCCGCCCTCTACTCTCTTGTAATGAATTGAGTTTCCCCTTTGAAGATATCTTATCGGATTGAGTCTTTAAAGATTTGAGAACACCTGATGTATGTCTTGCTGTGCGTATCTGTGGTGACAATGGATACCACATGATTCACTTGATGTATGTTTTGGTGATCAACTTGCGAGTTCTGCCCATGAACCTATACATAGGGGTTGGCACATGTTTTCGTCGTGATTCTCCGGTAGAAACTTTGGGGCACTCTTTGAGGTCCTTTGTGTTGGTTGAATAGATGAATCTGAGATTGTGTGATGCATATCGTATAATCATGCCCACGGATACTTGAGGTGACATTGGAGTATGCAGGTGACATTAGGGTTTGATTGATTTGTGTCTTAAGGTGTTATTCTAGTACGAACTCTAGGGCTGTTTGTGACACTTATAGGAATAGCCCAACGGATTGATTGGAAAGAATAACTTTGAGGTGGTTTCGTACCCTACCATAATCTCTTCGTTCGTTCTCCGCTATTAGTGACTTTGGAGTGACTCTTTGTTTCATGTTGAGGGATAGTTATGTGATCCAATTATGTTATCATTGTTGAGGGAACTTACACTAGTTAAAGTATGAACCCTTGGCCTTATTTCCATGCATTGCAATACCGTTTACACTCACTTTTATCATTAGTTACCTTGCTGTTTTTATAATTTCAGATTACAAATACCTTTATCTACTATCCATATACCACTTGTATCACCATCTCTTCGCCGAACTAGTGCACCTATACAATTTACCATTGTATTGCGTGTGTTGGGGACACAAGAGACTCTTTGTTATTTGGTTGCAGGGTTGCCTGAGAGAGACCATATTCATCCTACGCCTCCTACGGATTGATAAACCTAAGGTCATCCACTTGAGGGATATTTTCTACTGTCCTACAAACCTCTGCACTTGGAGGCCCAACAACGTCTACAAGAAGAAGGTTGTGTTGTAGACATCAAGCTCTTTTCCGGCGCCGTTGCCGGGGAGGTGAGTGCTTGAAGGTATATCTTTAGATCTTGCAATCGAGTCTTTTAGTTTCTTGTTTTATCACTAGTTTAGTTTATAAAAGAAAACTATAAAAAAATGGAATTGAGTTTGTCTCATACGGTTCACCTTTTTAATATCTTTCGTGAGTATGATGGAAAGGATAATTGTGCTCAAGTGCTAGAAGAAGAAATCTATAAAATGTTTGGCACTAAATATTTGAATGATGAGCATGATTGCAATGTTGTTAGTATGAATTCCTTGAATATCTATGATGCTAATGATATGCAAAGCCACAAGCTTGGGGAAGCTATGTTTAATGAAGATGATATTTTTTTGTCCCCCAAGTTTTGATGAGCAAATTTATTATGATGAAAGCATGCCTCCTATCTATGATAATTATTGTGATGACACGTATGCTTTAAAGAATAATGATAACAATGAAACTTGTCATCTTGATTTCAATTTTCAATCCCATGATAGTTACTTTGTTGAGTTTGCTCCCACTATTATTCACGAGAAGAATTTTGCTTGTGTGGAGAGTAATACACTTCCTATGCTTGTAGATCATGAAAAGAATGCTTTAGGTGCTGGTTATATTGTTTAATTCATTCATGATGCTACTGAAAATTATTATGAGGGAGGAACATATGCTTGTAGGGATTGCAATAATATCAAGTTTCCTCTCTATGTGCTTAAAGTTTTGAAGTTATGCTTGTTTTGCCTTCCCATGCTAGTTGATTATTGTTCCCATAAGTTGTTTGCTCACAAAATCCCTATTCATAGGAAGTGAGTTAGACTTAAATGTGCTAGTAATATTCTTCATGATGCTCTCTTTATTTTACAATTCTTATCTTTTATGTGACCATCGTTGAAATCATCATGCCTAGCTAGGGGCATTAAACGATAGCGCTTGTTGGGAGGCAACCCAATTTTATTTTTGTTCCTGTTTAGTAATAAATAATTCATATAGCCTGTGTTTATATGTGGTTTTATGCTTTTAATTAGTGTTTGTGCCAAGTAGAACCTTTGGGAAGACTTGGGGAGAGTCTTGTTGATCATGCTGTAGAAAACAGAAACTTTAGCGCTCACGAGAATTGCTGCCATTTTTATTTGGAGAGTAATATTTAGTTAATTCTTTTTGCAGATGATTAATAGATAAATTCCTCAGGACCAGCAATTTATTTTAGAATTTTTGGGGTTCCATAAGTATACGTTTGATCCAGATTACTACAGACTGTTCTGTTTTTGACAGATTCTTTTTTCTATGTGTTGTTTGCTTATTTTGATGAATCTATGAGTAGTATTGGAGGGTATGAACCATATATAAGTTGGAATACAGTAGGTCTAACACAAATATAAATAAATAATGAGTTCATTACAGTACCTTGAAGCGGTGATTTATTTTCTTATACTAACGGAGCTCACGAGTTTTCTCCTTTAAGTTTTGTGTTGTGAAGTTTTCAAGTTTTGGGTAAGGATTCGATGGGCTATGGAATAAGGAGTGGCAAGTGCCTAAGCTTGGGGATGCCCAAGGCACCCCAAGGTAATATTCAAGGATAGACAAGAGCCTAAGCTTGGGGATGCCCCGGAAGGGATCCCCTCTTTCGTCTTCGTTCATCGGTAACTTTACTTGGAGCTATATTTTTATTTACCACATGATATCAATATTGGGGATATCAATTATCGGGAACTTAACGGTCGACCCATGATAAGTGGTAAATCGGTTAATTTATCGGCATATCGACTGATTTATCGCCATATCGGCTGATTTATCGGCTAATTTATCTTATCGGTCACACAACGGTAAGCGATAAATCGGCTGATTTATCGGAATATGGGAAGATATCTTGAACAGTGCATGATATGTGTTTTGCTTGGATCATCAATTTATTTTGTTAGTATTTTCTTGCTGTTATTTAGAACAATGTTTTGCATCTTTTATTTCAATAAAAGTGGCATTAATAGTCTTTACTATGCCTATGTTACAAGTCTTCATGATGCTGTTTGAAAACAGAAAGTTTACAGCTGTTGCAATAATTCCCTAGAAAAGTCAGAATGTGATAAAATGTTTAAACATTTTGCATATTAATATATGATAAATTTACTACAGTGTGAATTTTATTTCATAATTTTTGGAGCTAGGGAAGTATGGATGTTGCTGCATTCTTTACAGACTATCCTGTTTAGGTAGATTGCTGTTATGTTTGAATTGTTTGCATATGTTTGCTTCTTTAATGATTCTATTTGAGGATAGGACTATTAAATATGCAGAGGCATTTGGTATGCAATGTTGAATAATAATTTTAGTGATTTTCTACAGTAGAGTATGATAAGGTTTTTTGCAATGGTTTATACTAACTTATCTCACGAGTCCTTGTTGAGTTTTGTGTGGATGAAGCTTTTGAGATTTAGGGAGACGGTGATATGAGAGGAATTAAGGAGACACAAAAGCTCAAGCTTGGGGATGCCCAAGGCACCCCAAGATAATATTTCAAGAAGTCTCAAGCATCTAAGCTTGGGGATGCCTCGGTTGGCATCCCACCTTTCTTCTTCAACAACTAACGGTTAGTTTCAGCTGATCCTAAGTTTTTGCTTCTTCACATGATGTTTGCCATTCTTAGATTGTCATTTTATTTTGCTTTGCTTGCTGTTTGAATAAAATACCAAGATCTGAAATTATTAAATGTTAGAGAGTCTTCACATAGTTGTATAATTATTCGACTACTCATTGGTCTTCACTTATATCTTTCGGAGTAGTTTGTCATTTGCTCTAGTACTTCACTTATATCCTTTTAGAGCATGGTGGTAGTTTTATTTTGAAGAAATATATGAACTCTCATGCTTCACTTAGATTATTTTGAGAGTCTTAGATAGCATGGTAATTTACTTAAATAATCCTAATATGCTAGGCATCCAAGAATAGTAAAAACTTTCATATAGAGTATTGAATACTAAAAGAAGTTTGATGCTTGACAATTGTTTTGAGATATGGAGGTAATAATATCAAAGTCGTGCTAGTTGGGTAGTTGTTAAATTTAGAAATGCTTGTGTTGAAGTTTGCAAGTCCCGTAGCATGCACGTATGGTAAACGTTATGTAACAAATTTGAAACATGAGGTGTTATTTGATTGTCCTCCTTATGAGTGGCGGTCGGGGACGAGCGATGGTCTTTTCCTACCAATCTATCCCCCTAGGAGCATGCGCGTAGTGCCGAGGTTTTTGATGACTTGTAGATTTTTGCAATAAGTATGTGAGTTCTTTATGACTAATGTTGAGTCCATGGATTATACGCACTCTCACCCTTCCATAATTGCTAGCCTCTTCGGTACCGTGCATTGCCCTTTCTCGCATTAAGAGTTGGTGCAAACTTCGCCGGTGCATCCAAACCCCATGATATGATATGCTCTGTCACACATAAACCTCCTTATATCTTCCTCAAAACAGCCACCATAGCTACCTATTATGGCATTTCCATGGCCATTCCGAGATATATTGCCATGCAACTTTCCACCGTTCCGTTTATTATGACACGCATCATCATTGTCATATTGCTTTGGATGATCATGTAGTTGACACTGTATTTGTGGCAAAGCCACCGTTCATAATTTTTCATACATGTCGCTCTTGATTCATCGCAATCCCGGTACACCGCCGGAGGCATTCATATAGAGTCATACTTTGTTCTAGTATCGACTTGTAATCATTGAGTTGTAAATAAATAGAAATGTGATGATCATCATTATTAGAGCATTGTCCCAAGTGAGGAATAAAAAAAGAGAAAGGCCATAAAAAAGAGAAGGCCCAAAAAAAGCGAAAGGCCATAAAAAAGAGAAGGCCCAAAAAAATGAGAGAAAAAGAGAGAAGGGACAATGTTACTATCCTTTTACCACACTTGTCCTTCAAAGTAGCACCATGATCTTCATAGTAGAGAGTCTCTCATGTTATCACTTTCATATACTTGTGGGAATTTTTCATTATAGAACTTGGCTTGTATATTCCAACAATGGGCCTCCTCAAGTGCCCTAGGTCTTCGTGAGCAAGCAAGTTGGATGCACACCCACTTAGTTTCTTTTGTTGAGCTTTCATACATTTATAGCTCTAGTGCATCTGTTTCATGGCAATCCCTACTCCTTGCATTAACATCAATCGGTGGGCATCTCCATAGCCCATTGATTAGCCTCGTTGATGTGAGACTTTCTCCTTTTTGTCTTCTCCACATAACCCCCCTCATTATATTCTATTCCAACCATAGTGCTATGTCCATGGCTCGCGCTCATGTATTGTGTGAAAGTTTATAGGTTTGAGATTACTAAAGTATGAAACAATTGCTTGGCTTGTCATCGGGGTTGTGCATGATTAGAGCATTCTTGTGTGACGAAAATGAAACATGACTAAACCATATGATTTTGTAGGGATGAACTTCCTTTGGCCATGTTATTTTGAGAAGACATAATTGCTTAGTTGGTATGCTTGAAGTATTATCATTTTCATGTCAATATGAACTTTTGTCTTGAATCTTGTGGATCTGAATATTCATGCCACTATTAAGAAGAATTACATTAAAATTATGCCAAGTAGCACTCCGCATCAAAAATTCTGTTTTTATCATTTACCTACTCGAGGACGAGCAGGAATTAAGCTTGGGGATGTTGATACGTCTCCAATGTATCTTTAATTGTTGATTGCTCCATGGTATATTATATACTGTTTTGAATGTTTATGGGCTTTATTATACACTTTTATATCATTTTTGGGACTAACCTATTAACCCAGAGCCTAGTGCCAGTTTCTGTTTTTACCCTGTTTTAGGGTTTCGAAGAAAAGGAAAATCAAATGGAGTCCAATTGACCTGAAACTTCACGGAACACATTTTTGGAATGAAAGAAGCCCAGAACACTTGGAGTGCATGTCGGGGGACCTGCAAGGAGGCCGCGAGGCAGGGGGGCGCGCCCACCCCCCTGGGCACGCCCTCCACCCTCGTGGGCCCCTCGTGCCCCCCCTGACGTACTTCTTCCGCCTATATATCTCCATATACCCTAAAAACATCCATGGACACAATAGATCGGGAGTTCCGCCGCCAGAAGCCTCCGTAGCCACCGAAAGCCAACCTAGACCCGTTCCGGCACCCTGCCGGAGGGGGCAATCCCTCTCCGGTGTCCATCTTCATCATCCCGGTGCTCTCCATGACGAGGAGCGAGTAGTTCTCCCTTGGGGCTGAGGGTATGTACCAGTAGCTATGTGTTTGATCTCTCTCTCTCTCTCGTGTTCTTGAGGTGATACGATCTTGATGTATCGCGAGCTTTGCTATTATAGTTGGATCCTTTGATGTTTTCTCCCCCCTCTACTCTCATGCAATGAATTGAGTTTCCCCTTTGAAGTTATCTTATCGGATTGAGTCTTTAAAGATTTGAGAACACTTCATGTATGTCTTGCCATGCGTATCTGTGGTGACAATGGGATACCACGTGATTCACTTGATGTATGTTTTGGTGATCAACTTGCGGGTTCCGCCCATGAACCTATGCATAGGGGTTGGCACATGTTTTCGTCGTGATTCCCCTGTAGAAACTTGGGGCACTCTTTGAGGTCCTTTGTGTTGGTTGAATAGATGAATCTGAGATTGTGTGATGCATATCATATAATCGTGCCCACGGATACTTGAGGTGACATTGGAGTATCTAGGTGACATTAGGGTTTTGATTGATTTGTGTCTTAAGGTGTTATTCTAGTATGAACTCTAGGGTTGTTTGTGACACTTATAGGAATAGCCCAACAAATTGATTGGAAAGAATAACTTTGAGGTGGTTTCGTACCCTACCATAATCTCTTCGTTCGTTCTCCGCTATTAGTGACTTTGGAGTGACTCTTTGTTGCATGTTGAGGGATAGTTATGTGATCCAATTATGTTATCATTGTTGAGGGAACTTACACTAGTGAAAGTATGAACCCTAGGCCTAATTTCCACCATTGCAATACCGTTTACGCTCACTTTTATCATTAGTTACCTTGCTGTTTTTATAATTTCAGATTACAAATACCTTTATCTACTATCCATATACCACTTGTATCACCATCTCTTCGCCGAACTAGTGCACCTATACAATTTACCATTGTATTGAGTGTGTTGGGGACACAAGAGACTCTTTGTTATTTTGTTGCAGGGTTGCTTGAGAGAGACCATCTTCATCCTACGCCTCCTACGGATTGATAAACCTTAGGTCATCCACTTGAGGGAAATTTGCTACTTTCCTACAAACCTCTGCACTTGGAGGCCCAACAACGTCTACAAGAAGAAGGTTGTGTAGTAGACATCAGCCCTGGACCCAATAATTGATGCGTTCCACCTGACGCGAGTCCTGATGGACGGTGGCAGCAGCCTCAACTTGCTCTTTCAGTATATAGTGCGCAAAATGGGCATTCATCCATCACGGATCAAACCCACAAAGACTACCTTCAAAGGAGTCATACCAGGTGTAGAGGTCCGTTGTACGGGCTCAATCATGCTCGAGGTTGTCTACGGATCTCCGGAAAATTTCCAAAGCAAGGAGTTAATCTTCGAAATAGTCCCCTTTCGCAAGGGCTATCACACACTGCTCGGATAGACCGCATTCGCCCGATTCAACGCAGTGCCACACTATGCTTATCTCAAGCTCAAGATGCTCGGTCACGTGGCGTCATAACAGTCAATGGAAATACGGAACGCTCCCTCCGTACAGAAGAGCACACAACTGCCTTAGCAGCAGAAGTACAGAGCGGCCTTCTCAAGCAGAACCTCAATTCGCCTGCCGAGCCCACAGACACCGTCAAGAGGGCCCGAACTACGCTACAGCAGGACAGCTCGGCTCGTCAGGAGCTAGACTAGTAGTTCGGCCTCCGTCTCAGTCCTGGTCAAGTAGTGGCATTCGCGCCATGTGTACATAACTACGCACTCAAAATTCCATGGCATCGATGGAGGCATAGCTAGTTTGTGATCCATAGTGCGGCTCAACCGACACTGGACACACACATACTTTCACTTTTATTCGTTTCCTTTTCAAGTTTCAATCCCGCAGGCCCCATCTGATGGCCTGATCGCCAGTCCTCTTGAAGGATAAACACACCAAGATAGTGAGAAACACAGACGTACGGGGGATCTTCAAGGTGGTTTCATTAACAATCACTCGACCTGTTTTGCAGGGCCCACATGCAGCTCTCCCTTGGTTTTTGGCATGTTAAATAGCTTGTTGCTTATCGCACTACTTGTATCAATGCGCCTCGACATATTAATCAAATTACAATGAAAACAGTTCGCGGCTGGAGCTTTAGGGACCCATCTTATTACCTTTGCACCCTTTCTATTTTCTTTTTTTCTCTCTCTTTAACCCTATCAGGTAGCACCCATACACTTTGTTATGTTTGATGTTTACCAGGGGCTTCATAGCACCCCACACTATGGCACCAAAAGTCCGAACACTTTTTATAGTATAGTTCAGCACGCCAAATTTAGCACTATATGCATTGGCTTCGAATCATGTCTTTGGTCAATAGTTGGGTTGCCCGGCTCCTGTGCTTGCTACCTTACGTTCGGCTATATCGGCTAAGGTAGTAAAGGGAGAACTACTATGATTGTGCCTTGGTTTATCCAAAGGAGCACCTCAGTAGAGAAAGCGGAAAACTGACTGTCATGATGCGGCGAGAGCCGGTCAGCTCTTTGGAGGTTGCAAATGGTTGGAGATTTCTTCCGCATTATGCGAAGGATCCGTACTTCCCGATCAGATGCTTATAGCACTCTCGTTCGGATACTAGGTGTTGCGCCCATGTTTTTATTGTCAAATTCCTACGGCTAAGTGAGGGCGTTCAAGCCGCATAGTCTGATTGCCTGGTTCGTTGTGCTAAACAACTCCTTCAAGGTACATATAATTGGATCAAGATTGTTTAGATTCCATCCCGAACACCTCCGTACTACCTACATGAGGGCAAAAGCCTACGACTGGCCAACCCTCATATTTCACACAACACAGCCGCACACGAGGTAAAATTTAAAAACATAACAAGCATTATATTACAAGCCCACTTTGTTTTATCATATAAGGTAGAAGGAACTCGAATACATTCAGTCAAAGATAATGTCCTGTGAACACTGTGTCGCTACAATACGAGACCCCTCCAGGACGTCGCCAAAATACCGCTCGGGTGTACGGTGCTCCTTGCCCTCGGGCGCCCCCTCGGACACAAGCTTGATCGCGTCCATCTTCGCCCACCAGTCCTTGACGCGGGCAAAGGCCATATGCGCGCCCTCGATGCAGACGGGCCACATGACGGCGTCCAACCTAGGACAGGCATCCACCAGCTGCTTCACGAGGCTGAAGTAACTGCCGGGTATAGCTTCGGCTGGCCACAGACGGATTATTAAATCCTTCATGGCCAGTCCGGCCGCCCTGTGCAGCTCGACCAGCTGTTTTAGCTGATCGCTGAAGGGCACCGGATGATCTGGCGCAAGATATTGCGACCAGAACAGTTTCTCCGTGGAGCTTCCTTCTTCGGCTCGGAAGAACTCCATGGCGTCGGACACACTACATGGCAGATCAGCAAAAGCCCCTGGTGAACTCCGAATCCGGGTTAGTAAAAAGATACCTCATCTTCACATACTTGCTTTGCATACTAAATGCCTCAACCTCCATCATCGTCCTGGCCTCCTGGATCTCTCGGAGGGCACCCTGGGCCTCACTCCGGGCCGTCTCCGCACTCTGACGAGCCTTGGCGAGTTCGGTCTCTTGAGCCGACGCATTGCGCTCCAGGGTCTCACACTTCCTCACCGTGTCCTGGAGGTCTTGTTGGACCTCGTTGACCCGGGCCTTGAGCTTCTTACGGGTGGCCTCCTCCTTGACAGCCTTCCCCTCGGCTTCGGCCAGGGCCTTTCTAAGGGCCTCGACCTCTATCCTCGCTTCTATACATATCATGACACTTCGGTCAATGCATATCATTTTACTTTTTTTGAATACATAACGGGTTATCACATACCTTGTTTTTCTTGGATCTGCCTCCTCACCTGGCCGAGCTCCTCCTCGGCTACTCTATTCCCTGCTTCAGTTCAGAGACCTCGTTAGTATGCGAGGCTGTGGCCAACAGCGACACCTGCGCATTCATTTTAGACAAATTTAGTTAGTTTCCTGCAATAAAGGATTGATCCTCTGTCCGGCTTTTTCTTTCCGAACACCGGGCAGTGTCTCAGGGGCTACTGTCTAAATTGGGATTTTCTCTTTTTTAGCGTCGCTTACCTCAAAACCTGTCAGCAGGCTGCTGCAGGCTTCGGTTAGTCCGCTTTTAGCGGACTGAACCCTTTCAATTACCGTGCCCTTAAGAACACGGTGCTCATCCACAATGTAAGCGCTTCGCAGCGCTTCCAGCAGATTATCCGGTGCCCCTGGTTGGACAGGTGTCACCGACGGAATAGGCATACCGCCTTCTTTTGAAGGAGGTTGCGCGCCGGATTCCGGATCTGTATCGGTCTCCGGAATCGAATCCAGCTGAGGGCCGAACTGAATAAGGCCCTCACCCCCAGTCTCCAAAGGGATTGGCTCCCCCTGGTGTCCGGCCACGGAGCCCTCGCCTTCTGCCACCTCCTGAGCCTCCCCTCGGTCTTGAAAGTCCTTCGGGACAGCACCTCTGCGTCGCCTTTGGCCTTGGGGGAGTGAGCGGTCGGCAATGACTCGCTAGCCATCACCCTTGAATCCAATGAACCTCGTGACGAGGATCGTTGGGAGCTGTCGTGGGCCGGACTACAACAACATAACTAATCATGTCAATACAAAAAAGAGGAGAGGCTAGATTTATGGGCATGTATGAGTCTTAGCACTTACGATGCAGCCTGAGGCTTAGTGCGGGGGCGTCGCTCTGGACTCCTTTCGACGTCCCAGGCGGAGCTGCCCACAAGTGGGCCTTTCCCCTTCTTGGGCGCCTCCGCCTCCAGAATTGTGGAGGCCGCCCTCTTCTCCCTCCCCCATCAGGGGGAGAATCGCTCTCCTCCTCCTCATCATCGTCATCATCTTCTGCGGTTGAGGAGCAGGTCATGTCTTCGGACGTCGCATCCAAAGAGCCCCTCCGGCGGGGGCCATTCCAGACCCCGTTGGCCCTCCCTTGGGCCTTCTTCTCTGGCGCTGTCGGTGTCAAAACCGGCGGATCTCGGGTAGGGGGTCCTGAACTGTGCGTCTAGGCTGGATGGTAACAGGAGGCAAGGGACACAAAGTTTTACCCAGGTTCGGGCCCTCTTGATGGAGGTAAAACCCTACGTCCTGCTTGATTAATATTGATGATATGGGTAGTACAAGAGTAGATCTACCATGAGATCGGAGAGGCTAAACCCTAGAAGCTAGCCTATGGTATGATTGTTGTTCTGTATGTTGTCCTACGGACAAAAACCCTCCGGTTTATATAGACACCAGAGAGGGTTAGGGTTACACAAAGTCAGTTACAATGGTAGGAGATCCACATATCCGTATCTCCAAGCTTGGCTTCCACGCCAAGGAAAGTCCCACCCGGACACGGGACGAAGTCTTCAATCTTGTATCTTCATAGTCTAGGAGTCCGGCTGAAGGTATTGTCCGGCCATCCGGACACCCCCTAATCCAGGACTCCCTCAGTTGCCCCTGAACCAGGCTTCAATGACGACGAGTCCGGCGCGCAGATTGTCTTCGGCATTGCAAGGCGGGTTCCTCCTCCAAGTACTTCATAGAAGATTTTGAACACAAAGATATTGTCCGGCTCTGCAAAATAAGTTTCCACATATTGCCTTAGAGAGAATAATATTTACACAAATCTAATCTGCTGACGTATTCCGTAGTGTGACATCGCACCACGGCCAAGCCTTTATTCGAATCGTTTTATTGTCCCACCTCAGCGTGTCATGCGAGGCGGTTTCCTTGGCACGTCTCGTCGAAGCAGAGATCGTGTCCCCTTATTCCGGGATTCTCATCAATACGAGCGTGGGTAACCCAACTGCGCCATTGATTACGGCGCTTGGAGATAAGCGAGTTTTACCAGGCTGGTGGGGACACGTAGTTGCGTCCACCCATATAAGGGGATAAGGATCCACCTTTTCACCTACGCCTTCTTCCTCCTTTTCCTATCCATTTTCGTGCACTCGAGCTCCAGCGCCCAAGTCCGCACTCCCCACCTCAACCTTCTCCAGCCATGTCCGGAGCGGGAGGCAAGTGGATGGTCTCCTCCGTCACGGAGTGACACATCAAAAAACTGAGGAAGGCCGGATACTTGTCTAATGACATCGCGTACTGGCTTCCCGAAGAAGGGCATCTCCTCCCCACCCCAAGGCCCCGTGAGAGGGTAGTGTTCCTTCCCCACTTCCTCCGCGGACTGGGCTTTCCTATCCACCCATTCGTCCGGGGACTCATGTTCTACTACGGCCTGGATTTCCATGATCTGGCCCCGAACTTCATCCTCAACATCTCGGCGTTTATCGTCATGTGCGAGGCTTTCCTCCGCACCCGCCCCCATTTCGGCCTATGGCTCAAGACTTTCAATGTCAAGCCGAAGGTGGTGCGCGGCAACCAGGCGGAGTGCGGAGGCGCCATGGTGGGCAAGATGCCCAACGTCTTATGGCTCGAGGGCTCCTTTGTGGAGACCCTGAAGGGGTGGCAATCGGGGTGGTTTTACATCACCGAGCCGCGCGACCCTGAGTGGGTCGCAGCCCCCGAGTTCCGGTCCGGACCCCCAACGCGGCTCACATCCTGGAAAGAGATGGGTGAGGGAGTCCTGGATTAGGGGGTGTTCGGGTAGCTGGACTATACATTCAGCCGGACTCCAGGACTATGAAGATACAAGATTGAAGACTTCGTCCCGTGTCCGGATGGGACTTTCCTTGGCGTGGAAGGCAAGCTTGGCGATGCGAATATTCAAGATCTCCTACCATTGTAACCGACTCTGTGTAACCCTAACCCTATCCGGTGTCTATATAAACTGGAGGGTTGTAGTCCGTAGGACATAAAAAAACTCCATATACAACAATCATACCACAGGCAAGCTTCTAGGGTATAGCCTCCTTGATCTCGTGGTAGATCTACTCTTGTACTACCCGTATCATCAATATTAATCAAGAAGGAGTAGGGTATTACCTCCATCGAGAGGGCCCGAACCTGGGTAAAAACATCGTGTCCCTTGTCTCCTGTTACCATCCGGCCTTGACGCACAGTTCGGGACCCCCTACCCGAGATCCGCCGGTTTTGACACCGACATTGGTGCTTTCATTGAGAGTTCCTCTGTGTCGTCGCCTTTAGGCCCGATGGCTCCTTTGATCATCAACAACAATGCGGTCCAGGGTGAGACTTTTCTCCCCGGACAGATCTTCATCTTCGGCGGCTTCGCACTGCGGGCCAATTCGCTTGGCCACTTGGAGCAGATCGAAAGCTACGCCCCTGGCCATCAAGTCAGGTTTGGAAGCCTAAACTACATGGCAGACATCCGCAGAGATTTGATCTTCGACGGATTCGAGCCACAACCAAGCGCGCCGCACTGTCTCACGGGGCATGATCTAGCTCTGTCACCGAACAGTATCCCGGAGGCCGCAAACGCACCAGCTCCGACCCTTAATTCGGACCCAGTTGTGTCAATCGAGGATGAGCAGTTGCACGTCACCTCGGGGGCTGCGATCTCAAAGGCGATCGAGCCAAACGCCGGCCCCACACTCCGCGTGACTCACGACTCCAAGGATCCGGACTTCTCTCCGGACTCTGAACCACCCGCGCCCCTGCCGATCGAATCCGATTGGGTGCCAATAATGGAGTTCACCGCCGCAGACATCTTTCAGCACTCACCTTTTGGCAATATCCTGAATTCTCTCAAGTCTCTCTCTTTATCAGGAGAGCCCTGGCCGAACTGCGGCCAGCGAGGATGGGATACGGACGATGAAGAAATTCAAAGCCCACCCACCACCCACTTGGTAGCCACTGTCGACAATTTAAACGCGTGCTCAACTTCGACTCTGGATGTAGGATGGATGACGATGCAGGAGATAGCGATGAACCAACGCCCATAGGGCATTGGACAGCCACCTCATCTCACTATGTGTTCATGGTGGATACCCCTAAAGGAAGCGACAACGAGGAAAAAGGGGATGGAACGGGAGATCGACCCCCCGAAAAGCAATCAAAGCGTCGGCGTAAACGCCGACCCAAGCCCCGCCTCGATAAAAACCCAGCCATAGAGCAGGACGAGCCGGTAGACGACGAGCAGGCCTTAGAGCAACCGTCCGAACAGGGCAACACGGATAGAGAAACCGAACATCCCTCCTCCGGCGAAAATGGCATTCCGGACGACCTCACGCCGGATAAACCCATGGAGCAGAAGAATCTCCACAAGAGGCTCGTTGCAACTGCACGCAGCCTGAAAAAGCAGAAGCGGAAGCTAAAAACAGCGGCAGATGGACTGCGGATTAGATGGAGCAAAGTAATCAATACCGCAGATAAATACGGCGACGGTCGCCGCACTAAAAGCTATCCGAAAAGAAAGCTACTGCCTGAATTCGACGAAGAGGCCCTAGAGCCCTCGCATTCAAAAAATAAGAAAGCCACACGGTCGGATAGACGACCCCATAAAGCGGCAAGCGGCTCCGTACTTAAATCGGCATGGGACCCACCTAAGGATTCGCATCATGGCCCAGTTAGGTCCATTTATGGGCCAAGAAAGCAAGCTCTCGTAAGCAATGCAATAAAGCTATCATCAGAATCTGGCACACCCAAATACAGGGGCGCCGCACACCCCTATGTTTCACCGATGAGGTCCTGGACTATGAATTTCCAGAGGGATTCAAACCCGTAAACATAGAGGCATATGATGGAACAACAGACCCTGGAGTCTGGATCGAGGATTATATCCTCCACATACACATGGCTAGAGGAGATGATCTCCACGCCATAAAATATTTACCCCTTAAGCTTAAAGGGCCTGCCCGGCATTGGCATAAAAGCCTTCCTGAAAACACAATTGGAAGTTGGGAAGAGCTCGAGGATGCTTTCCGAGCAAATTTTCAAGGGACCTATGTCCGCCCTCCGGACGTAGACGATCTTAGTCACATAACTCAACAGCCCGGAGAATCAGCTCGACAGTTCTGGAATAGATTCCTCACTAAAAAGAATCAGATAGTCGACTGTCCGGACGCCGAAGCCTTAGCAGCTTTCAGGCATAACGTCCGAGACGAATGGCTCGCCAGACACCTCGGCCAAGAAAAGCCAAGAACAATGGCCGCACTAACAAGCCTCATGACCCGCTTTTGTGCAGGAGAGGACAGCTGGTTGGCAAGGTGCAGCCCCAGCGACCCAAGTACATCCGAAACTAGGGATGGAAACGGAAATCCGCGACGCAACAAGGACCGTCGCCGGACTATGGAAAAAAGGCCGAAGAGCATGGCAGTCAATGCCGGATTCAAAGGCTCACGACAAAATCAGACAAAACCACCCCTCCAGGATAACACGGACGATCCATCCAACTTAAAAAAATCCTGGACAGGATATGTCAGATACATAGTACTCCCGGGAAGCCTGCTAACCATACCCACAGAGATTGTTGGGTTTTCAAACAATCCGGCAGACTCAATGCCGAAAACAAGGGGCTCGACACACCAAGCGAAGACGAGGACGAACCCCAAAAGCAGAGCACCAGGAAACAAAAGAACTTCCCACAAGGAGTAAAAACAGTGAACTTACTTCACATAACAAAACGTGCGGCGCCCATAAAGGTACGCACCACACGACATATCCCCAAAGGGTCCCGCCACTGGTTGTCAAAACCAATCATCTTCAATCAGCTAGATTATTTTAGAAATATCAAGAATGCAGGCTGGACTACCTTGATACTCGATCCAATAATTGGCGGACTCCAGTTTTCAAATGTCCTTATGGACGGCGGCAGTGGACTAAACCTGATATATCAGGATACAATCCATCACATGGGGATAAACCCAGCAAGAATCCGCCGCAGCAAAACCTCCTTTCAAGGGGTAAAACCTGGTTCGGACACCCATTGTATGGGTTTTCTCCGGCTCTAAGTTATATTCGGCTCTGCCGATAACTTCCGCCGCGAAAAACTGAACTTCCATATCGTCCCGTTCTCAAGTCGCTATCAAGCACTACTGGGACGCGAAGCTTTCGCTCGCTTTAACGCAATACCGCATTATGCATCTCTCACTGTAAGTGCATCTAGTGCCACCCCTAGTTGGTTTTGGAGTATTGACGGCAAACCTAGTTGAGGGACTAATGTGTTTGTGAGAATTGCAGGAAAACACAGGTAGAAGTCCCTCATTGATTCGGTTTTACTACCAGAGATGACCCCTAAAAATGTACGAAGACATTGAAGACAATGGTGGTTTATGAAGATATTCATATTGAAGATAATGACATGAGAAGACTCCCTATGAAGCTTATGGAACTCGAAGACTTAGATCCTTCGTAGTTTCATTTCATTTATGTTGTGTCGAAGGAACCACCGTACTGTTAAGTGGGGTCCAAGAGAACCAGTCAGAATGACTGAAGTGATGCCTAATTCAAATCCTATGTCTTCGAGCAAAGACTATGAGAGCAAATCTTGTCCAGAGTCAGACAAGTCAGCTTTACTTGTATCCCAAGTAAAGTTGCCGTGTGAGTTCAAAATTCGACCGTTGGTACACGTGTCAGTTCCTTAGTGACCCAGGGTCATTTCGGACAAATCAGGTCGGGTTGCCAAGTGGCTATAAATAGCCCACCCCCACAACCATAAACGGTTGGCTCCTCAGATTTCAGTGCACAGCTTTTGTCGTTTGAGAGCAACCCACCTCGAAGCCTTTGAGAGAAAATTCCTAGCGAGGATAAAAGCCCTAACCACCCAGAGCCAGAGTAAATTGGGCACCACTTAAGTCTTCGTGTCTGAGTGATCTGAAGACTTATTACACTTGAGGACTGTGCATCCTCCAGACGGTTAGGCGTCGCGTTCAGAGCATCCAAGAGAAATTGTGGATTGCCAGTGAACGAAGTCTGTGAAGGTTTGGAAGTCGCCTGAAGACTTACCACGAGTGATTGGACGAGGTCTGTGTGACCTTAGTTCAAGGAGAATACGGTGAGGACTAGGTGTCTTGGACTAAGTGTCCTTGACTGGGTGTCTGGGACTGTGTGTCCTTTGGTTTAAATACCTAGCCGCTCCAACCAGACGTACAGTTGTCACAGCAACTGGAACTGGTCCAACAAATCATTGTCTTCAACGTGTCACTGGTTTCATCTTCACTTCCTTTGACTTACTGTTATTCATTGTGAAGCCATTGCATGCTTGCTTTATCTTTTATCTTCACAACATGAATGTATGATCTGTTTGGCTTCATAACTTCTTCCTACCTGATCCTTATTACACTGAAGCTGTTTGTCATTGTGCTTTCACTCAATTGAATACATGACCATGGCTGCCCTAGTGTAATCTAACTTCCGCTGCTTAGTAATAGGCATAATCTTCACTGTTTGTCTTCATAACTCTCACGTTTTGAAGACTTTCATAAAAATCGCCTATTCACCCCCCCCTCTAGTCAATATAACGCACTTTCAATTGGTATCAGAGCAAGGTGCTCCCTTGTTCCGTGTGATTCGGTTTAACCACCTGGAGTTTTAGCTATGTCGACTGCAGGGATAATCAAAGTCTCCGCTGCTTGCCCCGTCTTCGATGGAACTGAATATCCCTACTGGAAGAATAAGATGCGCATGCATCTTGAAGCCATTGATGTCGACCTATGGTATGTCGTCGAGAACGGTGTTCCCAAGGCTGGAGAAGGTGTCACTGCTGCTGATGTCAAGAAATTCGTTCAACTGGACTCTACTGCCAAGAATATCATCTGTGGTCATCTGACCAAAGGACAGTATGGCCGTGTGAGTGCCTTGAAGACATCCAAACTGGTCTGGGACTGGCTCTCCAAAGTTAATGAAGGCATCTCAACCCAGAGAGATCAAAGAATTAGTGTCCTTCGCAATCTCTTCAACCGCTTCAAGCGAAATGACAATGAGAATGTCCAGCACACATTTGACAGACTCACTGACATCACAAACGAGCTTCAAGCCCTCGGCGCCACTGAGATCACCAAACATGAAATCGTCAAGATGCTGCTGAGATCACTTGATAGTTCGTTTGACATCCTGGCCCTGATGATTCAAGAACGTCCTGATTTCAAGACACTCGATCCGTCTGACATACTTGAGAGGCTCAACACACATGAGTTTCAGCTTTCTGAGAAAAGAGATATCTACGGTCCAAACTATGGGCGAACTCGAGCCTTGAAAGCAAAAGCTGTCTCCTCATCTGAAGAAGAATCTGACTGCAGTTCTGATGATCCTGAAGACATTGGAAGAGAACTTGCAATGCTAGTGAAGAAGTTCCAAAAATTCACCAAGAAGAAAGGCTTCAGAAAATCTTCACGATCAAGCTCAAGGAATGATGAAGCTTCTGCTCATGACTACAAGAAGAAAACATGTCACAAGTGCAAGAAAACTGGACACTTCATCTCTGAGTGTCCACAGTGGGACAATGAGAACAGAAGGAAGAAGAAGAGCAAGGAATATGATTCTGACGACAAGAAAAAGAAGAAATACTCAAAATCTTCTTCCAAGTCTTCATCAAAGTCTTCATCACACAAGAAGAGCTCATCTGGCAAGGCACGTGCGTTTGTTGGAAAGGAGATGGATTCAGAGGAGGAGTCTGCATCTGAGGAGGCGGAGGTGGAGTCTGAGGAGGAGTCTGATTCTGGCATTGCGAGTCTGGCTACAGCATACGTCGCCAAGTCCATCTTCAACACTGAAGACAATGACTGCATCACCGACACCGACGCAAATGACAAGAACGACTCCACTCCTACCTACTGCTTCATGGCACGCGGTGCCAAGGTAAACACACGCACTACTCGCTATGAAACATCTAGTGACGATGACTCTGAATGTGATTCAAAACCTAGCTACAGAACACTTGCTAAAATTGCAACTGAACAACAGAAAGCTATGGAACATATTCAAAAACTGTTAGACAGAAGCAATGATCTGTTGGGTGCTGAAATGACTCGTTCTGAATCCTTAATTGAAGAAATAAGAAATCTTCACGTTAAGTATCAGGAACTTGAAGATCGGCTTGAGACTCTCTCAACTACTCATGAAAAGCTTTCCTATGATTATCTTCAAAAGAAGCAAGATCTTGAGAAGTTGAGAGCGGATCATGAAGATCTTCAAAAGGAAAATGAGTCACTTCGCTCCGAACAGATCAGTCCCGCTCAGAAAGGATTTGAACCACCATGTCTTAAATGTATTGAGCGTGATAATGCTAATTCTGTTGCTGAATGTTCCACTGCTACTGCTGTTGCAATATCTTCAACTGTTGACGTAGTAACTAACCCCTCTCCTGAGGATACCACTGCTATTGCTGATGAGAATGCTAGGTTGAAGACATTGCTTGAAACAGGGATGTACAAAAGTCTGAAAGGGCATCAGACACTATGTGATGTCCTTAAGAAGCAGATTCTGAACCGAAACCCTAGGAAAGAGGGTGTTGGGTTCGTGAGGAAAATTAATGCAGATGGCTCTTACTGGAAACCTGAGCAGTACCCCAAAACCACATGGGTTGCTGCAAAGGAATCCTCAGCAGATCCATCCAATCTATCTGGCTTCACTTGTGCTAACCCCATTATCATTGATGAATCCTTTGATGCAAACTACAAACTGTTTAAGAGTCAGAATGGTGAAGTATTTGCCAGGTACATTGGTACTAACTGCAGGAATGGACCAACTTTGAAGAAGATCTGGGTTCTGAAAAAGTGTCTGGAAAATCTTCCTGTGAATGTCTTCATGACACCTCACTTGAAGAAGACAAACCTCAGACCAAAGGCTTCATATGGTCCAAAGGCTTCATACAGACAGAGGACTCACCAGAGTCGCACTAACGCAAATGTTTTGCAGGGAAACCATAATCAGGCATATGAAAATGAGATCGGTTCATCAAACCGCCATGTTCATATGAATAAGAACTATTTTGCCTATTCTTATGATTACTATTGTCCCCCTGCTAGACTGTTTGCTAGGGCTCCAAAGCCAAAGTTCTCAGATGCTGCACTTAGACTTATTGCTTCTAAGCCACCCTTGAAGATGTGGGTGGTTAAGAAAGCTTAACTCTATTTTGCTGGGAAAGGCCTCCAGCAGAAAAACAAAATCTTCTGATGCTATTGCTGGGGACCTTAAAAATCTTGTAGGGCGCAAGATAAAATGCCCGAATGGCATCATTATGTACTTTGCTCCTGAATCGCATGCTACTCTCCCTATTACTCCTAATCTGGATCTATTTTTTCATAACCCACTGGTTCATCAAATGTTTATGCTTCACAATTCTCTTCGTGAAGCCTATCCCCCTAACTGCACTATAGGGTACGACACCAGCGACTTCAAGGTCTTCAGAATGGATTATTGACAGTGGGTGTACAAATCACATGACTGGCAGAAGAAGCCTTCTTATGGACTCAACTTTACGTCCATCCGACAAGAGCCACATCACATTTGCTGACACTGGTAAAAGTAAGGTATTGGGTCTAGGTAGAGTTGCAATCTCAAAGGATCAACACATGGATAAAGTCATGCTTGTTGAATCCCTTGGCTTCAACTTAACGTCTGTCTCAATGCTTTGCGATTTGAATATGATTGTAATGTTTGGAAAATATCGCTGCCTGGTGCTAATGGAATCTGAAAAATCTCTAGTGTTTGAAGGGTATCGAAAACGTGATTTGTACGTGGTAGATTTCTCAGCAGGACCACAACTTGCAGTATGTCTTCTTGCAAAAGCTTCAGAATGCTGGCTTTGGCATCGAAGGCTTGGGCATGCTGGCATGAGGAACCTCCACACCCTTGCGAAGAAAAAGCACGTCATAGGCATCGAGGGCGTCAAGTTCAAGAAATATCATTTATGCGGTGCCTGTGAAGCAGGGAAAATGACAAGGGCAAAACATCCTTCGAAGACAATCATGACTACTACACAACCCTTCGAACTGCTTCACATGGATCTTTTCGGTCCCACTCACTACTCAACTTTTACTACTTCTGTTTGCCTCTATGGCTTCGTCATTGTTGATGATTACTCTAGATATACTTGGGTACACATAATCCTTTACAAGACTGAAGTGCAGGATGTCTTCAGACGCTTCGCCAATCGAGCCATGAACAATTTTGGCGCCAAGATAAAGCACATCAGAAGTGACAATGGCACTGAATTCAAGAACACTGGCCTTGATACATATCTGGATACCTTGGGCATCACACATGAATTCTCAGCTCCATACACGCCACAGCAGAATGGCGTCGTCGAACGCAAGAACAGAACACTCATTGAGATGGCCAGAACAATGCTAGATGAATACAAGACTCCAAGAAAATTCTGGACTGAAGCCATTGATATTGCATGCCATACAATCAATCGTGTTTATCTTCACAAGCTTCTGAACAAGACATCTTATGAACTCCTAACTGGCAAGAAGCCAAATGTCAGTTACTTCAGAGTATTTGGCGCAAAATGCTGGATCAAGGACCCACACCACACCTCAAAGTTTGCACCAAAAGCACATGAGGGATTCATGCTTGGATATGGAAAGGATTCGCACTCCTACATAGTCTTCAATCTCTTCCACTACAAAGTAGTTGAAACAGTGGATGTGCGGTTTGATGAAACAAATGGTTCACAAAGAGAGCAAGTACCAAATGTGCTAGATGAAGTCCCAGCTAGTGAATCAATCAAGCTTATGGGAACTGGAGAGATTATGCCTTCTGAAGCTCATCCTAAAGAAGAACTCATCATCTCAGCACCTGATCAACAAGAAGACAATGCTCAGCATGAAGACATTCCTCCAAACAACAACGCAGATCAGCAAGAGCAAAGTCTTCGCCCTATACATCCTCGTGTTGCAAATGAAGTGCAGATTGACAGAATACTTGACAACATCAATGCACCTGGTCCACTCACTCGTTCAAGGGCAACTCAGCTAGCAAACTTTTGTGGGCATTTCGCATTCGTCTCAATATCAGAACCCAAGAGAGTTGAAGAAGCCTTCATGGAACCTGAATGGATTCAAGCTATGCAAGAAGAGCTTCAACAGTTTGAGCTGAATAATGTATGGGAACTGGTTAAGCGTCCTGATCCATGGAAGCACAACATAATAGGCACCAAATGGATATACCGCAACAAGCAAGATGAGCATGGTCAAGTTGTCAGAAACAAAGCTCGTCTCGTTGCTCAAGGATATACTCAAGTGGAGGGCATTGACTTCGATGAAACATTTGCTCTTGTGGCTAGGCTTGAAGCCATACGCATACTGCTGGCCTATGCAAATCATCATAACGTACTTCTATATCAAATGGATGTGAAAAGTGCCTTTCTCAATGGCAAGATTGAAGAAGAAGTGTATGTTGCACAACCACCTGGCTTTGAAAATCCAAAACATCCTGATATGGTATACAAGCTCAACAAGGCACTGTATGGCCTCAAACAAGCCCCTAGGGCCTGGTATGATACACTCAAGTACTTTCTGAAGAGCAAAGGCTTCATACCTGGTTCCCTGGATCCCACTCTTTTCACGAAGACATATGATGGTGAACTATTTGTGTGCCAAATATATGTGGATGACATTATCTTCGGCTGCACCAATCAGAAGTATAGTGAAGAGTTTGGATATATGATGCGAGAGCAATATCAGATGTCCATGATGGGGGAGCTGAAGTTCTTCCTCGGTCTTCAGATACGGCAACAACGCAACGACATCTTCATATCTCAAGAGAAATATCTTAAAGAGTGCCTGAAGAAGTTCGGTATGCAAGATTGCAAAGGTTTCACAACACCAATGCCAGCCAAACATCATCTAGGTCCTGACGACAATGGTAAAGAGTTCGATCAAAAGGTATACCGCTCCATGATTGGGTCTTTGCTTTATTTATGTGCATCTAGGCCAGATATCATGCTTAGCGTTTGCATGTGTGCTCGATTTCAAGCGGCACCAAAGGAGTCGCATCACTTAGCTGTGAAGCGAATTCTTCGATATTTGGCTCACACCCCAACTCTAGGATTATGGTATCCAAAGGGCTCGGAGTTTGATTTGGTTGGATTTTCGGATGCTGATTATGCTGGTGACAAAGTTGATCGCAAATCTACATCAGGCACATGTCATTTTCTGGGACGATCTCTTGTATGTTGGTCTTCAAAGAAGCAGAACTGTGTATCTCTCTCCACTTCTGAATCTGAATACATTGCTGCTGGATCTTGCTACGCTCAGCTTCTGTGGATGAAGCAAACACTCAAGGATTATGGCATTCATCTGAAACAAGTGCCACTTTACTGCGACAACGAAAGCGCCATCAAGATTGCCAACAACCCAGTTCAGCACTCGAAGACAAAGCACATTGAAATTCGTCATCACTTTCTCAGAGATCACGTTGTGAAGGAAGACATTGATATCATACACGTCAGCACTGAAGAGCAATTGGCAGATATCTTCACCAAGCCCTTGGATGAGAAGAGGTTTTGCAAGTTACGGTGTGAGCTAAATATCTTGGAATCCTCAAATGTCCTGTGATCAGGCACGCATCCTAACACTTATGCATATTGATGACTTAGATGTGCAACACACGAAGTAAAATATATCTTCAATCCATGAAGACATACATTCTAAGTGTGAATACATTAATGTGGAATTTGACTTCGGAGCGCCACGATAATTGTGCGCCGTGTCTGGGTCTAATACTTCCTATACGGTTGGTAACGCCACCACCAAACGTTCCATTTTGAAGTGTTTCACTCATGGCGTTACCTTGCAATATCTTCACATTTGGTTTGGCTTCGAACTCAACATGTCTTCATGATTATCTTCACAACGATGATTATATAGATATATACATACTAGTGTTCTGTCCTCTACAGTATTCACTTATAGCTATGTCTTCTTGTTTGAATCTTTTGAACTAAGTGAATGTGATCGGACCCTAACCACTCTATGCTTTCTATCTCAAACTCTATCTCTCCAAGTCATATGCATTCTGTTGAAACTGTCAAATGTCTTCACTGTGTCCTTGTCAGCCGAAGACACAGAGACAACCATAAAAGTCCGTTTTTAATGCTCATTCCTCCACATAAGGTCCAGAGAAGCAGGAACGACCGCCCGACCATTTAGGCGTGCGTGGGACGTGGAACAAACCCCAATCTTCCTCTAACTGGCCGCGTGTGCCTCAAATGCGAACCGCCAGGGGCACCTGCGTAATAGCACAGTGCCGCCTCTGAGTCTATAAATTCACACTTACCGCGGTCATTATCTCCTTCTTCCACCTTCGCACGAACCCTAGCGCCACCGCTAGCACTCGACGACGCCGGAGACGAAGCGCTTCACTGCCGCAACCTCTCCAACGCCGTCCTCACGCCGACCGCGGACATCGTCCTCTCCGCCATCGCCGTAGGTGTTTTCCGTCGCCAAGTTAGGGCACGGAGGACTGAACTGCTCGGCATCAACTTCCTTCTATCTAGCAGTTCTAGTGTGGTAAATAAAACTTCTTTTTACAGCCTCTTTTGATCTCTTGGTTCTGTCACTTTCTGCCATAAGAAGTTTCTCTTCACACCAGTTAGATCTCTCGCTGCATCTCATAACATGCCTAGTATATTCACTTGTGCTTCATACAGCAGTTAGATTCCTCACTTGTACTGATCTATGGGTTCGTACAAATCTGGAACCAACTTCTTATCTATAAGTGAATGTCTTCGCACAATGAGGTCAATGTCTTCTAAACCGATTTATCTTCAAAATCTTCTGAGAATGCATATGACCTCTTCCCCTTCCCTCGCACCTTAATGCTGTCACAGGTACATGTCCGTGGGAGAATCCTTTGGATCTCATAGTCTGCATTCATTTGCAGAGTACTTGCAGCATCACATCAACTCTCCTGAAGCCAGTTCTTGTTGGTCAAGCAAAAGGAAGCCTTTGAAGCCTTTGAACATCTTGAAGCCTTCCAAGTTAAGATTCATGGCTTCAGAAACAGCAGCAAGGAAGGGAGGCAGACAGCGACGTGGTGGAACGTCCAAAGATCTACCTGATGAATTGGCAGAGATGTACAAAACTGATCCTGAAGAAAGCTATGGTCAGCGCAAGACACGAATCCAATGGATTCGAAGATATTGGGCAGAGCAATGGTTTCAATACCGCTTCGTCACTCAGGAGTATGAAGAAAAGTGCGCCATCAAGAGACCATGGGGAGACGTATTATACAAAAATCTCGTACCCAGGTCCAGAGATGAAGCTATTGCTCAAGGCTTCTATCCATGCATGGTGAGAGGACCACATCCAGCTGAAGCACATCCGTCATCGCTTCTCTGGTGTCGCGATGACAATCTGTTCAAGCGCAACTTCCAATTTGCTCAGAACTCTGCAAAGCAAAACAAGAAGAAGCTGGGATTAGACTTCAACCCTGGTCCCTCTGAACCAAGGGCAGATGGCACACGCGACGCCGATCCCAATATAATCGGGCCGTATGCCAATCTTGCAGGCCTCATCACGCGCATCCTAGTCCAAGGGACTACCGTGAATGACCCTCCAGCAGATACTGAGTCTAATGATGCCCCTGCTGCGCCAAAGCCAAAGCAGAAGAAGCCAAAAGCTTCAAAGCTAGCCGCTTCTCCCAAAATCTCAAGAGCGAAGCAATTGGCAACTGCACCTCCTGAAGCCAGTGTGCAGTCTGAAGATTTATCACGAGTCTCCAAGCCCCAAGAAGCCAAGAAACCTCAGCCACACACAGGCAAAGAGCTCACAGCTGCTGCTATTGTGCGCTGCGAAACTCTTGATCTCTCAAGCGATGAAGATCTTGGAGATGACGCTCTTGAGCAGCTCATCAAGAGCAAGGAGGAGGCTGAAATCTTCAACAATCTGCCTCTGTTTGATGTCGCCATCATCCACAATTTCATCGATGAATGGTTTGCCTCACCAGACATCAGCTTTGACGATCTGCAGCTGCCCATAGGCCTCAGCGTTGCCTTTTAAGGCGCAATTGCTTCAGAACTTGCAATAGCCCAACGCATTGTAGAACTGAAGCAGAAAATTGATTATGAAAAGGATCAGTTCAAGAAGCACGTGGCCAAGCTCAGCGTGCAAGAAGTGAAAGACTTCAAGATCATGTTGCACGAGCTGAAAAAGAACTTCCTGAAGACGCGTGCCGAAGCTCAAGGCTCGCGAGAGCGCATGAAGACTCTGGCTGATCGCCGTGTGCAGGCCTACAATGAGGCCGTGAAGCGCAAGGCACTTGGGCGTCCCGGCATTGACCCCAGGGTGGCCCCGAAGAAGAAAAAGAATCCTGCTGTGCCTGAACCAGAAGCGCCAAGGTCAGAAACTGCTCCGATTGTCTTCCCCACTGCAACGACTGGCTCGAAGCCAAAGAGTCGATCAACCGCCTCACAGCTCAAGAAGACACGGACTGCAGAGGCTGAAGCTAAGAAGAGGAAACACTCTGAAGCCTCTCCTTCTGAACCCACCATCAAGAAGCGGAAGACCAAGAAATCTCGGGCTGCTCCCACAGAGCCCTTGATAGTTGAACCCCTCTCCGTCCGTTATCCTGACGCAGATCGTCAGTTGACTGTGCATGAGCCCGCCTTCACAGAGGCTCCGCACGCTGAAGACATTCCAGTAGCCGACTACAACGTTGCTGAAGACATTGGTCTCCAAGACAATGTACAAGGTGATGCAGCCCTTCCTCAGCTTGAGACAAGCGAACTGATCAGCATTGGTCGTCCATTGACGCCAATCACACAAGATGCATCGTGGGAAGATCGCCCACAGGAGGAAGATAATGAGCCCCAGCCCACTGCAACTCCACCGGCGTCACCTACATTCCGTAGGCTTCACAAAGGGCCAAGGGCTCAGGCTGCTGACGACATTCCGGCTGCATCAGCCGAAGAGCATGCAGAAATACCACAAGCTCCAACTCCCCCGCACCAACAAGAAGCAGTTCTCCAGGAGAACGTGCCTGAGTTCGTCCCACCCAGTACACGTGTGGAGGGGGCAAATGTTGAGGCTAACACAAACAACGCTGAAGCAAATGTGGAGCCCTCCCCAACAACAGCTTCAGAAGACACTGAAGCTACTGCTCCTGAAGCTTCTGTGCCTGAGTCTACTGCGGGTCCCCAATTCAACTATCATATTGCGCACAGGCCCCAGGTCCAGAAGCCGATCCCACGACTGCCAAGGTTCCCAGGTTCTGCATCAGCTCCTGGCTCCTTCAACATCAACGGCTTCAGGACAGATAACACGTTTTTCAACAGCTCCAAGAACCCTTATTCAAGGGAACGGATTGTATCAGATAGGTTTTGGAGCTATCAATAGCGCAGCTATTATTCATGCATCCTATACAACCAAGGCCGCATCTTTCCTCACAAGCGCCTTGAGGTTGAAGATGTTGCTGGTCTGCCTGGTCTGGAAGAAGCATTGGATTGCTTCAAGCAAGTGGGTCTGCTGCCGTTTATCACCGATGAAGAGCACTGGAACGAAGAGCTTCTGCTCCAGTTCTATGCCACCCTGCATATCAAAGGCTATAACAGAGATCCGAAGACATGGGTCCTGGAGTGGATGACCGGCAATGTCCATCATGAAGCTAATGCTTTCGACATAATTGAGCTTACCGGCCTTCCCACTCCTGGGGAATTCTTTGAAGATGGCTGCCAACTCCATGCTGAAGCAATTGAGAGCATATTTCAGCGTCCTGAGCCAGATATGAGTCAGATGCTCTCAATGATGAAGCCATTGCCTCCTAATGCACCCTATCCAACTCGGTTCTTCGTTGAAGACTTAGAGTACCTGCCCAGAACAATATATCACATCATAAGGCGGACTCTCTGGCCCGAAAAGGGACACTCTCGATATGCAACGATTGAAGGTGCAATGAAGACTCTCATCTTCTGCATTCTTCATGGCAAATGCTTCAACGCACAGGATCTCTTCATCCGTCAACTTGCAGCGTCTGCCTCAGAATTGTTTGGATTGAAGTTCACTCTGCAATCTCCTATCAACCCTCAGCCCGCAACCATAGGATATTTTTGCCAGATGTGGACACATCTGCTGAAGCAATATATCCAGAGCCTGCCAAGCAACCATTAAGTCTTCAAAATGCAGAACACCAGAGCTTCACTCAAAATATTGAAGGTGTTGAAGCTCTCTCCCGAGTGTATCCAATGGCTGGCACCACACGTGCCCCTGCATCAACTGAAGCCACTAACAGCACAGCTGCAAAGAGACCCAAGAAGCGCGCTCGTGCACTCAATGACCGAGAGCTTCTTGTGGCTCTTCACCAAAAGCACGATAGGCATCACGACTGGCTCAAGAGGCAGATGAGAAGCATCATGCAAGACGTCAATTGCATCAGAAATCGGGCAACCAAGAATGCATTTGTCGCACACGAGACCTATCGCCGCACATGGAGAGGCCTCACCATGATGTGCACTGAAGCTGACCTGCATGACGATGGCTTCAAAGAGAGATTCAAATTTGACTCCATGCCTCCAAGAAAAGCTGTGATGCGAAGCACACCATCACTTGAAGAGTCAGAGTTCTCTTCTTCTGCTGCCACCGTGTCTGCCCGGATTATTGAAGAAGAAGACGACGCAACATCATCTCCTCCTGCTTCAACACGCGTCGAATCTGCACCAAGCTCGTCTGCACCGCCACCAAACAACTCCACCGACCCTGCTGCGCCTGGGAACGCGTAGAAACCTCTATGTCTTCAAACCTTTTTGGTCATCACTGACAAAAGGGGGAGAAGCATATGATGTTTATAGTCTTCAAGCGGGTCACTATGGGCGGGTGCCTTCATATTTTTCTACATTTTGCTTCGTGCTTACAACTCCCGTTTTTTCTACATTTGCTTCATTGAGTTGTAACACTTAGCCTTGATGGTCGTCTGCTACCTGTTTGTCACTCCGTTTTGCGAAGAAAAATTCCGCACTCATCTCATTCTGCAGACGTCCATTTTCCATTATGCATGTCATTATCTTCATATACTTTCACATGCATAGTGGATTGTCATCATAAGTTGAAGTGGATCTCCACAAGTACAACCTGCCATGTGCATTTGCATTCAAGAAGCAAATTACTTATATGCACATCTTCAGGGGGAGCCCTTGCAACTTATGAAGACAATTCCTCTACAATTTCACAAATTATGTTCCCCGTTGAAAACTTCAACTAGTTTGTCATCAATCACCAAAAAGGGGGAGATTGTAAGTGCATCTAGTGCCACCCCTAGTTGGTTTTGGAGTATTGACGGCAAACCTAGTTGAGGGACTAATGTGTTTGTGAGAATTGCAGGAAAACACAGGTAGAAGTCCCTCATTGATTCGGTTTTACTACCAGAGATGACCCCTAAAAATGTACGAAGACATTGAAGACAATGGTGGTTTATGAATATATTCAAATTGAAGATAATGACATGAGAAGACTCCCTATGAAGCTTATGGAACTCGAAGACTTAGATCCTTCGTAGTTTCATTTCATTTATGTTGTGTCGAAGGAACCACCGTACTGTTAAGTGGGGTCCAAGAGAACCAGTCAGAATGACTGAAGTGATGCCTAATTCAAATCCTATGTCTTCGAGCAAAGACTATGAGAGCAAATCTTGTCCAGAGTCAGACAAGTCAGCTTTACTTGTAGCCCAAGTAAAGTTGCCGTGTGAGTTCAAAATTCGACCGTTGGTACACGTGTCAGTTCCTTAGTGACCCAGGGTCATTTCGGACAAATCAGGTCGGGTTGCCAAGTGGCTATAAATAGCCCACCCCCACAACCATAAACGGTTGGCTGCTCAGATTTCAGTGCACGGCTTTTGTCGTTTGAGAGCAACCCACCTCGAAGCCTTTGAGAGAAAATTCCTAGCGAGGAGAAAAGCCCTAACCACCCAGAGCCAGAGTAAATTGGGCACCACTTAAGTCTTCGTGTCTGAGTGATCTGAAGACTTATTACACTTGAGGACTGTGCATCCTCCAGACGGTTAGGCGTCGCGTTCAGAGCATCCAAGAGAAATTGTGGATTGCCAGTGAACGAAGTCTGTGAAGGTTTGGAAGTCGCCTGAAGACTTACCACGAGTGATTGGACGAGGTCTGTGTGACCTTAGTTCAAGGAGAATACGGTGAGGACTGGGTGTCTTGGACTAAGTGTCCTTGACTGGGTGTCCGGGACTGTGTGTCCTTTGGTTTAAATACCTAGCCGCTCCAACCAGACGTACAGTTTTCACAACAACTGGAACTGGTCCAACAAATCATTGTCTTCAACGTGTCATTGGTTTCATCTTCACTTCCTTTGACTTACTGTTATTCATTGTGAAGCCATTGCATGCTTGCTTTATCTTTTATCTTCACAACATGAATGTATTATCTGTTTGGCTTCATAACTTCTTCCTACCTAATCCTTATTACACTGAAGCTGTTTGTCATTGTGCTTTCACTCAATTGAATACATGACCATGGCTGCCCTAGTGTAATCTAACTTCCGCTACTTAGTAATAGGCATAATCTTCACTGTTTGTCTTCATAACTCTCATGTTTTGAAGACTTTCATAAAAATCGCCTATTCACCCCCCCTCTAGTCGATATAACGCACTTTCACTCACGCTTAAGATGCCTGGTCCACGAGGCATCATCTCTTTGAAGGGGAAGCACTAAAGTGCGCCTCCCCAAGCAAAGGACTGTGCGGCCGCTTTGACAGCCCCACAGTAAAATGGCCTCACCGGCCAAAAAAACTTCCAAATAGGTCATTAAAGACCACGAACATGGATAGACGAGTTCGGTACAAAATCATCATTGATGCAGGCTTAGTGGCCATATACCCCTGCATTAGGGGCTCCATGCATATACAATAAGAGACAATAAAGCTCAATTTTTTTAACTTTATAATTTGTTTATTTTAAACTTTTGTTCGGCATGACCCGTTTTCAACTCAGGTCCTCTCTTTTACAGATGAACGTCATGCGACGCCCGTCCAGGATACGGCACAACGGAGACACAGGCGCAGACGTGCAGTAGGGACCCGCTTTAAAGGATTCTTTTTAGATTAAGACTCTGCGTAAACCTTTTTTACTGTCTCTTGTTGCTACACATCCCCTGGTTTTTTCTGATATAACCAAGGAGGAGGCTGGCGTCTTGGCATGTGGCCACGTCAGAATTTTTGCACATACCTGGACACTAGGGCTTTTTTAATAAAGAGTGTTGTTTCGCCCGCACTCATAAAGACCGAACACCTTAGGGAGTGTTCGGCGTCACGAGTTTTGGCATTATATGCATCAGCTCCGAATCATGTCTTTGGTCAAATGTTG
The DNA here is from genome assembly GCF_003073215.2 of Triticum urartu. NCBI lineage: Eukaryota > Viridiplantae > Streptophyta > Magnoliopsida > Poales > Poaceae > Triticum > Triticum urartu. Next base: position 451,427,192 of record NC_053022.1, read on the forward strand.
GGTTGCCCGGCTCCTGAGTTCGGTTACCTTACGTTCCGCTCTATCGGCTAAGGTAGAACCAGGAGAACTACTGCGATTGTGCCCCGGTTTGGCCGGGCGAGCACCTCAGTAGAGAAAGCCGAAAACTGACTGTCATGATGTAGCGTGAGACTGGTCAGCCACTCGATGACCTATCAGAATCTATCAGATTCCTCCGCTTTAACGAAGGGCCGCTTCCCGGTCAGGCACATACGCGCCCCGAACTCGGGCGAGCGCAGTCGCCACCAACGGGCTACCTAAATAGTCTCACTGTCAAGATCCTATGGCTAAGTGAAAGTGTTAAAGCATTATATTCCGGTTGCCTGGCCCGCAGCGCTATCACCTTCTTTGTAGGACCAAGACGTTGGGTTAAGTGTGAAAATGCGTCTTCTGCGAGCACCCCCGCACTATGTGCGTGGGGGCAGAAGCCAACGACTGCCATCTTTCAGATTTTGTATATATATATATATATATATATATATATATATATATATATATATATATCTGAAAACGGCCACACAGGAGGTGTTCCCAATACTTGAAGGCACAAGTATAAAAAGGCCACTACAGTTTATCAAAATATTACTTTATAATTACATATGCTATCATAACAGAGCATCTTTCGAGCACTGCATCTCTATTACACGAGCGCCTTCAAGGACTTCCTGAAAGTAGTGCTTGGAAGGTACTCGGCTTTTGTCCGAATCTCGGGACGCAACAACGGTGGTCTCCATCTCTGCCCAGTATGTCTTGACACGGGCAAGAGCCATCCTTGTGCCCTCTATGCATGCTGACCTCTTCATTGCATTAATACGCGGCACCGCGTCAAGGAATTGCTGCCCCAAGCTGAAATAACTCTTCGGCTCCGATCTCCCCGGCCACAGATGACCCATGACGTACTTCATGGCGAGTCCGGACAACCTATTCAGTTCAGCCCATTGAGCCAAACGATCGTCCACTGCCAGTGGACGCTCTGGATTGTGAAACTGCGACCAGAAAGCTTTTCCACTTTGCGATCTTTCTGATCTCGAAAGTGTTCGGTCGCATCAGCAGCACTCGCTGTCAAATCCAGATAGGTATCCTCCACACTCCACATCCGGTCCAACGGAGCAAACTTCGGATCGCAAAATTTCCTTCACAGCATAAAGGGCTTTCCAGCCGCAATTTGTTCGGCCTGACGCAGCTCCTCCTTCGCAGCTCTCATCACAGAGCACGCGTCCTTGGCATTGGCAACGGCCTTCTCTAAGTCTGTCTGTTTCGCCTGGTCTTCTTTCTCAAGAAGTCTGCAACGGTCTGCAGCGCTCTTTAACTTTTCGGCCATCTCGGCCATCTCTTCCTTGCTTCGGCAATGATCAGCCTGTTCGGCTCTCAGCTCTTCAAGGGCTTTCTTGGCAGCCGCATCACTTTCTCTGGCTTGTTCTTTAGCTCGGGCAAGTTCTGCCCTAAGACTCTCCACGGCGGCCGCACCATCTGCGTCAAACACACACATCGTAAGACACTGGCATAAAACTCTTCTTACCTGATGCCGCCCGAGGAATTACATACCTTGAGCCTCATCAAGCCGCTTGTTGACAAGCGCGATGTCGGCATCTGCCACGTCCAGTTGCCGCTTTAGTTCGGCAAAATCATCAGTTCGGCTCAATTCCGGACACCCTGCCGCCTACATTCAAAGGTGACATCTTAGACCTAGGTTTATGATCCTCCACGTGCTATCATTTCTTGACGACGCGCAGAGTCTCGGGGGTTACTATCTACACAGGGCGCATCTTATTCATGCGCAACTGACAAAAGTGTACATTATCTAATGTACCTCAAAACCCATCAGTAAACTTTTGACGGCCTCATGCAATCCGCTCTCTGCGGATGAGATCCTTTCAATCACCGTGCCCATCAATGCACGGTGCTCCTCCGAGATAGAAGCTCGCCCCAGCAGAATCTTTAGCTCGTCCGACCGAGCACCAGATGGTGCCGGACTTGTCCCATGACCTCTTTCGAAGGCCGGACGTGGAGAACCTCGGGGGGCCACATAGTTATCTTCCGCCCCTGACGGACTCGGAGAAACCTTCCGCGATGACACCTCAGGGTCGCCTGCCTCGCTAGGCGGCACGGCAGGGGGAGGCGTCCCGCTCTCCATCATCTCCGGAAGGAGATCCCCCGAAGACGAGCTCTGCTGAGAAGGGCTAAGGTCCGAGCTACAAGGTAAAAATTCGGTTAATCTTCTCAGATATAAATCAAGGATTTTCCTCATCCCTCAAAAGGAAAATCTTTCTCTACTTACGGCTCGCTGGAGGGCTGATCCCCTTGAGGGCGTAGTCCGGCCGAGGAACTCCCCGGCGTTGGACCCTCTGACGAGGATTCCCCCCCCCCCCCCTTCGGGGCCATGGTTTCCGGGTCGTCAGAGGCGGCTCTCTTCTTCCCCTTAGGAGAGGAATTGTCGGTTCCTCCCTTCGGAGCAGCCTCCTTCGAGGAGGCCATAGTGTCCTTGTCCTCCCCCTTGCTTCCCTCCAAAGGTATTATCTCCAGCATCCTGACCAGCACGGGATCCGGCCTAGTTTCGGGAAGGGGAGCCAGGCACCTGATCAGCTTTGCCTTCGCTATCCACTCCTGTTTAAAAGGACAGCTCTTTTAGGGGCAAGTTTATGACAATTATACAGATAGAAGGTCCGGGCACAAGGTTGCTTACTTGAGTATCCAGGCGATTGCAGCTTAGGCCTGCGTCCTCGGTTAAATCCGGACACATCTCTTGTGATCCGAAGAACAGTTTATACATCTCCGCGGGCGTTGCACCCATGAAATTCTAGAGAGCTCGCGGTCCCTCTGGGTCAAACTCCCACAGGCGAAGGGAGCGACGTTTGTCGGGCAATATTCGGCGAATCAGCATGACCTGCGTCACCTTGACCAGGCTGAGGTCTCCTTCCAAGAGATCCTTAATGTGGCCCTGTAACAAGGGCACATCTTTGGGCAAACCCCAATCTAACCCTCTGTTGACCCATGACGCTAGCCATGGTGGGGGACCCGAGCGAAAGGCAGGAGGCGCCACCCACTTGGTGCTCCGGGGAGCGGTGATATAAAACCACTCTCGTTGCCACAAGCCTAGCTCCTCTTGAAAAGAGCCCTCGGGCCATGGAGCATCAGCATTTTTGCTTATAACAGCGCCTCCGCACTCTGTGTGCCGTCCCTTGATCATCTTCGGCTCCAATTTGAAGGTCTTGAGCCATAATCCGAAGTGAGGGGTAACACGGAGGAACGCTTCACACATGACAATAAACAAGGAGATATGGTGGATGGACTCCAGAGCTAAGTCATGGAATTCCAGCCCGTAATAAAACAGCAGTCCCCTCACAAAAGGATCCATTGGGAAGCCCAACCCCCGAAGAAAGTGAGACATGAACACCACGCTCTCACCGGGCTGGGGACTGGGAATGACCTGCCCTTGAGCAGGCAAGCTATGCGAAATTTTGCCGGTTAGGAACTTAGCCTCCCTCAACTTTAGTACGTCCTCCTCCGTGACGGAGGAGGGCATCCATTTTCCTTGAAGGTCAGAACCGGACATTGTCGAAGGTCCGAAGCGCCGGGAATCTGGAGCCTAGGGTGTTGGAACTCGAGGCGATGGGCGAAATCGCTTGAGATTGAAAAAAGGAGTAAGGCCTTGCTCTCTTTATAAGAGGTTGAATACCAAGAGCCCTCCCCATAACTGTTCGGGACTCGTCTTTAATCGAGGAAACATGCTAACGGGCGCGGATGGGTTACCCACGTCCGTATTGATGAGAATCCGTAAAAGGGGGTACACGATCTCTGCTTTGACAAGACGTGCCAAGGAAACCGCCTTGCAAAATGTGCTGAGGTGGGAAAGTAAAAACGATTCGAGTAAAGGACTTGGCCGTAGTGTGATGACACACTGCGGAATACGTCAGCAGATTTGATTTGTGTTAATATTATTCTCTCAATGGCAATATGTGGAAACTTATTTTGCAGAGCCGGACACTACTCTTGGTGTTTACAATCTTCTATGAAGGACTTGGAGGAGGAACCCGCCTTGCAATGCCGAAGACAATCTGCGCGCCGGACTCGTCGTAATTGAAGCCTGGTTCAGGGGCTACTGAGGGAGCCCTGGATTAGGGGGTGTTCGGGTAGCCGGACTATACTTTCAGCCGGACTCCAGGACTATGAAGATACAGGATTGAAGACTTCGTCCCGTGTCCGGATGGGACTTTCCTTGGCGTGGAAGGCAAGCTTGGCGATGCGAATATTCAAGATCTCCTACCATTGTAACCGACTCTGTGTAACCCTAACCCTATCCGGTGTCTATATAAACCGGAGGGTTGTAGTCCGTAGGACATAAAAAAACTCCATATACAACAATCATACCATAGGCTAGCTTCTAAGGTTTAGCCTCCTTGATCTCGTGGTAGATCTACTCTTGTACTACCCATATCATCAATATTAATCAAGCAGGAGTAGGGTATTACCTCCATCGAGAGGGCCCGAACCTGGGTAAAAACATCATGTCCCTTGTCTCATGTTACCATCCGGCCTTGACACACAGTTCGGGACCCCCTACCCGAGATCCGCCGGTTTTGACACCGACAACGGGCCTGTCGTGGGGCAGCAAAGTAGAGGTGACTGGACTGCAAACATGCATCCAAACCCTGGTGAACAAGAAGCTCAAGCTTGTCAACGTAGTCCAGGTTATGCTCATCCGCCGGATCCTCCCGTGTCAACAACGGGCCTTCAATCTGTGGGAGTTCAACCCGGCGCAGCATTGAACTCTGAGCAGGCTCTTCGACACGACGTACGAAGATGCCTGGAAGGTGCTTTTCAAGGGCGCCGAGGCTCCCGCATCCGCTACCGAGGATCGCGGATTCAGCATGTAGCGTCACGCTAGAGCGGTAAGTTGTTTGTACCTTTTACAGGGTATTAGTTTTTCATAGTTTAACTCTATGCGGGATCTAAGCTCCCTTACCTTTGACAGGATTGGCAGGCGAAGTCTGGACAGATCAACTATCCGGCTCCTTTGCCCGAAGACGCAGCCGATGCCCGCTTGGCGAAGCTGCTAGTTCTGGCACCCTATGTGGTGCCGGCGAAGAAGGTCACGGGGACTCGAAAAAGTGCCCTGCGCCAGGAGGTGTCGGGATCATCATCCAACGGTTCTAAGGCGCATTCCTCTCGTGAAGACGAGGAGGAGGAAGAAGAGACCTCTCCCCCTCCAGTGGGGGGAGAGAAGAAAAGGAAGGCCGCCCTCACTGGGGAGGCCGAAGGGTCCAAGAAGGGGAAAACCCTTCCTCCGGACTACTCCACCAACACCGACGACGGTGGAGAGGAGTGGCCGCTCAGGGCCAAGCCCTGGCGAAATCGTAAGTATCCGGATACCAGAGGAATTCATAATATTCCTTTATTGCACAACTTTCCCTTATGTCGAATATGATTATGCTGCCCACCCAAAGACCGGCTCGACGCGTCGTCGAGCGGTTCACTAGACTCTTCGGATGTGAATTCGCTTCCGACGGCTACCTCCCCCCGCCCTACGGACGACGCCGAAGTGTTGTCCCAACAGGTTCCAAGCCAGGAGGAGGTGGTCCTGGAGGCGCCGCAAGGCAACCTCCCGGACTCCAGGAGTAAAGGGGATAAAACCCCCCAGGGCTCCAAGTCCGGCTCTAGGCCGGACACCGCTCCGGAACCTTCAAAGGTTCCAGAGTCCGACGGGCGACCTCCTTCCAAGAGGAGCAAGCCCACAGTGCCGGTGACCCCCGTCCAACCGGTGGCGCCGGACAATCTGTTGGAGGTGCTCAAAGGCGCCTCCATAAACGAGGAGCACCGCACCATTATGAGTGCGGTGGTCCAGAAGGTTCAGTCCGCCAAGAGCGGACTGACTGAAGCTTGTGCTAGCCTTTTACCAGGCTTTGAGGTAAGTAAAGAATGTGTAAATAATATTACCGCATAGACAGTAGCCCCTGATGCTCTGTTTGGCGTTCGGGAAGAAAAGCCGAATAGAGGATCAAATAAAATTCACAAGAGTCTAACAAAAAGGAATCAATATGCGTATGCAGGCTTCTCTGCTGGCGTCCGCCGCACTGACCGCAGAAGTGGACACGCTAAAGCAAAACCTCGAGCAGTCCGAGAAAGAGCTCGGGCGTGCCAAGAAGCAGCTCGAGGACAAGGAAGGTAAGAAATACCTTGTTTAAATATATATAAAAAAGTGCAATTGCCAAAAAAATGACAGGATTATCGTGGCTATTGTAGGGGCCACGTCTGAGGTGGCGACCCTTAAGCAAGCGCTATTCGAGGCCGAGAAGAGGGCGGCCACGGAGCGCACCGAGCGGGAGAAGTATGAGCCCCAGGTTGGCAAGGTGCGGCAAGAGCTCCATGCTCTTATGAAAAAACATGAGAGTTTGGAGCTTGACTCAAAGACGCGAGCGTCCGAGCTCGCGGTGGCTATTGAAAATGCCAAGTCTGCCAAGGCCGAATCCCAGAAGACCCTCCAGGAGTTGGATGCGGTGAAAAAGATAGCGGCGGGTAAGGCATTCTTTATGCAAAGCAAACACATAAACGTGAGTTACTTGTTACTTACCTGAATCCGGAGCTCTCCAGGAGCATTCGCAGATCTTCGCCGTAGCGTGTCCGATGCCGCCACATTCTATCGAGCCGAGGAGGGAAGCTCGACAGAGAAGGTGTTCTGGTCTCAGTATGCTGAGGCCGGACACCCCGTGCCCCTGAGCAACCAGCTAAAGCAACTGGTCGAGCTCCACAAGGCGGCCGAACAGGCCATGAAGGGCCTCATAGTTCGGCTGTGGCCTGGAGAGGCTCTGCCTGGGAGCTATTTTGGGCTGGTGCGGTGGCTGGTGGGGGCTGTCCAAGGCTCGAAGTCATCAAGCGCTCTGTCTGCATTGAAGGTGCCCGTAGGGCCCTTGCCCCTGCTAAGGTGCACTGGGGCAAGCTGGATGCTGAGAAGCTTGTGAATGACGGGCCACCGCCGGGGAAAGAGCATCGCAAGCCCGAGAATTATTATAAGGATGTTCTGAAGGGTGCCCGCCTTATGGCGGATGAATGTTCCAGGGATGTAATTTTTGAGTAAAACTCGCTTGTTTTGTCTTGTGCGCTGAAAACGTGTTCATATGCGCTAAGCAATGCTGTTGGAATTTAAAATATTACCTTTTGTGCGGCTGTTTATCAATTCTGAGAGATGGCGAGTCGTCCGCTTCTGCCCCCGTGCCGCTAGTGCTGGGGTGTTCGAGGATAAACCTGAGCGCTCTTTTTCCCATGTTTGGGTCCTTCGAGGGAGGCGCTCAGCACAACAAACAAGGCAATCAGACTATAATGCATGAACATTCTCACTTAGCCATAGAATTCTATAATTTTAAATTTTGGCGAAGCCCCTGGTATTCGGAAGACCGAGTTCGGGGCGCTATCCACGTCTTGGCCGGACAGAGCCGACTCCTCACTCTAAGCGGCATAAGACTTTAGGGACTCGAAAAACCTCTCGAACAGCGACCAGCTCTCGCTTCATCATGACAGTCAGTTTTAGCTTTCTCTACTGAGGTGCTCGACCCAGCTCAACTGGGGCACAATCGCAGTAGTTTTCCTAGTGCTACCTTAGCCGACATAGCGGAACGTAAGGCACCAAAACATAGGAGCCGGGCAAACCCAACTATTAACCCAAGACATGATTCGGAGCCGATGCATATAATGCTATAAGTTTGGGGTGCCGCACTTGTTAAAGTGTTCGGACTTCTCACACCATATTGAGGGGTACTAAAGCCCCTGGCGTATTTTGGCTGTACCAAAGTGTACGGGTGCAACATGTCGTTAAGGAACATATATTTGTAAAAAAAGAGTAATGCAAAAATAAACAAAAGCTATGCATTGTTTATTAAAAAGGGCTGCGATCAAAGCAGAACAATACAAATAATGCGATGAGCAAAAGGTTGGACTATTTAACATGTCCGTTCCAGGGGCAGGCTGCGGAATGGTATGCGAAACAGGTATACTGCTCATGATAGAGACCACCTGGGAGTTCCGTAATGCGGCATGGCTTGTCTGCTTCCCTGGTTCTTGCATCGTTTGTGCGGCAATTGAAATGCCGAACAGGCCTTCCGAAGAATGGAGTCCTGAAAGTAAGAGAAAATTAAAAAATCGGCAGCCCCTGGTGCGGTTTCAGCCGTGTTTCGGGTGTGCCATGATGGTGCCCCTCCCCCTGTACCCATGGTATTTCTAGAGCATAGTTCTATACGCGAAGCACTGGTGTCGCATTTTTGCGAGGGCTGGGGTTGGGGCCGCATTGCTACGCCTGCTCGGAACGTGCCAGGCGGTCTTGTTGTAGGTTACTCCGGGCACGCTTGACGGTGTCAGGACGTTTAATGGCCGGACTGGAGAACTGCCTGGAGAGGCTTCTTTGTACTTCCGCTGCAAGGGCCGCCGTGTGCTCCTCCGTTCGGAGGGAGCGTTCGGTGTTTCCATTGACCGTAATTACTCCTCGAGAGCCTGGCATCTTGAGCTTAAGGTATGCGTAGTGCGGTACTGCATTGAACTTGGCGAACGCGGTTCGCCCGAGCAGTGCCTGATAGCCACTGCGGAATGGGACAATGTCGAAGATTAACTCCTCGCTTCAGAAATTATCCAGAGATCCGAAGACCACTTCAAGTGTGACTGAGCCTGTACAGTTGGCCTCTACACCTGGTATTACGCCTTTAAAGGTCGTTTTGGTGGGCTTAATCCTCGAGGGATCTATGCCCATTTTCCGCACTGTATCCTGGTAAAGCAGCTTCAGGCTGCTGCCGCCGTCCATAAGGACTCTAGTGAGATGAAATCCGTCAATAATTGGGTCTAGAACCAATGCGGCGAATCCTCCATGACGGGTGCTAGTGGGATGGTCCCTTCGATCAAAGGTGATCGGGCAGGAGGACCATGGGTTGAACTTTGGGGCGACTGGCTCTACCGCGTATACGTCCCTTAACGCGTGCTTCCGCTCCCTCTTGGGGATGTGGGTTGCGTATATCATGTTCACCGTTCGCACTTGTGGGGGAAAACCCTTTTGTCCACTGTCGTTCGGCGGCCGGGGCTCTTCGTCGTCATCGCTATGCAGCCCCTTGTCTTTATTTTCGGCATTTAACTTGCCTGCCTGCTTGAACACCCAACAATCCCTGTTGGTGTGATTGGCCGGCTTTTCGGGGGTGCCATGTATCTGGCACAAACGGTCGAGTATTTGGTCCAAACTGGACGGACCCCAAGGATTTCTTTTGAATGGATTTTTCCGCTGACCAGATTTATAGCCTCTGAATCCGGCATTAACTTCCGTATCCTCAGCATTGTCACCGTTAATGCGGCGCTTCTGCTTGCTTCGACGTGACCTGCCACTACTATCCCTGGTATCCGAATTACCAGGGTTCTTGGTCATATTGTTGCTACGAGCAAGACAGCTGTCTTCTCCCGTGCAAAAGCGGGTCATGAGTGTCGTCAGTGCTGCCATAGATTTCGGCTTTCCTGTCCATGGTGCCGGGCAAGCCACTCGTCACGGATATTGTGCTTGAAGGCTGCTAGGGCCTCTATGTCCGGACAGTCGACTATTTGATTTTTCTTTGTTAGGAACCGTGTCCAGAATTGCCTGTCTGATTCCTTTGGCTGCTGAATTACGTGGCTTAGGTCATCGGCGTCTGGTGGTCGCACATAAGTGCCCTGGAAATTGTCGAGGAATGCGGCTTCCAGGTCCTCCCAACAACTGATTGATCCTGCTGGCAAGCTGTTAAGCCAATGCTAAGTTGGTCCTTTAATCTTGAGTGGGAGGTATTTGATGGCGTGGAGATCATCGCCGCGGGCCATGTGGATATGAAGGAGATAATCCTTGATTCATACCACAGGATCTGTTGTGCCATCATATGATTCGATGTTTACGGGTTTGAAACCCTCGGGGATTTGATGATCCATTACTTCGTCTGTGAAGCATAGTGGGTGTGCGGCGCCTCTGTACTGGGCTACATCACGACATAGCTCCAATGAGCTTTGTCTACTGTGATCGGCCCTACCGGGTTTGTGTCCGGCGTGACGGTAATCGTCTCGAGTCATGGGGCGCCCACGTGATCCGTAGATCGATCTTGTTTTCCCTGCCTTGTCCTCCAACATATCTCGCAGGTCTGGCGCATTTTCCCGTGCCTTGGTGTGGGGTGCGGCTTGAGTGGAGGGCCGAGAGGCCTCTTTGTCGCGGCCATGAGGTGGCCGGTCGACCGTATCAAGTGCTGGTGATGTAGGTTTAAGTGCTTCCTCCTCTAATCGGGGTAGCAACCTACGCTTTGGGTAGCTCTTGGAGGGGCGTTCGATTTTATGCTCTTCGGCCGCAAGGACTTCAGTCCATCTGTCGACTAGCAAATCTTGATCAGCTCTAAGCTGTTGCCGTTTTTTCTTGAGGCTTCTTGCCGTGGCCATAAGCCTGCGTTGAAAACGCTCTTGCTCGACGGGATCCTCTGGCATGACGAATTCATCGTCATCGAGGCTTGCCTCGTCTTTGGAGGGAGGCATATAATTATCGTATTCGACCTCTCTGTCTGCCGCTATCTCATGAGGGCTTGCTTCTCCATCCTCCTGTGCTGGATCTTGCTGGAGGGGGTTTTCTTCGGCACGCTCCGGAGTATTATTATCTCCCGTGCTGGAATCACCGTATTTGCTTTGGCGGGATTTTGAGCGGCGCAACTGAAGCCGGCGCTTAGGATGTTTCTTGGAGGGGTCATCCTCCGCTGTTCCATCGCCATCTCCTTCTTTTTGGGTGTCCACCATGTATATGTCATATGACGAGGTGGCTTTCCAGGGCCCAATAGGCACTGGTTCTTCATCGTCTCCTGCATCGGCGTCCATACCGTCGATGTCTTCGGAGTCGAAGTCGAGCATGTCGGTTAAATCGTCGACAGTGGCTACAAAGTGGGTGGTGGGTGGGCTTTGAATTTCTTCATCGTCCGTATCCCAACCTTGCTGACCGTAGTCTGGCCAGGGCTCTCCTGATAACGAGAGAGACTTTAGTGTCTTCAGAATATCGCCGAAAAGCGAGTGCTGAAAGATGTCCGCGGTAGTAAACTCCATGATCGGCGCCCAATTGGATTCGATCGGCAGGGGTGCGGAGGGTTCGGAGTCCGGAGAGGAGTCCGGCTCCTTGGAGTCACGAGTCTCGCGGAGTGCGGGGCTGGTGTTTGGCTCGATCACCGTTGGGATCGGAGCCCCCGAGGCGGCGTCCAACCACCCATCCTCGATCGGCGCAGTTGGCTCCGAATTAAGGGTCGAAGCCGATGCGGGCGCGGCCTCCAGGGCACTGTTCGGCGGCAGAGCTA
>NC_053022.1:451439766-451547462 GCF_003073215.2 Triticum urartu
CATTTATGATGTTACTGAAAATTATTATGAGGGAGGAATATATGCTTGCAGGAATTGCAATTATATCAAGTTTCCTCTCTATGTGCTTAAAATCTTGAAGTTATGCTTGTTTTGCTTTCCTATGCTAGTTGATTATTGTTCCCATAAATTGTTTGCTCAAAATCCCTATGCATAGGAAGTGGGTTAGAATTAAATGTGCTAGTCATATTCTTCATGATGCTTCCGTTATGTTTCAATTCTTATCTTTTATGTGAGCATCATTGAAATCATCATGCCTAGCTAGGGGCGTCAAACGATAGCGCTTGTTGGGAGGCAACCCAATTTTATTTTTGTCCTTTGCTTTTTGTTCCTGTTTAGTAAAAAATAATTCATCTAGATTATGTTATGAATGTGTTTTTATGTTTTAATTAGTGTTTGTGCCAAGTAAGGCCTTTAGGATCTTCTTGGGTGATTATTGTTTGATCTTGCTGATAAAAACAGAAAGTATGTGCTCACAAAAATAATTTTCGTTTTTTGCAAGGGAGCGATAAAATACCAATTCCATCTGAAGTAGATCAATATACAAATTTCCTAGGACTTCCTAATTTCTCAGGATTTTGGGAGTTACAGAAGTATTCGAGAGTTACAGATTACTATAGACTGTTTTGTTTTTGGCAGATTCTATTTTTGATGCATAGTTTGCTTATTTTCTAGTTTCTATGGCTTATATTGCTTAATATAAATTATAGAAATGATATGGTAAAGTAGCCATAATGTGAGAAAAATTATGAATCTTGTCCTGACAGTACCTAAGTGGTGATTTGCTTTCTTATACTAACGGAGCTTACGAGTTTTCTGTTGAGTTTTGTGTTGTGAAGTTTTCATGTTTTGGGTAAAGATTAGATGGACTATGGAATAAGGAGTGGCAAGAGCCTATGCTTGGGGATGCCCAAGGCACCCCAAGGTAATATTCAAGGAAAACCAACAGCTTACGCTTGGGGATGCCCTAGATGGCATCCCCTCTTTCGTGTTCGTTCATCGGTAACTTTACTTGGAGCTATATTTTTATTCACCACATGATATATGTTTTGCTTGCAGCGTAATTTTATTTTATTTTGTTTTGCTTGCTGTTTGAATAAAATACCAAGATCTGAAATTCTTAAATGTTAGAGAGTCTTCACATAGTTGCATAATTATTCGACTACTCATTGATCTTCACTTATATCTTTTGGAGTAGTTTGTCGTTTGCTCTAGTACTTCACTTATCTCCTTTTAGAGCACGACGGTGGTTTTATTTTCAAGAAATAGATGAACTCTAGTGCTTCACTTATATTATTTTGATAGTCATTAGAACAGCATGGTAGTTTTCTTTGGTTATGAATCTAGTCCTAATATGATGGGCATCCAAGATGGGTATAATAAAAACTTTCATACTCCCTCCATTCCAAAATATAGTGCGTCCGTGCTTCCGAGGTCCAACTTTGACCATAAATTTAACCAACGAGACCAACTGCGATGGGAGAAAAAATTATATAATTTAAAACTTCTTTCGAATATGAATTCACTGATATAATTTTTGCTCCCGCCGCAATCGGTCTTGGTAGTTAAATTTACGGTCAAAGTTGAAGCACGGGGATAGAGGAAGCACTCCATTGTGGAATGGAGGGAGTAGAAAGTGCATTGAATACTATGTGAAGTTTGATTCCTTATGATTGTTTTGAGATATGAAGATGGTGATATTAGAGTCATGCTAGTTGAGTAGTTGTGAATTTGAGAGTTACTTGTGTTAAAATTTGTGATTCCCGTAGCATGCATGTATGGTGAACCGTTATGTGATGAAGTCGGAGCATGATTATTTGATTGTCTCCCTTATGAGTGGCGGTCGGGGACGAGCGATGGTCTTTTCCTACCAAACTACCCCTGTAGGAGCATGCGCATAGTACTTCGTTTCGATAACTAATAGATTTTTGCAATAAGTATGTGAGTTCTTTATGACTAATGTTGAGTCCATGGATTATACGCACTCTCACCCTTCCACCATTGCTAGCCTCTCTTGTGCCGCGCAACTTTCGCCGGTACCATAACACCCACCATTACCTTCCTCAAAACAGCCACCATACCTACCTATTATGGCATTTCCATAGCCATTCCGAGTATATTGCCATGCAACTTTCCACTGTTCCGTTTATTATGACACGCTCCATCATTGTCATATTGCTTTGCATGATCATGTAGTTGACATCGTATTTGTGGCAAAGCCACCGTTCATAATTGTTTCATACATGTCACTCTTGATTCATTGCACATCCCGGTACACCGCCGGAGGCATTCATATAGAGTCATATCTTGTTCTAAGTATCGAGTTGTAATTCTTGAGTTGTAAGTAAATAAAAGTGTGATGGCCATAATTATTAGAGCATTGCTTAGAGCAAGCAAACAACATGCTACAGGAACATATCATAGCAAACAAAGGCATGGCATGAATCTACACAAAGCATAGAACAAAAGTCCCTTACTGACCATGAGCCAAAAAGGCACAGAAGATATGATGGCACCCATGTAAACATAGCAAGTTTTATTAACAGTTTCGAACTTAGCAGAAAACTGAGCATGGCATAAACAGAATTATGAAGGCATCTTTGCGAGCTCGATTCACTCACCACAAGGCATTGCATGACAATATAACTATAGCATCAGCAAGAATACATGTTCATGAAGCCAACCATGGCAAGAGCAAGTTCATAGCATGCATGGATCAAGTACAACACCCATGGAAAAATTGATTAACATGTAAACAATCTGCCAGGAACATTTTATAACAAAAGTAGAGCAAGATTAAGACATGCTAGGGCACTCCATAATTGCAAACAGGGGCATGGATGGATAGAGCATAACCATATGTCCAAATCATCCTTACTTAAGATACTCAAACAAAGCATGGATCTCACTTTAGAATCATGGTTACATGGCATAAAAATAACAGCAGAGCAAAGACTTAGTAAAATCCTGAGATTCTAAAATCAGCAATAACACGAAGGCTACTTTGCATGCTTGTGCTAGTCACCACATTGATCACAAAAATACATGGAAAGCACCCCTGTAAAGATGGCATGGCATAGATCAAAACACATGTAGAGCTCATGCCCATATGAAGCACACATCAAATGTGACAAAAATGACAAATCCTCATACTCTGATAAGCAACAGCAACCAACAATTTATAGCACTCTTGCATCAGTGATTTGGGCATCAAGATGGACTCAAACGAGCATGTCACAATGGAATGAAAATGAAGAGCATCTCATAATGAACATTTTGATGTATCATACGCATGAAATGGAGCTACGGTCATGGAGTTATGATGCATTAAACAGAGGCGTAAAACATGAGGGAGAAAGGACTTAGTGGAAAACACCTCGCCTTGATCTAGGGTTGACTTGGCCCATGAACCGAGGTGTGACTGGATCTCGCCAGAGAACGGCTCGCCGAGGTCGAAGTCGTCGTCGGAGAAGCGGGGGAGGGCGGATCCGGTCGAGCCCTCATCGGATCCGGCTCTGGGGAAGGTGGCGCAGTCGACGAGGGGTGGAAGGCGGCGATTGGAGCTCCCTGGCAGCAGCAGGCGCGCGCCAGGCAGCGACGGCGGCGAAGGCGCGTCGGGCGGCGGGGAAGGTGGAGCCGGGCGGCGGCTGCGAGGTGGCGGCGGGGACACATGGCGCCTTTCGATAGGCGCGGGCGCGGCAGCGATCTCGTCCGGTGGCGGCCGAGGGCGCTTTTACGGTTTTGGACCCGGATTTTGGACGGGGAGGACATATTTATAGGTAGGAGGAGGTAGGAGTGTCCAAATGAGGTGTAGTTTTCGACCACACGATCGTGATCCGACGACGGAGGACATGGGAGTTGTTTGGAAGGGTTATTAGGCCGTTTTGGAGGGTTGTTGGGCTACAACACACAAAGTGCTTTGCGGTTACCCGGTTAACCGTTGGAGCATCAAATGAACTCCAAATGACATGAAATTTGACAGGCGGTCTACTGGTGGTGTACCAAGGCTGCCTGGCTAATCTCAGTCCATTTCGAGAATGTTTAACCCACTCACGAAAATAGGCAAGAGGGGTGCTGTCGGTGTCAAAACCGGCGGATCTCGGGTAGGGGGTCCCGAACTGTGCCTCTAAGGCGGATGGTAACAGGAGGCAGGGGACACGATGTTTTACCCAGGTTTGGGCCCTCTTGATGGAGGTAAAACCCTACGTCCTTCTTGATTTATTCTTGATGATATGAGTATTACAAGAGTCGATCTACCACGAGATCAGAGAGGCTAAACCCTAGAAGCTAGCCTATGGTATGATTGTATGTTGTCCTACGGACTAAAACCCTCCGGTTTATATAGACACCAGAGGGGGCTAGGGTTACACAAGGTCAGTTACAAAGGAGGAGACATACATATCCGTGTTGCCTAGCTTGCCTTCCACGCCAAGTAGAGTCCCATCCGAACACGAGACGAAGTCTTCAATCTTGTATCTTCATAGTCCAACAGTCCGGCCAAAGGATATAGTCCGGCTGTCCGGAGACCCCCTAATCCAGGACTCCCTCAGTAGCCCCTGAACCAGGCTTCAATGACGATGAGTCCGGCACGCATTGTTGTCTTCAACATTGCAAGGCGGGTTCCTCCTCCGGATACACCACAGAAGAGTTTGAACAACAGGATAGTGTCCGACCCTGCAAAATAAGTTCCATGTACCACCGTAGAGAGTATAATATTTCCACAAATATAATCTGCTGACACGTTTTGGCAACATGACATCATGCCATGGCTCGGTGATTATTCGAACCATTTTTCTTTAACCAGCCCCGCACATAACGCGAGGAAGTTTCTTGACACGTCTTGTCAAAGCAGAGATCGTGTCCCCCTTATTACGGGATTCTCATCAATACGGGTGTGGGTTACCCAACCGTGCCATCAATTACGGCGCTTGGGGATAAGCGAGTTTTACTAGGCTAGTGGGGGGCGCATAGTTTCGACCGCCCTTATAAAGGGACAAGGTTTATCCTTTTTCTACCCACGCCTTCTTCCTCCTTGCTCATCCATTCTCGCACACACGAGTTCCAACGCCCAAGTCCACATCCTTCTCCTCAACCTTCTCCAAACATGTCCAAAGCGGGAGGCAAGTGGATGGCTTCCTCCGTTACGGAGGGACACATCAAGAAGCTGCGCGGAGCCGGATACTTAGCCGCGAATATCGCGCATCGGCTACCCGTTGCGGGGCAGATTGTTCCTACCCCGGAACCTCACGAGAGGGTAGTCTTCCTCCACCACTTCCTCCGCGGACTGGGGTTTCCCCTCCATCCATTCGTTCGTGGTCTTATGTTCTACTACGGGCTGGACTTTCATGATCTAGCCCCAAACTTCATCCTCAACATTTCGGCATTCATCGTCGTGTGTGACGCTTTCCTCCGCATCCGGCCCCACTTCGGCTTGTGGCTGAAGACCTTCAATATCAAGCCGAAGGTTGTGGGAGGCCAACAAGCAGAATGCGGCGGAGCCATGGTGGGCAAGATGCCCAATGTTATATGGCTTGAAGGCTCCTTCGTGGAGACCATAAAGGGGTGGAAATCGGCGTGGTTCTACATCACCGAGCCGCGCGACACCAACTGGGTGGCGGCCCCCGAGTTTCGATCCGGAATCCCCACGCGGCTCACCTCTTGGAAAGAGAAGGGCCTATCCTGGGGTTCATCGGTGGAGCTGGACGGACTCCGGAAATGTATCCGGAATATGGCAAGCAAGAAGCTCAAGCTTGTCAACATAGTCTAGGTCATGCTCATCCGCCGGATCCTCCAGTGTCAACAACGGGATTTCAACTTGTGGGAGTTCGACCCGGCCCAACACCAGACTCTGAGCGATCTCTTCGACACGACTCACAAGGACGTCTGGAGGGTGCTGTTCAAGGGCGCCGAGGTCCCTCCCTCTCTCACCGAGAACCGCGGGCTAAGCGCGAAGCGCCTAGCGCATTCGGTGAGTTCTATACATCCGGTAGGATATTTATTTCCCCTAGCTTAACCATGTGCAGGGTCTAAGCTCCATGCCTTTGATAGGACTGGGCGGAGACGTCGGGGCAGATTAATTGTCCGTCCCCTCTACCCGAAGACACTGCGGACGCTCTCCTGACGGAGATGCTGACTCCGGCTCCTTACAAGGTGCCGGAGAAGACCAAGAAGGCCAAGGGAACCCGAAAGAGTTCCCGATGCCAGGTGTTATCGGACTCATCGTCCGATAACTCCGCGATGCACTACTCCCCCGAAGACGAGGAGGAAGATGAAGATGCTCCCCCTTCAGTCGGGGGAGACAAGAAAAGGAAGGTCGCCCCAACCGGGGGGGCGAAGGGTCCAAGAAGTGAAGGACTCTCCTTCCGGACTACTCCACCACCGCCGCCGAATGCGGAGACGAGTGGCTGCTTAGGGCCAAGCCCCTGGCGAAGTCGTAAGTATTCAGATACCAGAGTAACTCATAGCATACCTTTGTCGCACTGCTTCTCCTAACGCCGAATTATGATTATGCAGACCGCCCCGAGCCCGTATGGATGTATCCTCGTCGGACGGCTCCCTGGGCTCGTCGGATATGGATAGCGATCCACTCCCTATGGACAACGCCGAGGTGTTGTCTCAAGAGGCACCGGGTCAAGGGGAAACAGTCCCGGAGGCGCCTCAAGACGACCTTCCGGACTCCGGGAGCACAGGGAGCAAGGCTCCCGAGGGCTCCGAGTTCGGCCCTCAGCCGAACACCGCGCCAGAACCTCCAGTGGTTCCGGACTCGGGCAGGCGGCCTCCTTCCAAAAGGGGCAAGACGCCTATGCCGGTGAACTTTGTCCATCCAGGGACACCAGATAATCTGCTGGGAGCGCTTCGCAGCGCTTCCATCGACGAAGAGCACCGCACTATTATGAGTGCGGTGATCCAGAAGGTTTAGTCCGCCAAGAGTGGACTGACTGAAGCCTGTGCCAGCCTTCTAACAGGCTTTGAGGTAAGTATTTGAAATATAGGAAAATATTACCGCATAGACAGTAGCCCCTGATGCTCTGTTCGGTGTTCACAAAGAAAAGCCGAACAGAGGATCAAACAATATCGTAGGAGTCTAATGTAAGTATGTCTGTATGCGTATGCAGGCTTCGCTGCTGGCCTCTTCTGCACTGATTGCGGAGGTCGCCGCACTGAAGCAGGACCTCGAAGGGTCCAAGGAAGAGCTCGGCCTAGACAAGAGGCAGCTCGAGAAGAACAAATGTAAGTAGTACCTAGTCTATGGATATATATAAAAAGAATGCGATTGCAAAATGATAGGATCATCGTAAATTTGCCAGGGCCACGACCGAGGTGGCGACCCTGAAGCAAGCGCTATCCGAGGCCGAAAACAAAGCGGCCCAGGAGCGCACCGAGCGGGAAAAACAAGAGGCACGGGTGGGCGAGGTGCAGCAAGAGCTCCACGCTCTCGTGACGAAGCACGAGGCGTTGGAGCTTGACTTGAAGACGTGAGAGTCCGAGCTTGCCGCGGCCCTTAAGAATGCAAAGAGTGCCAAGGCTGAAGCCCAAAAGGCTCTCCAGGAGATTGATGCGATGAAGAAGATATCGGCGGGTAAGGCATTCTATATGCAAAGCAAGCATGTGAAAATAAATTACTTGTTACTTACCCAAATCCGGAGCTTTCCAGGAGCATTCGCAGATTTACCAGGCCAAGGAGGGAAGCTCAACAGAGAAACTGTTATGGTCTCAGTATACTGGGACCGAATACCCGATGCCTCTGAGCGACCAGCTGAAGCAACTAGTCGAGCTGCACAGGGCGGCCGAACAAGCCATGAAGGGCTTTATAGTCCGGATGTGGCCTGGCGACGCCCTTCCCAATAGCTACTTTGGCCTGGTGAGGCGGCTTGTGGATGCCTGCCCACGGCTGGAAGTCATTAAGCGGTCCATCTGCATCGAAGGCGCACACCGGGTGACGGTGTCCTGGACTAGGGGGTACTCAACACTTCATCTCCCGATCTGTTAGATTGGGCCGAGGACCCCCATGGCCGTATACTCATGGGCCAGTTCGGACAGTTACCGCTTACATGGAAGATTCCACAAGACTTGGTGATCAAGACAAGGACTCCTCCCCACCGGCGTATTCGGCTAGGACTCTTGTTATCCTAGGCCTCTGGTGCATTATATAAACCGAGGCCAGGCTAGTCGATAGATCATATACAACAATCATACCATAGGCTAGCTTCTAAGGTTTTAGCCTCTATGATCTCATAGTAGATCAACTCTTGTAATACTCATATCATTAATATCAATCAAGCAGGACGTAGGGTATTACCTCCATCAAGAGGGGCCGAACCTGGGTAAATATCGTGTCCCCTGCCTCCTGTTACCATCGATCCTAGACGCACAGTTCGGGACCTCCTGCCCGAGATCCGCCGGTTTTGACACCGACATTGGTGCTTTCATTGGGAGTTTCGCTGTGTGATCGGCAAAAGGATCAATGGCTGGCCCACAGGTCAAATGCGACGCTGGTATCTTCGTCGCCGGCTCGACTGGTCATCTTGGCTCGACCGAGGACCGTGATCCATCTCCGATCATCATGTTCGGACGGGGGCCTTCTTCAACATCAATTCTGATCTGTATCATGATCATAGAGGAGTCATCCATGGAGCTCGAGGGCTCAACGTCAACATTCCCCTCAGGCGGCCATGCTGTTTTTATGGACAGCAAACTTGTATTCACCGTCACCACCTCCTCGAGCATCGGTTTGACAATTGCTTTTGTGGAATAGTGCGGAATTGAGTCTACAACAACCCTGGAAAATTTCATCGACTTCCGATGGAGGAATCTATAGTAATCCACGATATACCGGAACCCTGTCAAATCTGGACGGGAATCTGGATGAGTTTAGGGTGTGGTGTCCAGCTTCTAGCTCGGACGTCCTTTGGAAGATCCAACCGTTGATCGGCTGCGGAATTTCTATATCTATCACCTCTCAAAATTTCAGCTCGATCCGGCCGTCCAAACTCCGGGAACCTTCCGACTAGTGCATCACCTTTCGGATATGTTTTCTACGCGAAAACGAATCCGACCCGAGTTCGTCTTTTTTATGAATGGGATTTCGGACATCCCTTTTGAAGGAAGCTTTGTATGGGGTATTATGTTTTATTTCCGAACATATCCCACTAATTTTAAAATCTTTTGAACATGATCTTCAACATCATGCTGGTGTCAAACCAGTCCGGCAGTATTGCTCCACGGCTGTCGACCTGCGCTAGACACGTCGTCTCTCTGTTGAGCCGAGCTCAACTTCTTCGAATCATCTTCTCGGCAAGCCGAACAAGAGTTCGACATCGCGAAGGATAAATCATCACCAACATCGCCGCCCCATGGATTACCCGGAGCGGGCACACCGGCATCGCCGCACAGTCACTTCATCAAGCCGACATTAACCACGCCACGACCTGCATCGGCAGGGCCGCACTGTTGCTCCTTCAAGCTGGTGTCCATCACGCTGACCTACTTCAACTCATCGGCTGACATCGAGGCTTCGACATCTTGGCTGGACCGGGGGCTTCGCCATCTCTTCATCAACCTACTCCGGAGACTTCGGCTTCACTAGCGGACTAGCTCCGTCACGTTAGCTGGAACGAGGGCTTTACCTCGGCGAGCCAGCCTTTGCCAGCATCGCCATGCCGTCGCTTTATCGCCCATCATACAATGGGTGTGCGGATCGAGTCCCAATTTTAGGAATCACCTTTCTTCGGATTGCTACAATAAATAAACCAGGTGCTATTAATCCTAGTATTTTTTTGCTTGTTTGGGTTTATTTTTCCAAGGAATTATTACTCTGGTTTGTCCATCATCTGTACACATGTCTATCAAATGATCGCCGCATTAACGATGGTCGCGTGGTGGTTCGGTCAGTTTCCGTACATAGTCCGGCGAATGCCGCATCCGGAACTCGGACCGACCTGTGAATTCAGGCTTTGCCACACCTTTACCGCATCACGCCGACGCCCTGCATCGACATTGACTTCGGCGCCAGGCCATATTTATTTTATTACTCACTTTGCATAAATTATTTATTATGCAACATTTTTTATTATCATTATTATCTTTGGTTTGCACTATTTTTTGTGCATAGGAAAATGATCCGGGTTGGGCAGTATCGTCAACTCGACGTACTGACATACCACGTCACCTCGGCTGGACGGGGGGCTTCGTTAACACTTCATTACCCGATGCCGGGGACTTCGGCATCACTCTGCCAGCCTGCATTGACTATGCTATGTCACCACTTTGGAGTGCCGAGCCCTTTGCTCCGCCACCTCGGGACCGGCTTGGTGGATGGAACCTTGTCCCGCAGCAAGCTCGGACCGCGTCATCAATACCGAACACATTAACCAGCTAAGTTGCCTTCATGCTCAAAGTTTTAAAATTTTAAATTGTGTTCGGTTCGACCAAGCATTATACTTTTTTGGAAAAAAGTTGCTTGTAAAAAATTTCCTTGTCCAAACTTTGTTTGTGATGCACAAATTCAAATACCCCGTTTATTTGGGGGCTTCCTTTGTGAAGCTTTTCCTCTTGCATATGATTATACTTGTATGGCTTCGTTCCTTGTTCGTGTATTACACCATAATATGCATCATATTGACTTAAGCGATTTGCAAGCTGGGTTTCCTGGCTCCTGGGCTTACCCCTACGTTCCCGATTGTTCGGCTAGGGAGCAAAGAGAGCACCTCTGCGATTGTCACGACCGGGTCCTCCGAGCTCTGACCTCAGACTGGGTGAAGCCGACAGCTAGCGCTCTTATTGTTTTCAATCATGGTCGGCACACAACGGAACTCATGAGTACAAAAAATCTATTGCACAAGTCTCATTGTAATAATGAGCACCGAAGAAAGGTATCGGTGGGGGTACTATTTTCTTTGAAGATGCTTCTTACACTTCGTCTGTAATATAGCATAAGTTCCCTGAGCGCGCTTTGTCTGTTATAGCCTTATGGCCCGGTTGCCTGGTTATCGGAAACATTGTCGATATTCTCGACAGGTGGAGTACATAACACTTTTCGGTCCTTGACCGAAGAGGGAGAAGCCGACGGTCGGTTAAGACGCGTTTAAAGTTCGGGTGAACAAAGATATGATATTCGTACTTTGGTACATACAATCATTATACATAAAATTCTTTTACCCAAGTCACTTGGGGGGTCTTAAGTTTATATGAGCCGTTTTATAATAAGTGTTATTCTTCTTAGTTGTTGCAAAGTTTTTATTACTATTATTATTCATCACTCCTTGTTTCGACACGAGTGTGTGGTCACTAGCCGGGAGCCTAATTTCTCTCTCAATGCCGCTAGAGTTTAGTTTGCTAAACTGGCCTAATGAGAACTACTCCGCCTTCGGGACAGGAGGTTGAAGCCGTAGGCTGACCCGCTTGAAGTCTTGAGATAGGATGTGTCATGTTAAAGCATGACAGAAGCACTCTTTTTTTTTCTGAGACCAATTTTCGGATTGGCACCGAACACTTGATCTTGTTCGGACATCAAGTTTTACTGACGTTTTTTGGTTTTCCAAGCTTGTGACACTTTTAAACTATTTGTGTGTTTCCAGCACAAGTCTCACAGTGCAATGCCGGAAACCTTTATAGATTCGGCAAAAACATTCTCGGATCTCACTATATATGTATTGGTTTCGAATTGTGTCTTCGGTCAATAGTTGGGTTGCCCGGCTCCTGCGCTTGCCTCCTACATTCCGCTTTGTTTGGCTAGGTGTGCAAAGGGAGAACCACTGCGATTGTGCTTCCAGCTCACATGGTTAAGCACCTCAGTGGAGAAACCCAAAAACTGACTGTCACAATAAGCGTAAACTGGTCAGCAATCCGATGATGGTGTTAAATGACAGGCCATTCATAACAATGGCCGAAGTGTTTACGGCTTGACCTCGACTGTCGCCGAACACTACCTGGGGCTATTAACTGGCCTCCCAAACTAAATCCTCGATATTTTGCTCTTACATTAGAGCTGAGGTTTCATGATCATGCTTAGCATGACAACCCAAAGAAAGGAACCGATAGCGGGACTATTTTCTTTGGAAGACATTTCTTATGTTAAACAATAATATAACATATCTCTCTGCGTACCTTTGTTTATAAAACCGTATGGCCAGATTGCCTTGTTTGTCGTAAATATTTGCCCTCATAAAGGCTTTATTAAGTAGGACAAACACTCCTCGGCTACTAGCCGAGGAGGTGGAAGCCGATGGTCGGTCCACAAAGTTTTGTACAATGCGGATCCGAGCATTAAGGATGTAAAGTACTTGGATACATAGAGTCATTACACATAATTTGTGATTTTACTATGGAGATCGATCCTTAATTCGGCCACCCGTGCCCGCATTAAGGCTCGGGGGCTACTGGGCTTTGGGCTTATTATTTACAAATTTTAAAGGGGCACATCGATCCCCTGATCTGGTGTTGCCACCCGACCAGTGTCTCGGGGGCTACTGCATTGCCTGTCCAATGCAGAAAATTTGAAGTGCAATACAGTTTCCGAGGAGATTATGATCCTCAGATTGGTCGGCCGCACCCAACCTGAGTGTCGAGGACTGAGCATGCCGCTTTTTGTATCCCGAAGTATTCTGCCGAGCTAGGACTTGATCCTCAGGCCGATTTTGCGAATCAACCTAAGACTCAGCGACTACTGGGATCAGTGGTTTTACATCTTCCTTCAAGTGCATCTCGGGTTTTAAACCAACACACACCTTGAGGGCTACTGGCTATGTATCTCTGCAGAGAAGAAATTGCACCAATAAAAAATATTCACAAAAAATCAGCCCGCGGTCGGGGTGGTGCACCACCTTGGAAGCAGTCCGGCATAAATCTCAGGCGCTAGCTGCTAGCTCCATAGAGGGCATTTCCGGCATTAAGCTCGGCTAAACTCCTTCAACTTTTTTGGACCAAGATGATCTATGACATCTTGGATATAGTCTGACGTTGGAGCTTGGACATAGTCCGGCGTTGGAGCTTGGACACAGTCCAGCGTTGGAGCTCGGATACATTTCGGCATTGGAGCTCGGAAGCAGTCCGGCATTGGTGCTCGGCTGCAAAAAATACCTCGAATACAGTCCGGCGTTAGAACTCAGACGCAAGAGGACAGTGCCTCCCGGGAACAACTTCAAACCCAAGGTGTGGCATAAAAATAACAAGGCATTGACAAAGGCCGGAAACATAAAGGGGCTCCTCGGATACCAGACGTGTAAACTCGTCGAATGTATTTCGGCAATCCTCAAGATCGAAGATGAGAAGATTTGTTGAACCAGTTTTCAAGATCGACAACCGAAGATGAAGAACAGTTCGGAAGAATCGAGGAGCGTCCCTAACTTGAAGACTGGTTCAGGGGGCTACTGACGGTGTCCTGGACTAGGGGGTACTCAACATGTCATCTCCCGATCTGTTAGATTGGGCCGAGGACCCCCATGGCTGTATACTCATGGTCCAGTTCAGACAGTTACCGCATACATGGAAGATTCCACAAGACTTGGTGATCAAGACTAGGACTCCTCCCCACCGGCGTATTCGGCTAGGACTCTTGTTATCCTAGGCCTCTGGTGCATTATATAAACCGAGGCCAGGCTAGTGGATAGATCATATACCACAATCATACCATAGGCTAGCTTCTAGGGTTTTAGCCTCTACAATCTCGTGGTAGATCAACTCTTGTAATACTCATATCATCAATATCAACCAAGCAGGACGTAGGGTATTACCTCCATCAAGAGGGCCCGAACCTGGGTAAATATCGTGTCCCCTACCTCCTGTTACCATCGATCCTAGACGCACAGTTCGGGACCCCCTGCCCGAGATCCACCGGTTTTGACACCGACACCGGGCTTTCGCCCGTGTCAAGGTGCAATGGGCCAAGATGGACGCCGTGAAGCTGGTGAAGGAAGGGCCGCCTGCGGGCAAGGAGCATCGCCACCCCGAGATGTACTATGAGGGTGTCCTGAAGGGTGCCCGTCTCGTAGCGGACAAGTGTGCGAAAGATGTAATATTTGAGTAAACTTGCTCGTGTAATCCTGTATTATGAAAACTTGTTCATATGCGCTATGCAACGCTTGTCTGAATTTAAAACATTATCATATGTTCGGCTGTTTATCAAATCTGAGAGATGACTAGTCGTTGGCTTCTGCCCCCACACCACGAGTGCTGGGGTGTTTGGGATAAACCTGAGCACTCTTGTTCCCATTGTTGGGTCCTTCGAGGGAGTGCTCAGCACAATGAACAAGGCAATCTGACTATAATGCGTTATCACTCTCACTTAGCCGTAGAATTCTATAATTTTAAATTTCGGCGAAGCCCCTAGTATTTGGAAGACCGAATTCGGGGCATGATACACGCCTTAAGCCGGACAGGGGTGACTCCTCGCTCTAAGCGGCATAAGTCTTTAGGGACTTGAAACCTCTCGAACAGCGACCAGTCTCTTGCCTTATCATGACAGTCAGTTTTAGCTTTCTCTACTGAGGTGCTTAGCCCAGTAGAACCGGGGCACAATCGCAGTAGTTCTCCCAGTGCTACCTTAGCCGATATAGCGGAACGTAAGGTACCGAAACATGGGAGCCAGGCAAACCCAACTATTGACGCTATAAGTTCGGGGTGCCACACTATCAAAAGTGTTCGGACTTCTCATGCCGTATTATGGGGTATGCTTAAGCCCCTAGCGTATTGGCCGTACTAGAGTGTACGGGTGCTAGATGTTATGAATGAACATATATATATAGAAAGGAAGAATGCAATAATAGTCTTAATGCTATGAATTATTTATTCAAAAAGGTGCGTTAAAGCAGAATGATACAAGTAGTGTGATAAGAGAAAAGTAGGACTGTTTGACACGTCCCTTCCAAGGGCAAGCTGAGGAATAGTATTAAAGCAAATATTTCGCTTGTTATCGTAATCCACCTGGGAGTTCTGTGGTGTGACGTAGCTTTCTGCCTCCTTGGTTGCTGCATCATGTGTTCGGCAATCATGCTGCCAGACAGGGTTTCCAGAGATTAAAGTCCTGAAAGAGAAAAATAACAAAGTGGGAAGCCCCTAGTGCGGTTTAAGCCGCGACTTGGGGTGTGTCGCAGTCGTGCCCCCCTCCCCGCCTGTGCCCATGGTATTTTTAATGCGTAATTATGTACGCATGGCACAGATATCGCTGTTTGGCTGGGACCGGGGTGGGGGCGGCATTGCTATGCGAGCTCGGAACGGGCCAGGCAGTCCTGTTGCCGATTACTTCGGGGGCGCTTGAAGGTGTCCGAGTCCTTAATCGCCGAACTAATGGATTGCCTTAAGAGGCTGCTTTGCGCTTCTGCTGCGAGGGCCGCTGTGTGCTCCTCCGTGCGGAGAGAGCGCTCTATGTTTCCATTGACTGTGATGACCCCCCGAGGTCCTGGCATCTTGAGCTTGAGATATGCATAATGCGGTACCGCATTGAATCTCGCAAATGCGGTTCACCCGAGCAGTGCTTGGTAGCCACTATGGAACGGGACTATGTCGAAGATTAACTCTTCGCTTCGGAAGTTCTCCGGAGATCCAAAGACCACTTCCAGTGTTACTGAGCTTGTGTAATGGGCCTCTACACCAGGTATGACGCCTTTAAAGGTCGTTTTTGTGGGTTTGATCCTTGAGGGGTCTATACCCATTTTGCGCACTGTGTCCTGATAAAGCAGGTTCAGGCTGCTGCCGCCATCCATAAGGACTCTAGTGAGGTGAAATCCGTCAATGATTGGGTCTAGGACTATCGGTGTCAAAACCGACGGATCTCGGGCAGGGGGTCCCGAACTGTGCATCTAGGTCGGATGGTAACAGGAGGCAGGGGACACGATGTTTTACCCAGGTTCGGGCCCTCTCGATGGAGGTAAAACCCTATGTCCTGCTTGATTAACATTGATGATATGGGTAGTACAAGAGTAGATCTACCACGAGATCAGAGAGGCTAGACCCTAAAAGCTAGCCTATGGTATGATTGTTGTTCGTCCTACGGACTAAATCTCTCTGATTTATATAGACACCAGAGAGGGCTAGGGTTACACAGAGTCGGTTACAATTAGGAGATCTACATATCCGTATCGCCAAGCTTGCCTTCCACGCCAAGGAAAGTCCCTTCCGGACACAGGACGAAGTCTTCAATCTTGTATCTTCATAGTCTAGGAGTCCGGCCGAAGGTATAGTCCGGCTATCCGGACACCCCCTAATCCAGGACTCCCTCAGTAGCCCCCGAACCAGGCTTCAATGACGACGAGTCCAGCGCGCAAATTGTCTTCGGCATTGCAAGGAGGATTCTTCTCCAAATTCCGTGTACCTGTTGAATAGTGTCCGTTTTCTTGTAAATGTAGTGCTCCTTGGCTTCTACGCCCAATAATGGCCATTTTCCACGTGTCAAACGAATACGAAAGGTCAGGGTGTTTTTTATATTTACACCCGTAGCCGCGTGAATGAGCCGCCTATTTAAGGGGACGAGGATTTAGATCCAAACCACACCTTCTCCCTTCCGCGAGTATTCATCAGAGCGTGTCCGACAGAGGTCCATCCTGTCATGGCCGGCCGTCGCAGCTCCTCCTCTCGCCCTTCCAACCCTCAGCCTGGAGATTGGAAGAGGTCCTCCATCCCGCACAGCGAGCTAGTGAAGCTCCAGACCAAGGGATTTCTCCCCCCGGCCTATATGGTCCTGGTTCGAGCCAGACTTGCCACCTATAATGGCGGAGAGCAAGCGGAGAGCGCCGCCAATCCCTACAAAGGAGAGCGGGTATGCCTTGCCCCTTACTTAATAAGAGGGCTCGGATTTCCAATTCACCCATTTCTCCGGGGGCTTCTGGAGTTCTATATTGCATATTGCATATCCGATGTTGCATATTGCGGGCTTCATAGCCCTTTGCGACCTATAATGGCTGCACAACCTCTCGCCTGCCTCCATATTGCATATTGCGGGCTTCATAGCCCTTTGCGAGCTGTTTTTGGGCTGCGAGGCTCATTTTCGTGCTGTGGAAAAGGCTATTCTGCCTTGTGCCCCGCTCTAAGGAGGGGTCAATATATCCAGTGGGCGGAGCCGAAGTGTGGCGCATCGCCGGGACCGGATATCTATCCGGAACCCCAAAGAAGGCGTCCGAAGACTGGCCTTCAGAATGGTTTTACATAGAGGACGTCCCGCTGCCAGATCCTGTCCGGATCGGCCTCCCTGAGTTCGACAGTGCTCCCCTAAAGAAGCGCCTAAGCTGGCGTCCACGGAGCCCTCAGAGGGAAAGTGACAGGAACGTCATTTACTTGATGGGCCGGATAATATTGTTAGCTCATTCCGGACTGACCATGATCGGGGTCATGGCCGCATGCATCATCCGAGGGGTGCAGCCGCTTCAGTATAGAGGCCGCCCCATGTGGGACTTCAACAGGGAGGACGGCGCCACCCGCTACGGCCGTAAGGGGCCGGATTCGGCTGCCGCTCTAATAAAGACCTTGTCCGCTTTGTACAAGGGAGAAGAGGAGGAATTTCTCCGTGTCAACCCACGGGGTGGATTTTCTATGTACAATCCCCCAAGTTGGGTAAGTGGACACTTCTACTTGTCCATCCGTTTTATATTCCCATTGTTAAATTTTCAGTCTAACGACTTCAACTCAGGAACTGCGCCAGGCTGTTAAAGAAATAAACAACCCTCCTCCACAACCCGAGGATCCGGGACGGTCCCTCGACCCGGCCTCTCAAGAGGATCCGGAATTATCTGTGGAGCTGATTGATGGAGTGTTTCATCAATTGAGCAAGGACAACGCCTTGGTGGCCATTACAGCCGATTATCCAGGGCTACTCCCAGCATCGCAGGTAACTGAGACCGAAGTCCCAACACTTTGAAAAGGGATCTGTCCTCGCATGTTTTCGATTGCCATATGACAACCGTGTTTTGCAGGGGAGGTCCTTGCTACGGGAGGCCGAGCCTGCGGCGACTAGCCAACGAGGGGCGGCAAGGCCCCGCGAGCTGAAAAGAAGTGCGGTCCGGACTGAGGCACCGGCGCAAAGGTATAGCGCGCCGCCTTATTCCTAGGTATTATTCCTTCGAGGCATATTAACGCTCGTGCTCTCTTCAGGACGAAGAGACCTCGCCGGACTATATGCGGAGAGGCTGCCAATCGCGCCTCCACCAGCCAGGCTCCAAAGCCTGGTCCGGAAGCGGAGGCGAACACGAGGCGCGCACCGGACGCTCCTCCGATAGAGGATGCGGACAGGCTGTCTGCCACCAATTCTAAGGTGGAGAGTGCCATGAACCACAGGCGTCGCCGGACAGTTCTCCGCGACGCTTGTTTCTCCCAAGAGGCATTGGATGCCTTCAATTTGGGAGACGCATACCTCCGTGCCCCTCAAAATGGTCTAGCTAGAGCCACGGAGCAGTATGTGAAAGACATACGGGTAAGAAAATCTTGGTAATTATATATATATATACCAATAGCCCTCGAGACTTGAAACAGTTAGAATGACTGTTTTAAGGATCATTTGTTATGCAGGTTCTTACAGAAAAGAATACCCTACTGTCCCAGGAGCTGGAAGAGTGCAAAGCCCAACTTGAGGCCGCACTAGCCGCGACAGGGGAGCCCAAGGAAACCCCCTCTGGGAATATACGCTTCGAAAGATAAGTATTTTGTGAAGTGCGGTGTGGGTGCAAATCTGACAAATGAAATTGCAGATGGCGCTGGATTAAATCCGGAAGTGCAACAACTCGGACACCAGCTAAAGGCTGGTGAGAGCGTGCTGACAAAGGTGAGGCGGGAGAAGAATGATCTCCAAGATGCCAACACCAAGCTGGGCGTTGAACTGAAGGACGTTCGTGCCCAGCTGTCGGACTCCGTGAAGGAGAATCAGCAGCTTCGACGTGGCATATATAGTAAGTGCTCAAACGAACTTTGAAAAAAAGAGTTCGGCGAGGAAGTCGACTAACAGAGTAATGTCTGTATGTATGCTAACAGGTCATCCTGCAGAGGAAATGCCCGGTTCTACGGGTGACCTTCTTCCCAAGCTCTCACAACTGCACGAGCGAGTTCGGCAGGTGATGCAAGGCGTCGCCCAGGCCTTGTGGCCATCCGTCTCCATGCCCGAAGGTCATGGAGAGCTTGTAGAGAAGCTGAAGGGAGCGCGGCAGCGCTTCCGATTGTGGAAGATGTCGGCCTGCCGTCAAGGCGCCAGGGAGGCCTGGGCCATGGTGAAGACGCGGTACACGAAGGCTGACCCAAACCACATGGCCGACGTCGGACCCATAGGGCCCGATGGGAAGGAGATCCCTGTGAGCTTAGTATACGGCCAAGTAGAGTTGGCCGCAAAGTATTCCCAACAGGACTGTAAACTAGACGGCCTGTTAGATGGTATTGAAGAGGAATACAATCAGTCAGATTGACTATGTAATTTTTATTGACATGTGTAATGCCTTCTAGCCGGATTGTAGATTGTTTTTCATGGCCGACCTTTTCGCTTCAACCTCGGGACCTGACGATCCAGAGTGTGTCCGAATACCCTCGCGGTTATATAAGAACCGGGGTATGCATGGAGACCAGGCGTAGGGGTCATTAGTGCTTGAACAGACAAGTGCCCAACTAGTTATGTTATATTACATGGTTAGTAAGAAACATCTTCTAGGGAGAATAGTTCCGTTAGGGGTTCCTTTCCCTGGGAGGCATGCCCTAAAGTGCATGTCCGTTCTGCGAAAAGAGACGCAGGAAAATCATCTGGGGGCGTATAGATAAATAAGTGAAAGAAAAGATCATCTTTAGTTCACCGACCGAATATTCCCTTAAGAACGCTAGCTTTCGGCTTCACCCAGTCTGAGGTACACATCCGGCTGACCCGGCAGTAACAATCGCAGAGGTGCTCCCTTTACCACCTAGCCGAACAATCGGGAACGTAGGGGTAAGCACAGGAGCCAGGCAACCCAGCTTGGCCAAAACTTAAGTCACACCGATGCATATAATGGTGAATAAAAGGCACATGCGGAAGTGTGACACATGTGTTGGGCATGAAGCCCATATAAATAAGCATCTGTTTAAAGAAGCCCCCAGGTTTAATGAGCGCGGATAGCGCGTCACTTTATGAGCCTTTGAAGGCTATAAGAGAAAGAGAGGAGAAGGAGAGAAATGTAAGACAGGAAGTATAAAAAAATGGACAAAGGAAGGAGACGAACATAGAGTCCGGCGCTAGGCATAGAATCTTCGGAGACAGGCTGCGTTCCATGGGTTCGGCTCGAGTCGGTTATCCAATGCATCTTGCAGGCGGTACGCTCCACCAGTCAGGACTTGGTCAATTATGAAGGGACCTTCCCACTTGGGCTTGAGTTTGTCCTTTTTCTTGTCCGGCAGGCGTAGAACTAATTCACCAACGTTGTAATTTTTGGCCCGTACTTCTCTGCTTTGGTATCTTGGAGCCTGCTGTTGATAGAATGCGGAATGGGCTTTTGCCACGTCTCGCTCTTCCTCCAAGGCATCCAAACTGTCCTGCCGATCGAGCTCTGCTTCTCTTTCTTCATACATGCGCACTCGAGGTGAGTCATGAATTATGTCGTAGGGAAAAACTGCCTCTGCCTCGTACACCATGAAGAATGGTGTGTATCCGGTGGTGCGATTCGGCATGGTCCACAGCCCCAAGAGTACGGAGTCGAGCTCCTCTACCCAGTGCGTGTTAGATTCCTTGAGGGACCGCACTAATCTGGGTTTGATGCCACTCATGATAAGACCATTTGCACATTCGACCTGACCGTTAGTTTGTGGGTGATAGACGGAAGCATAATCGAGCTTGATGCCCATGTTTTTGCACCAGAGTTTTACCTTGTCGGCCGTGAAGTTCGTGCCGTTGTCAGTGATGATGCTGTGGGGGACGCCGTAATGGTGTACAACCCCGGATATAAAGTCTATCACCGGTCCGGATTCGGCCGTCTTAACATGCTTGGCTTCTATCCATTTGGTGAACTTATTCACCATGACCAGTAAGTATTTTTGCTTGTGGGTTCCGCCTTTAAGGGGTCCAACCATGTCAAGCCCCCAGACCGCGAAGGGCCAAGTGATGGGGATAGTTTGGAGGGCGGTGGGTGGCATATGGCTTTGGTTTGCAAAAAGCTAGCAACCGTCACATCGTTGGACTAAGTCCTGGGCGTCTGCCCGGGCCATCGGCCAATAAAAGCCTGTACGGAAGGCCTTGGTTACAAGGGACCGAGCTGCAGCGTGATGTCCGCGGAGTCCGGCATGAATTTCAGCTAGGAGGTTCCGCCCTTCCTCTTTGGAGATGCACCTTTGAAGGACTCCGGTAGTGCTTTTCTTATAAAGCTCTCCCTCATGGACTTTATAGGCTTTAGATCGCCGCACTATGCAGCGTGCCTCATTTTGGTCCTCAGGGAGTTCCTGCCTGGTAAGGTAGGCGAGGAATGGTTCTGTCCACAGGGCGATGACGGCCATTATTACGTGGGCTGAAGCTGTTATTTCATTGGCAGAGCCTCCAATTGTGTCAGAGTGTTCGGTGTCGGGCAGTGCGGTTGGGTCCGGGCTGTTATCGCCGGGTTCCCCTTCCCATACTACGGATGGCTTGAACAGCCTTTCCAGGAAGATGTTGGGGGGGGGGGGGCTACATCGCGTTTTGCGCCGATGCGTGCCAGGACATCTGCCGCCTGATTATTTTCCTGGGCTATATGGTGAAATTCGAGCCCTTCGAACCGAGCCGACATTTTTAGGACAGTGTTGCGATAAGCTGCCATTTTTGGATCTTTGGCATCAAAGTCTCCGTTTATTTGGGATATTGCGAGGTTCGAGTCCCCGTGCACCTCTAGGCGTTGAATGCCCATGGATACTGCCATCCGGAGACCATGTAAAAGGGCCTCATATTCGGCTGCATTGTTGGAGTTTGTGTACATTATCTGGAGTACGTATTGAACTATGTCTCCTGTGGGGGACGTCAAAACGACGCCATCCCCTAGACCGGCCAACATTTTGGAGCCGTCAAAGTGCATGACCCAGTTTGAATATGTGCCGTACTCTTTAGGGAGTTCGGCCTCCGTCCATTCTGCGACGAAGTTGGCCAAAACTTGCGACTTGATAGCTCGTCGTGGTTTGTAAGTTATGTCAAACGGGAGGAGCTCAATGGCCCATTTTGCAATCCGGCCCATCGCGCCATGGTTGTTTATAATATCGTTAAGTGGCACTTCCGAGGCTACTATTATTGAAAACTCTTGAAAGTAGTGTCGCAGCTTCCGGGATGCCATAAATACCGCGTACACAATCTTTTGATAATGCGGGTACAGTGACTTGCATGGAGTAAGGCAGTGGACACATAATAGACCGGCTTTTGAAGGGGGAATTTGTGTCCGTCCGTTTCTCGTTCGACGACGAGCACTGCGCTTACAACCTGATGGGTTGCTGCAATGTATAATAGCATTGGTTCGCCAATGTTTGGCGCGGCCAGGACTGGTTTTTTTTGCCAAGATGGCTTTTATTTTGTCGAGTCCGGCCGTGGCTCCATCCGTCCACTCAAAGTGTTCGGTGCGCCGAAGGAGGCGGTAAAGGGGTAGTGCCTTTTCTCCTAGGTGGGAGATAAAGCGGCTTAGAGCCGCCACACATCCGGTTAATTTTTGTATTTGTTTGAGGTCCTTCGGGATATCCAATGGTGACAGAACTCGGATCTTGGCTGGATTTGCTTCAATTCCCCTACCGGATACAATGAAGCCCAACAGCTTTCCGGCTAGAACGCCGAAAACGCATTTTTCCGGGTTGAGCTTGATGTCGTATGTTTGGAGGTTATCGGATGTTAGCCTCAAGTCGTCTACTAGAGATTCGACATGTCTTGTTTTAATGACCACATCATCTACGTATGCCTCCACTGTTTTGCAGATCTGGTTTGCCAGACATGTCTGAATCATGCGCTGATATGTTGCGCCGGTGTTTTTGAGCCCGAAGGGCATTGTGTTGAAGCAGAATGGGCCGTATGGTGTGATGAATGCCGTTGCAGCTTGGTCTGACTCTGCCATCTTTATTTGATGGTAGCCGGAGTATGCGTCGAGGAAACACAATGAATCGTGTCCTGCGGTAGCGTCGATAACTTGATCGATGCGGGGGAGAGGAAAGGGATCCTTTGGGCAAGCCTTGTTAAGGTCTTTGAAATCAACGCACAGGCGCCAAGATTTGTCCTTCTTTGGTACCATCACCAGGTTTGCTAGCCAGTCTGGATGTTTTATGTCTTTGATGAATCCGGCCTCCAATAGCTTGGCTAGTTCCTCTCTCATGGCATGTCTCTTAGGTTCGGAAAAATGCCGAAGAGCCTGTTTGACTAGCTTGAATCCTTTTAGGATATTTAAGCTGTGTTTGGCCAGCCTGCGTGGGATTCCTGGCATGTCTAAAGGGTGCCAGGCGAAAATTTCCCAGTTCTCTCGTAGGAACTCTCGCAGTGCGGCGTCTACATCAGGTTTTAACTGTGCCCCGATGGAAGCTATTTTATTGGGGTCCGTTGGATGGACCTGGAATTTGACTATTTCGTCCGCCGGTTTAAAGGAGGTGGACTTGGATCTTTTATCGAGTATCACATCCTCCCTATTTACCGTGGAGCGCAGCGCAGTCAGTTCCTCAACCGCTAGGGCTTCAGATAGCGCCTCGAGGGCCAGTGCAGCTGTCTTGTTTTCGGCGCGGAGTGCTATGTCCGGATCACTAATGAGAGTGATGATTCCGTGAGGCCCGGGCATCTTGAGCTTCATGTACCCATAATGGGCTATTGCTTGGAAGATTGTAAATGCTTCCCACCCTAGCAGAGCATGATATCCGCTACTGAATGGGGCCACCTGGAACGTGACCTCTTCGGACCTGTAATTATCCGGTGTGCCGAACACCACATCTAGTGTGATTTTTCCTGTACAGTGCGCTTCCCGACTGGGGATTATTCCTCTAAAGGTTGTGCTGCTTCGCTCAATGCGGTTCCAGTCTATTTCCATTTTTGAAGGGTTTCCTCATAAATGAGGTTCAATCCGCTGCTGCCATCCATGAGTACCTTGGTAAGACGAAAGTCGTCCACTATTGGACTGAGGACCAATGCGGCTGGTGCTCGGGCTGTTCGAATTTAGGTTCATCACTGGCGTTAAAAGTAATAGCCGTGTCACTCCATGGGTTTATTGTTGCTACTTGGTAGACTTCGGCAAGGCCGCGGAGTGTTCTTTTTCGCATATTATTTGAAGCGGAAGTCTCGAAGACTGTTAATACCGTACTGGTTTCTCTGGGGTGGCTTTCTGTGGCTTCTGGAATTAGAAGATCTTTGCCAATTTTTGCCACCTGCCGGAGTATCCAACATGCTCTGAGGCTGTGAGTTGGTGTGGCGCCCTCTGCACTGTGGATTTTACAGGGTCCATTAAGCCATCCTTCCAGTACGGTTCTGTGCCTTGTAGAGGGATTTTGCTTTTTGGTATTAAACCCGGGTGTCTCGCGATGATGCACCCTTTTGTTTCGGACTGGGTTTGTATTCAGGGCCGGATTGTCCCAAAATTTTATTTCAGTTTTCCAGGCACTTTCCATCGCACATTACTTTCGTACTATGGACGCCAAGTCAGTGAAGCGTGTAATATCACGGCGACTT
Organism: Triticum urartu; assembly: GCF_003073215.2. Taxonomy (NCBI): domain Eukaryota; kingdom Viridiplantae; phylum Streptophyta; class Magnoliopsida; order Poales; family Poaceae; genus Triticum; species Triticum urartu. The sequence continues at coordinate 451,464,356 of NC_053022.1, forward strand.
ATGGCGTTGAGGATTCCCTTGTCCATGCAATTATTCCAGAAGAATGAAATTGCGTCTTCCTCGCGCAGTCCTTTATCATGTTCATAACCAGGAGGAATCTGGCCCAGTAATGATGTACTGTTTCTTCGGGCTCTTGCCTAATTTGGGATAGATCGCTTATGTACGGGTGGGTGGGCGGAATCAAATCCGAAACCTCACCCAATCTGAGACCCAGGGGCCAAGGAGTTTCCGAACTCGGAAGTTTGGGTTCTTGGATGTTGTCCAATGAATCTAGCCCGTCACCTGACTTTAAGTTCAGGTCTTGAGTGATGTACTCCCCTCCGCGGGTATCCGACTTGGAGGGATCGGGAATCTAGACATATCTAGTCCTTAAGATAGATGAAGGGTCGCCGCACTGTCCCTCAACCATGACAACGTGATGGGTGACCTGGGGGGAGTTAATCTCTCTCAGATCGGGTTTAGACCCAATCTGGTCATAATCCGTAGCGACTCCCAGGGCGGCGAAGCGATCCAAGAACTCGTTTAGGGAAGAGAGCTCCATTGGATCTAGCTGCTCGGTGAATTCCGAGCTGACATGAAGATTGCTTTCGATGACCCGAGAGGTCATCGTCGACGCAGCAGCCGAACAGATGGTCATAAGGAAACCGCCTAGCCGGAGAGTTTGGCCAACAGCCTGTAGCGACCAGACCTCAAACAGTCTGATCTCTGTGCTCCGGTGTCATCCTTGGATCAGTAATGCTGACACCACACAGTACTCGGAGGATTTATAGCAGAGTAGCAATCACACACTTATTAAATCGATTGTCTCAAAAGAGAACTTATTACAATAAATATGGCTTAAGGCCATCTAATAACGATAACAGCGGAAGGCTTGGAAGATAAGTGAGTCCATCAACTCCAACGACATCACTGAGTATAGAACCACGACCTAAAAACTCCTTAATCGTCGTCTGAAAAGTCTGCAACATTAACGTTGCAGCCCGAAACGGGTCAACACATGGAATATGCTGGCAAGGTAACACATAGAGAGTAATGGAATGAAACAGCTATACTATATGCATATTTGGCTGGTGGAAAGCTCTATGGTTACAGTTTTGCATAAAGCCAATTTTTCCCTACTTCAAAGGAATAAAATTTAATTACTATCATGGTGGTTGTTAAACATTGAGAATGGTTGACAGCATTCTCAATCCCAATTAAGTAACATCATTAAACATAACCCAACAAAATTAATTTTAGAGTAACATGTTGAGATTCACATGAAAATCCAGGTACTAGATACTCAAGATGTCCATAACCGGGGACACGGCTAACCATGATTAGTTTATTACACTCTGCAGAGGTTTGCGCACTTTTCCCCACAAGACTCGATCGCCTCCGTTTGTTCTCTCGCACTACAGGGTGTTTGAGAAGACGGATGACCGAGACATAGTCTTTCAGAAGCGCTAGCACCTTACGATCGGGTAGACCGTACCACCTACATCCCCTACATATGCTAGTCTACCACTGTAAGAGTTCGCATGACTTAGTCAACTATGCTAGAGCCCATAATAGCTTGTGGCTGCACACGGAAGTTTCTAGTATGAATAGTCTCATGATCCCTTTGAGCCTGGGTGGCGGTCCAAAAGAAAACAGGCAAGTCCTGGAATACCCAGGTGCCTCAATCCACCCAGATGTGTGTTTAAGTTGCCACCTTAGATAAACCATTAATTAACAATCTCACATCTGTCATGGATATCACTCACCCAATCCACGTCTACTAGCATAGCATGGCATAATAAGCAAATGTAGAAGTAACTCCCAAAGGTTTGATATAACAGGTAATAGGTACTACCTCATCTACTTCCCATCCCACAATTTAATTAGATCCTAATCAATGCAATGTGTGAGGATTGATCTAATGCAATAAAACTTGGTAGTAGAAAAGGTATGATCAAAGTGTTACTTGCCTTGCTGATGATCCGCGAAACCTAACGATTCGAAGTAACAAGCGGCGCACTCCGGGTATTCTATCGCAGACAAACAAACAAGCATACAATAAGTACTCATCTAATGCATAGGTAAAAATCAAATAAGAGATCTAACCAGAAGGTTCAACTTAAGAACTCTGGTTGGCAAAAAGAATCAAATCGAACGAAGCAACGAAAGTCAAACGGCGAAAGAAAATAACTTTGTTCTAGTAATCTGGATCTAGGGCAAATTTTACAGTATCAAAAACTTTTTTAAGTTGGTTAAATGGATAAAGTGTTTCGAGACGAAACTCTAGGCGCTTGAATCGCCTGATTCCGATAAACGAGTGAAAAGTTAAACTAAAACGAAAATCGGATCAGGAATCGCGATCATAAAAATCGCGGATTTAATCCGAGAAAAAGAAAAAGGATGAACGCCGAAAATATTTTTTTTATTCCGCTCGGAAGAAAAATAAAAATAAATACTAAACCGACTCCAAAAAATTTCGAAATAAATTTTCACGGGCTTCTAAAATCAAGCCGCACAAGGTGAACATTTATTTGGGACCTAACTGCAATTTTGAAAAACGCACGTTTTTCCTAAATTCAAATAAAACATCGAAAAACTCAGAAATAAAATCTTATTTGATTTTCTTATTAAACCCTCAATATTTCTTTATTTTTGGAAAGTCATTTTATTCCCTCTCTCATATTTTTGTAATAGAAGTAATTGATGATAAAATAAATAAAATCAAATGATCCTATTCTCAAAATTTGAGAAAACTCAAATATGAAAATAACGAAATCCCCAACTCTCTCCGTGGGTCATTGAGTTGCGTAGAATTTCGAGGATCAACCAAAATGCAAAATAAAATATGATATGCATTGATGATCTAATGTATAACATTCCAAATTGAAAATTTGGGATGTTACACAGCCAAAGCTCCCTTAGCAATGGTGCCGTCTTTAAAGACGGGATGAGGCATCCTTCCTGATGGCGACGGCACAGAGGAACTATCAATGAAAGCACCAATGTCGGTGCCAAAACCAGCGGATCTCGGGTAGGGGGTCCCGAACTGTGCGTCTAGGTCGGATGGTAACGGGAGGCAGGGGACACGATGTTTTACCCAGGTTTGGGCCCTCTCGATGGAGGTAAAACCCTACGTCCTGCTTGATTAATATTGATGATATGGGTAGTACAAGAGTAGATCTACCATGAGATCAGAGAGGCTAAACCCTAAAAGCTAGCCTATGGTATGATTGTTGTTCGTCCTACGGACTAAAACTCTCCGGTTTTTATAGACACCGGAGAGGGCTAGGGTTACACAGAGTCGGTTACAATGGTAGGAGATCTACATATCCGTATCGCCAAGCTTGCCTTCCACGCCAAGGAAAGTCCATTCCAGACACAGGACGAAGTCTTCAATCTTGTATCTTCATAGTCCAGGAGTCCGGCCGAAGGTATAGTCCGGCTATCCGGAGACCCCCTAATCCAGGACTCCCTCAAGGACCAATGCGGCGAATCCGCCATGACGGATACTAGTGGGGTGGTCCCTGCGGTCGAAGGTGATCGGACTGGAAGACCATGGGTTGAACTTTGGGGCGACAGGCTCCAACGCATATATGTCCCTGAGCGCACGCTTCCGCTCCCTCTTGGGGATGTGGGTTGCGTATATCATGTTCACCGTCCGCACTTGTGGGGGGAACCTCTTCTGTCCTCCGGTGTTCGGCTGCCGGGGCTCCTCCTCGTCATCGCTATGTGACCCCTTATCTTTGTTTTCGGCATTTATCTTGCTGGCCTGCTTGAACACCCAAGAATCCCTGTTGCTGTGGTTGGCTGGCTTATCGGGGGTGCCGTGTATTTGGCACGAGCGATCGAGTATACGGTCCAAACTGGACGGGCCCGGAGTGCTTCTTTTGAATGCCTTTTTCCGCTGACCGGGTTTAGAGCCTTTGAATCCGGCATTGACTGTCGTATCCTCAGTATTGTCGCTGTTAATGCGGCGCTTATGTTTGTTGCGACGTGACCTGCCGTTGCCATCCTTGGTATCTGAAGTACCATGGTTCTTTGACATGTTATTGCTGCGAGCCAACCAGCTGTCCTCTCCCGCACAAAAGCGGGTCATGAGTGTCGTGAGGGCTGCCATAGATTTCGGCTTTTCCTGGCCAAGGTGCCGGGCGAGCCATTCATCACGGATGTTGTGCTTGAAAGCTGCTAGGGCCTCTGCATCTGGACAGTCGACAATTTGATTTTTCTTTGTTAGGAATCGTGTCCTGAATTGCCTGGCCGATTCCTCTAGCTGATGAATTATGTGGCTCAAGTCATCGGCATCTGGCGGTCGCACATAAGTGCCCTGAAAGTTGTCGAGGAATGCGGCTTCCAGATCTTCCCAACAGCCAATGGACTCTTCTGGCAAGCTATTGAGCCAATGCCAAGCTGGTCCTTTGTGTTTGAGTGGGAGGTATTTGATGGCGTGTAGGTCATCACCGCGGGCCATGTGGATGTGCAAGAGGAAATCCTCAATCCATACCGCTGGATCTGTTGTGCCATCGTATGATTCTATATTTACGGGTTTGAAACCCTCTGGGATTTGATGATCCATTACTTCGTCTATGAAGCATAAGGGGTGTGCGGCGCCTCTGTACTGGGCTATATCGCGACGCGGCTCAAATGAGTCTTGCCCGCTGTGTTCGGGCCGGCCGGACTTACTTTTACTGTATCCGGCGTGACGATTATCGTCTCGCATAGTGGCGCGCCCTCGTGATCCGTAGATCGATCTTGCATGTTTTGATTTGTCCTCCAATACGTCTCGCAGGTCTGGCGTATTTCCCCATGCCTTTTTATTTGAATGGCATCGGGGTGCGGGCTGAGTTTTTGGCTGGAATGCCTCTCTGTCGCGGCCACGAGGTGGCCGATCAGCCGCGTCATACGCCGGGGATGTAGGTTTCGGTGCTTCCTCCTCTAGTTGGGGTAGCAACCTGCACTTTGGGTAACTCTTGGAGTGGCGTTCGAGTTTATATTCCTCGGCCGCCAGGACTTCAGTCCATCTGTCAGCTAGCAAATCTTGATCAGCTTGAAGCTGCTGCTGCTTTTTCTTAAGGCTATTTGTCGTGGCTATAAGCCGACGCTTGAAGTGCTCTTGTTCGACGGGATCCTCAGGCACGACGAATTCGTCATCGTCAAGGCTTGCCTCATCTTCGGAGGGAGGCATGTAATTATCATCTTCCGCCTCTCCATCTGCCGCTCTCTTAGGAGGGATGGCTCCTCCATCCTCCTGCTCTAAATCTTGCTGGAGGGGATTGTTGTTGTCTTCGGTACTGTCCGGAGTGCTCTTATCTCCGGTGCTGGTATCACCACTTTTGCCTTGGCGGGACTTAGAGCGGCGCCGCTGACGCCGGCGCTTGGGTTGCTTCTTGGAGGGGTCGTCCTCCGTTGTCTCGTCGCCATTTCCTTCTTTGGGTGTGTCCACCATGTATATATCGTATGATGAGGTGGCTGTCCAGTGCCCTGTGGGCAGTGGTTCCTCTTCGCCTCCCACATCATCGTCCATAACGTTCATGTCTTCGGAGTCGAAGTCGAGCATGTCGGTTAAGTCATCGACAATGGCTACTAAGTGGGTGGTGGGTGGGCGGCGAATTTCTTCGTCATCCGCATCCCAATCCTGTCGGACATAGTTCGGCCAGGATCCTCCTGACATGGAGAGAGACCTTAATGAATTAAGTATGTCGCCGAAGGGCGAGTGCTGAAAAATATCCGCGGAGGTGAACTCCATGATCGGCGCCCAATCGGATTCGATAGGAACGGGCGTAGGTGGCTTGGAGTCCATGGCTGAAGAAGGATCCGGCAGTTTGGCAACACGGCTCTCGTGAAGGGTAAGGTCGATATTCGGCTCGATCGCCACAGAGGATACGGCCTCCGTGGCGGGGTCTATCCACCCGTCCATGGATGGCGCAACTGCCTCCGAATTGAGGGTCAGAGCGGTTGCAGGTGCGATTTCTCGAACACTGTCCGATGGTAGAGCTAAATTGTACTCAACGTGACCACGTGGCGCACAAGGCAGGGGCTCGAGTCCGTCTAAGATCAAGTCTCCACGGATATCGGCCGTGTAGTTTAAGCTTCCAAACCTGACCTGGTGGCCAGGGGCATAACTTTCAATTTGCTCCAAATGGCCAAGCGAGTTGGCCCGCATTGCGAAGCCGCCGAACACAAAGATCTGTCCGGGGAGAAAAGTCTCACCCTGGACTGCATCGCTATCAATGATAGTAGGAGCCATCAAGCCTAACAGCGATGACATAGAGGAACTCTCAATGAAAGCACCAATGTCGGTGTCAAAACCGGCGGATCTAGGGTAGGGGGTCCCGAACTGTGCGTCTAAGGTGGATGGTAACAGGAGGCAAGGGACACGATGTTTTACCCAGGTTCGGGCCCTCTTGATGGAGGTAAAACCCTATCTCCTGCTTGATTTATTCTTGATGATATGAGTATTACAAGAGTCGATCTACCACGAGATCGGAGAGGCTAAACCCTAGAAGCTAGCCTATGGTATGATTGTATGTTGTCCTACGGACTAAAACCCTCCGGTTTATATAGACACCAGAGGGGGCTAGGATTACACAAGGTCGGTTACAAAGGAGGAGATATACATATCCGTATTGCCTAGCTTGCATTCCACGCCAAGTAGAGTCCCATCCGGACACGAGACAAAGTCTTCAATCTTGTATCTTCATAGTCCAACAGTCCGGCCAAAGGATATAGTCCGCCTGTCCAGAGACCCCCTAATCCAGGACTCCCTCAGGTGCGTCGGGTGCAAGTGGGAGTGTCGGATTGCAAAACGGACAACGGGGAAAATGCTCGGATGCATGAGACGAACAGGTATGCAAATGAGATGCACATGATGACATGATATGAAATGCATGACATGGACAAAATGCAAAACGAGGACAAAACCCAACCACGAAGGGAATCTCATATCGCAACTCCGGAAAAGGAAAGAGTCGGAATTACAAATATGGAAAGTCGTATCTATAACACCCCGGATGTAACTTTCCCTATTTGTACTCCAACTCTTGCCGTTTCCGGCGTTAAGTTATATTTATTTCTCGGGTTCGGGTCTTTGTCTCCGTGTGTTGTTTTTCGTTGTCATGCATCTCATATCATGTCATCATGTGCATTGCATTCGCATACGTGTTCATCTCATGCATTCGAGCATTTTCCCCGTTGTTCGTTTTGCATTCCGGCGCTTCGTTCTCCTCCGGTGGTCATTTCTAGCTTTCTTTCGTGTGTGGGGATTAAACATTTCCGGATGGGACCGAGACTTGCCAAGCGGCCTTGGTTTACTACCGGTAGACCGCCTGTCAAGTTTCTTATTATTTGGACTTCGTTTGATACTCCAACGGTTAACCGAGGGACCGAAAAGGCCTCGTGTGTGTTGCAGCCCAACACCCCTCCAATTTGGCCCAAAACCCAGCAAACTCTGCTCCATGTCCTAGAGCGTTCGATCACGATCGCGTGGCCGAAAACCGCACCTCATTTGGACTCTCCTAGCTCCACTTATGCCTATAAATAAACCCCCCCCCCGTTTTCGGATCATCTCCCCCTCTCGAAACCCTAAAAATCGGATCCGCCGCGCACCGGACGTGTCCGGCCACGCTGGACTTTGTCCGCCCCGCCGCCGCAGCCAACCGCCTCCCGCCACGTGGCCCGCGCCACTCGCCTCCGCCGCCGGCCCGCGGGAGCCCAACTCCGGCCCCCGCCGCCACCTACCCGGGCGCCGACCTCGCCTCCACGCGCCGCCCGACTCCCTCCACTGCGCCGTCGCCTCTCCCGTCGCCGGCCGCGCCGCTGCCGCGGGCCGAGCCGCGGGCCGAGCCGAGGCTCGCCTCGCCGCCGCCCCGCCCGGCGCCGAGCCGCCGCTCGGCCGCCGCCGACCGCTGCACCACGCCGCCCGGCCGCCACCAACGCCCGGCGAGCTCCTTCTTCTTCCTCTCCGGCGCCCCAAGCTCCTCCGGCGAACATCTCCGACGAACCTCGAAGTCCGTGCCCGTGAACAGTGATTCCAGATCTGGATCTGGAGATATTTTCGGTTGACTTTTTCATCCCTAACCCTAATTTTTTATGCGATCTTTGACCTGCTGTAACTTTGCATCCGTAGCTCCGTTTTGGACATATAGTATATGAAAATGTTCGCCTCGACGAGTACATCATTTCATTCCATTGCATCATTTTCATTTGAGTTAATCTTGATGCCCGAAATGCTGTTAGAAGGAGGCTTCGTGAGTTAATTGTCAGATCTGCTAGTTCATCTTAGACTTTTGTCATTTTTGCCATGATTATTGTGTGCATGATATGCCTATGAGTCCTCATATGTTTTGTTAAGCATTTTGTCTTCTTTCCATAGGTGCAACCCATGCATTTTTAGGATGTGTGTGGTGACTTGTGCAAGCTTGCAAAGTGAGGCACCCGGTAAATCTGTTTTCAGGGACTTAGTAGTTTTCACTAAGTCTGGGATTATTTAATTCATGATGCCATATGTTCATGTTGTTTCCTACTGATCCGTGCCTCTTTTGAGGATGATCAGTAAAGGAGTTTTGTTAACCATGTTATGCTCTATCTATCCATGTCTTTGTTTTCAATTATGGAGCACCCTAGCTTGAGTCAATCGAGCTCTACTTTTGCTCCGTTGTGAATCTGGGCAGATCGTCAACTTGTTTGCGATTTTGCCGATGCTATTGTAGTTGATCCGTGCATGCTATGCCATTGTTCTTGCCATGTCTAGCTTGTATTTTGTGCCTTCTTACTGGATGTGTGCTTGCCTTGCCATGACTTGCACCGTAGTGAGTGCATCGAGCTCGTTTACATGCCTTCATGAGTTATATTTCAGCATGTCTCAGTTTTCACTAAGTCTGAAAACTGATTGTGTTTTAGCTATGTTCGTGTGCCCGTTAGTATATTTTGTGAACCCTTTTGGCCTCAGGTCACTTTGGGTCTTTTGTTAAGCTTGTTGAGTAAATCCATGCCATGTTCTTCTTTGTCATAATCAGGTCATGTATCATGTTGTTTTGCTGCTCCGAAGAGGGCTTCGTGATCGGAAATTTCAGACAAGTGTTAATTTCACTAAGTCTGAAATCTGTTTTGCATTTGCGTTTTTGCCATGCTTGTTTGAACCTCGTAATGAATGAATTGGCCGTGGCTCAGTGCTAGTCTTTCATCTTGTGTGCATCCCTGCCATGTATTTTGTTGTCATGTTTGGTGGCTGTAGCATGTTCATCTCATTGCATTTAGATGCCTACTTGCTGTAAATCGCCGACCGATGTCATTCTTAAAACGCTTGCCATTTCCAAACCGTAACTCCGATTCCGGCGTTCTTTATATCGTTTTCAAGCATTTTTATCTCATATTTCCAGTGGCACTCTTGGATTTCCAGGTTGAGGCCAGGTTCATGCATTTCCTGTCATATCTTGCATTTTGCATCCCGCATCGCATTCCGCATAGCATATCATCATTTCATCTTATTGCTTGGTCTTGCACGTGGTTGATTGTGTCCTTGTTGCTTGTTTGTCTTGTTTTGGGTAGAGCTGGGAGACGAGTTTGCTACCGAGGAGCCCGTTGAGTTTGCTTGTGAGGATCCAGTCAACTCTGACAACTGTGCAGCTAAGATGATCATACCCTCGAAATCACTACTATCTTTGCTATGCTAGTTTGCTCGCTCTTTTGCTATGCCAATGCTACGATTCCTACCTTTTGCTTGCCAGCCTCCCAATTGCCATGTTGAACCTCTAACCCACCATGTCCTAGCAAACCGTTGATTGGCTATGTTACCGCTTTGCTCAGCCCCTCTTATAGCGTTGCTAGTTGCAGGTGAAGATTGAAGCCGTTTCATGTTGGAGCATTTATTTACTTGTTGGGATATCATTATATTGCTATGTTATCTTAATGCATCTATATACTTGGTAAAGGGTGGAAGGCTCGGCCTCTCGCCTAGTGTTTTGTTCCACTCTTGCCGCCCTAGTTTTCCGTCATATCGGTGTTATGTTCCCGGATTTTGCGTTCCTTACGCGGTTGGGTTATAATGGGAACCCCTTGATATTTCTCCTTGATTAAAGCTTTTCCAGCAATGCCCAACCTTGGTTTTACCATTGGCCACCTAGCCTTTTCTTTCCCTTGGGTTATGCAGACTCAAGGGTCATCTTAGTTTACCCCCCCCGGGCCAGTGCTCCTCTGAGTGTGGTCCACCTGTCAGCTGCCGGTGGCCACCAGGGGCAACTCTGGGCTGGCCTACCTGTACCTAAGACAATCTGAGTGTGCCCTGAGAAAGAGATATGTGCAGCTCCTATCGGGATTTGTCGGCACATTCGGGCGGTGTTGCTGGTCTTGTTTTAACCTGTCGAAGTGTCTTGAGTTACCGAGATACCGAGTCTGATAGGAACATCTTGGGAGGAGGTCTATTCCTTCATTGACCATGAGAGCTTGTCATGGGCTAAGTTGGGACTCCCCTGCAGGGATTGAACTTTCGAAAGCCGTGCCCGCGGTTATGAGCGGATGGGAATTTGTTAATGTCCGGTTGTAGATAATGTGAACCTTAATTAATTAAAATGAATCAACTGGGTGTGTTACCGTGAAGGCCTCTTCTCGGCGGAGTCCGGGAAGTGGACACGGTGTTGGAGTAATGTTTGCGCAGGTTGCTCTCTAGTTTCTCGCTCGCGCCTTGCCTCCTCTTCTCGCTCTCTTTTGCGAATAAGTTAGCCACCATATATGCTAGTCGCTTGCTGCAGTTCCACATACATTTGCCTTTTTCCTTCCTATAAGCTTAAATAGTCTTGATCGCGAGGGTGCGAGATTGCTGAGTCCCTGTGGCTCACAGATTCCTACTATACCAAATGCAGGTCCAGGTGATTCCGCTCCAGGTGACGATTATGAGCTCAAGTGGGAGTTCGACGAAGACTCTCAGTGATACTACGTGTCTTTTCCCGACGATCAGTAGTGGTGCCCAGTTGGGGGTGATTGGGACCGTGTCGCATGTTGGGTTATCTTCTATTTTGGCACCGTAGTCGGGCCATGAGTGTGTTGGTTGATGTAATGTTATTTATGTTCTTGATTGACGTGGCGAGTGTAAGCCAACTATGTTCTCCCCTTTATTATTCATATTACATGGGATGTTGTGAAGATTGCCTAACTTGCGACAGATGCCTTCAATGCGATTATGTCTCTAAGTCGTGCCTCGACACGTGGGAGCTATAGTCGCATCGAGGGTGTTACAGTATCCGAGGCGTTACACTTATGTATTAAGGGAGATCGATCGGCATCCATGCATATGTGTAGGAGAGGAATAAGGTTGGGAAAGAGACAGAGCTAGAGTGTTGGAGGGGGTGGTAGTGGAGTTGCTTCTAACAAATGGTGGGGGACAGGGGCGGACCTAGGAATGGGCCAGGCCCCATGCGAACTGGGCTAAGGCCCAGGCAACTTAGTTGACTGTGGCGTTTTATTGTAGCTACAGTGCTAAAATATACAAAGGAGATGGGCCTTACGCCCCAGGCCACCGCCCCTTCTGCCTGGGGCCTGAATCCGCCCATGGTGGGAGAGGCTTGCTAGACAAACGGAGGGCACGCCTGCAATATCAATAAGAGAGGGGATGGCTGCCTGTCTGTGCGCGTGAGTGCGAGAGACGGGCCAGGAGGCATGCACGACTGATGAGGGGGGACGATAGGGCTGTTGTAAGCAGACGTAAGTACATAGGAGGATCAATCGTCCTTTGTCAGAGAAAGGAGAGACATAACTTGTGAGGTACGTCGATTAATTGGTGGGGGGATAGTTAAAGTCGACCTAGTTATATGTAGGGAGATCGATCAGTATACATGCATGTATATGTTAGAAGCAAATAACGCCTGAGGAGAAGGATAGAGAGAGAGAGAGGGATGCATCTAGGAGGTGGTATGAGAGGCATACTATATCGAGGGGGAAGGAGTCTGCGAGTACGAGATCGATGAAAAGAGTGGTGGGAGTGAGGCATGGACGGTGAGAAGAGAAGATGGGAAGCTTGTGTTTGTGGTAGGCACACCTGGCTAGAGAGGCATATCAATCGATGTGTGCCGTAAAGAAGCAGCTGGGGGGCCTACACACACCGTGGGTGAATGACCTAAAGTGAAAAGACGAATTTGCGTGATGGATCTAGAGAATGATGAGGGAGGGTGAGAGGGATGCGGGCGTGTGCATGCACGAGAGAAAGTTAGCGCTAGCTACAAAGATAAGAGGATTGTGTGGGTGTAAAAGACGAATAGAGATCATGATTCATTATAAAAAGCGAATTCGGATATTTGAAGAATTTATCATAGTGTTTCGAACCAACGCATGCGTGAATATATATAATGGTGATACACATGGTGTGGTTATGAACATGTTATATTTGATCTCTACTCTTATAAAAAATAGACTTGTTGATGATGGTGTGCCTGCCATCGTGCAATATAGGCCGTCCGATTTATATCTAGCACATAGGAAGGAAACTATGGAAATTTTGAAAAAAGATACCCACACCCCTCTCCATATTTGCAAATAAGGCCTCCCCTTGATCATGTTGATGTTCTATGGAACGCATGGGCATCTTGCTATTACTACATATAATATACAGAACATTGATTATAATTTGGGCTAATGTGTGGCTTTTGCAGCTCAGGGCTAAATACTTGTCATAATGTAGGGGGCGGGGCACTATACTCTGTGTTATAAACACAGTGTACATATGGAACATGGTTTAGATTATGAATATATATAGTTAGTACATCAAATGTACTATTATTTGGAATCAACATCAAGTGTATTCAGAAAATTGAATTTGAGTTCATATAGTACAAATATTTTATATCTATCTGTATAGTAATCATGTGGTGTGTTGTTAAGGTAATACACGAATGATGGTTGAAGTTGGCAACAATCATGATTGTAGATTCTTATTGAAATAGAGAAACAAATTCAAATTCAGTTCGAATTGCAGCAGTAGTATAAACATTTGGAATGCACTAAAATATTGGTATGAGTAGGTTACATGCATTATACAGCCAACAAAAAAATTTAATTTGACATAACATGGATTCATACTCTGTTTTGAATAACATTTGTATAGTAAAACGGGACAAGACTCTCTCTTTGTGTGGAGTGAATAGTTTTATTTTTTTCATTTTTTTTGTTGAGGGAAGTGAGAATTGATTTGGTACATACAAGTACAATACTACACGTTAGTCTTGTCCCTAAAATTCAACCCGTGCCTTGTTATATCCCGAAAATTCAGATATCGTGCTCCCAATATTGGCGCCTTCACAACTCGCGCCTTGCTATCTTGAAATTACAACGCGCGCGAAAACTCCCTCCAGCTGCCAAATCCCGACACGCAAAATCCCCCTTCTAACCTGAGACTAGAGGGTCGCTAGTTCAAATCGATGGGGGTACTTTTGTAACACACCCTACATTTTGGACAAGTGCGTCCCTAAGTCATGGTTCCCCCTCCCATCGCCTCCTTTTCGCCATTCGAAATCCCAGGCCGCCATAACCTCTCCGCTCCAGCTGCGAAACCCCACCCTCCTCCATCCGCCACCTCAGCGCTGCCCAACCGGAGCCTCTTCCCCGATGATGTCGTCCACCGCAACAGCTCGATGTCCCTCATCCATGATACGTCTCCAAAGTATCCATAATTTTTGATTGTTCCATGCTATTATATTATCCATCTAGGATGTTTTATATGCATTTATATTCTATTTTATATGATTTTTGGGACTAACCTATTAACCTAGAGCCCAGCGCCAATTTCTGTTTTTCCTTGTTTTTGAGTTTTATAGAAAAGGAATACCAAACACAGTCCAATTGACGTGTCAATTTTTGATGATTTTTTGTGGACCAAAAGAAGCCCCCGGAGTATAAGAGTTGGGACAGAAGAGTCTCGGGTCGTCCTTGAGGGTGGGGGGCACGCCCTACCCCCCGGGCACGCCGCCCTATCTCGTGGACGACTCGGGCACCTCCCTGACTTGTTCCCGATGCCAAAAATTCCTATAAATAGTAAACCCTCCAGAAAATAACCTAGATCGGGAGTTCCGCCGTCGCAAGCCTCTATAGCCACCGAAAACCAATCTAGACCCATTTCGGCACCGTTCCTGAGGGGGGAATCCCTCTTCGGTGGCCATCTTCATCATCCCGGTGCTCTCCATGACGAGGAGGGAATAGTTCACCCTCGGGGCTGAGGGTATGTACCAGCAGCTATGTGTTTGATCTCTCTCTCTCTCGTGTTCTTGATTCGACACGATCTTGATGTATCGTGAGCTTTGCTATCATAGTTGGATCTTATGATGTTTCTCCCCATCTACTCTCTTGTAATGGATTGAGTTTTCCCTTTGAAGTTATCTTATCAGATTGAGTCTTTAAGGATTTGAGAACACTTGATGTATGTCTTGCATGTGCTTATCTATGGTGACAATGGGATATTCACGTGACCCCCTTGATGTATGTTTTCGTGATCAACTTGCGAGTTCCGTGACCTCGTGAAATTATGCATAGGGGTTGGCACATGTTTTCATCTTGACTCCCCGGTAGAAACTTTGGGGAACTCTTTGAAGTTCTTTGTTTTGATTGAATAGATGAATCTGAGATTGTGTGATGCATATCATATAATCATACCCACAGATACTTGAGGTGACATTGGAGTATCTAGGTGACATTAGGGTTTTGGTTGATTTGTGTCTTAAGGTGTTATTCTAGTATGAACTCTAGGATAGATCGAACAGAAAGAATAGCTTCGTGTTATTTTACTACGGACTCTTGAATAGATCGATCAGAAAGAATAACTTTGAGGTGGTTTCATACCCTACCATAATCTCTTCGTTTGTTCTCTGCTATTAGTGACTTTGGAGTGACTCTTTGTTGCATGTTGAGGGATAGTTATATGATCCAATTATGTTATTATTGTTGAGAGAACGTGCACTAATGAAAGTATGAACCCTAGGCTTTGCTTCAACGCATTGCAATACAGTTTGTGCTCACTTTTATCATTAGCTACCTTGTTGTTTTTATATTTTCAGATTACAAAAACCTATATCTACCATCCATATTGCACCTGTATCACCATCTCTTCGCCGAACTAGTGCACCTATACAATTTACCATTGTATTGGGTGTGTTGGGGACACAAGAGACTCTTTGTTATTTGGTTGTAGGGTTGTTTGAGAGAGACCATCTTCATACTACGCCTCCCGCGGATTGATAAACCTTAGGTCATCCACTTGAGGGAAATTTGCTGCTGTCCTACAAACCTCCGCACTTGGAGGCCCAACAACGCCTACAAGAAGAAGGTCGTGTAGCATCAAGCTCTTTTCTGGCACCGTTGCCGGGGAGGTTAGCGCTTGAAGATATATCTTTAGATCTTGAAATCGAATCTTTTAGTTTCTTGTTTTATCACTAGTTTAGTCTATAAAAGAAAACTACAAAAAATGGAATTGAGGGTGCCTCATATGCTTCATCTTTTTAATATCTTTCGTGAAAATAAGGATTTCGATAATTGTACCAAAATGCTAGAAGAAGAATGCATTAAAATGTTTGGCACTAAATCTTTGAATGATGAGTATGATTGCAATGTTGTTAGTACGAACTCTTTGAATATCCATAGTACTAATGATGATTGCACTACTCATGATGAAAATGTATCTTATAAGCATGTCAATTTTTGTGGGGTGCATAGGTTTTGCATGTACACTCCAAATAGGGAAGATAGATTTTGCTAGAGGAATAAGTATTTAGAAACTAAATGGTTGCAAGAAAGGCTAGATGTTTGTGCTGAAAATTTAAATTGTCTTAGCCATACTTGTGAACTTTGCAATGAACGTGGTCATTTAAATATCCAATGCAAATTGTTTCATGATCGAGTCCTGTCCAAAAATTGTGATGACTTGATTTTCCTTGCACATCATAATGAACTTAGTTTGCTTCTGGGTTATGAAGAAATGAAACGTATAACTAAGTATATTCCAGAATTTTCCCTTGAGACAGTTCTTGATTTTGATCTAGAGAAAATTTATATGTATTGTGCGGTGAATTGCATTGAAAATCCTTATATTGCCAATTACATAAAGACAAGAAAACAAATAGAAGATGAAGAGAATACTAATGAAATGGAAGAGACTTCCCAATATCCTCCTATTATTTCATATAATAAATCAGGTAACGAGGACGGTCCTTCTATTCAAACAATCTCATTAACAAGGAGCTCCAAAAACAGGATTAAACCCACACATGATGTGAAGAAGAGAAAGAAAAACGGAGAAGCAAAGGTAAAAAGGTATCCCTCCCAAATGATGTTGCTCCTATTACTCATTGTGATGATGATAATTGTTATACTATTGGTGCTATCCATACTATTAATGATGAAAAGGACCAAGCTTATGATATGAAAAGGACCAAGCTTGGGGATGCTATGTTGGATGAGAATGACATGTTTGAGAATTTATTTGCTTCAATTAATGTTTGTCCCGAGCTTGGGGATGCTATACTTAATGAAGATGATATTTTTAGTCTCCCAAGTTTTGATGAGCAAATTTATTATGATGATAGCATGCCTCCTATTTATGATGACTATTGTGATGACACTTATGCTATAAAAAATAGTGATGATTATATTTATAAAACTTGTCATGATTATGATTACCCTTTTTCTGAACATTACTCTTTTAATGTGGAAACAATTTATAGTATTCGAGTTTCTTATGATACTCCCGCTATTCCGAATGAGAATTTTTTTTGCTTATGTGGAGAGTAATAAAAATTCTATGCTTGTGGCTCATGAAAAGAATGCTCTATGTGATAGTTATATTGTTGAATTCATTTACGATGTTACTGAAAATTATTATGAGGGAGGAATATATGCTTGTACGAATTGCAATTATATCAAGTTTGCTCTCTATGTGCTTAAAATCTTGAAGTTATGCTTGTTTTGCTTTCCCATGCTAGTTGATTATTGTTCCGATAAATTGTTTGCTCACAAAATCCCTATGCATAGGAAGTGGGTTAGACTTAAATGTGATAGTCATATTCTTCATGATGCTTCCGTTATGTTTCAATTCTTATCTTTTATGTGAGCATCATTGAAATCATCATGCCTAGCTAGGGGCGTCAAACGATAGCGCTTGTTGGGAGGCAACCCAATTTTATTTTTGTCCTTTGCTTTTTGTTCCTGTTTAGTAATAAATAATTCATCTATCTTATGTTATGATTGTGTTTTTTATGTTTTAATTAGTGTTTGTGCCAAGTAAGGCCTTTAGGATCTTCTTGGGTGATTATTGTTTGATCTTGCTGATAAAAACAGAAAGTATGTGCTCACGAAAATAGTTTTCATTTTTTTCAAGGGAGTGGTAAAATACCAATTCCATCTGAAGTAGATCAATATACAAATTTCCTAGGACTTCCTAATTTCTCAGGATTTTTGGAGTTACAGAAGTATTTGAGAGTTACAGATTACTACAGATTGTTCTGTTTTTGGCAGATTCTGTTTTTGATGCATAGTTTGCTTGTTTTCTAGTTTCTATGGCTTATATTGCTTAATATAAATTGTAGAAATGATATGGTACAGAAGGAATCATGTGAGAAAAATTATGAATCTTGTCTTGACAGTACCTAAGTGGTGATTTGCTTTCTTATACTAACGGAGCTTACGAGTTTTCTGTTGAGTTTTGTGTTGTGAAGTTTTCAACTTTTGGGTAAAGATTAGATGGACTATGGAATAAGGAGTGTCAAGAGTCTAAGCTTGGGGATTCCCAAGGAACCCCAAGGTAATATTCAAGGACAACCAAGAGCTTACGCTTGGGGATGCCCCAGATGGCATCCCCTCTTTCGTCTTCGTTCATCGGTAACTTTACTTGGAGCTATATTTTTATTCACCACATGATATATGTTTTGCTTGCAGCATCATTTTATTTTATTTTGTTTGCTGTTTGAATAAAATACCAAGATCTGAAATTCTTAAATGTTAGAGAGTATTCACATAGTTGCATAATTATTCGACTACTCATTGATCTTCACTTATATCTTTTGGAGTAGTTTGTCGTTTGCTCTAGTACTTCACTTATATCCTTTTAGAGCACGGCAGTGGTTTTATTTTCAAGAAATAGATGAACTTGCGTGCTTCACTTATATTATTTTGAGATTCTTTAGAACAGCATGGTAGTTTTCTTTGGTTATGAATCTAGTCCTAATATGATGGGCATCCAAGATGGGTATAATAAACCCTTTCATATAAAGTGCATTGAATACTATGTGAAGTTTGATTCCTTATGATTGTTTTGAGATATGAAGATGGTCATATTAGAGCCATGCTAGTTGAGTAGTTGTGAATTTGAGAGATACTTGTGTTAAAATTTGTGATTCCCGTAGCATGCACGTATGGTGAACCGTTATGTGATGAAGTTGGAGCATGATTTATTTTTTGATTGTCTTCCTTATGAGTGGCGGTTGGGGACGAGCGATGGTCTTTTCCTACCAAACTATTCCCCTAGGAGCATGCGCATAGTACTTCGTTTTGATAACTAATAGATTTTTGCAATAAGTATGTGAGTTCCTTATGACTAACGTTGAGTCCATGGATTATACGCACTCTCACCCTACCACCATTGCTAGCCTCTCTTGTGCCGCGCAACTTTCGCCGGTACCATAAAACCCACCATTACCTTCCTCAAAACAGCCACCATACCTACCTATTATGGCATTTCCATAGCCATTCCGAGATATATTGCCATGCAACTTTCCACCGTTTCGTTTATTATGACACGCTCCATCATTGTCATATTGCTTTGCATGATCATGTAGTTGACATCGTATTTGTGGCAAAGCCACCGTTCATAATTGTTTCATACATGTCACTCTTGATTCATTGCACATCCCGGTACACCGCCGGAGGCATTCATATAGAGTCATATCTTGTTCTAAGTATCGAGTAGTAATTCTTGAGTTGTAAGTAAATAAAAGTGTGATGGTCATCGTTATTAGAGCATTGCCCCATGTGAGGAAAGGATGATG
Organism: Triticum urartu; assembly: GCF_003073215.2. Classification (NCBI taxonomy): domain Eukaryota; kingdom Viridiplantae; phylum Streptophyta; class Magnoliopsida; order Poales; family Poaceae; genus Triticum; species Triticum urartu. The sequence goes on from NC_053022.1 coordinate 451,483,345, forward strand.
GAGACTATGATTCCCCCACAAGTCGGGATGAGACTCTGGACCAAAAATTAAAAAAAGAGAGAAAAAGAGGCCATAATAAAAGAGAAGGCACAAAAACATAAAAAACGAAAAAACAAAAAATGAGAGAAAAAGAGAGAAGGGGCAATGCTACTATCCTATTACCACACTTGTGCTTCAAAGTAGCACCATGATCTTCATGATAGAGAGTCTCCTATGTTGTCAGTTTCATATACTACTGTGAATCTTTCATTATAGAACTTGGCTTGTATATTCCAATGATGGGCTTACTCAAAATGCCCTAGGTCTTCATGAGAAAGCGAGTTGGATGCACACCCACTTAGTTTCTTTTTTAGCTTCCATACACTTATAGCTCTAGTGCATCCGTTGCGTGGCAATCCCTACTCAGTCACATTGATATCTATTGATGGGCATCTCCATAGCCCGCTGATACGCCTAGTTGATGTGAGACTGTCTTCTCCTTTTTGTCTTCTCCACAACCACCATTCTATTCCACCTATAGTGTTATGTCCATGGCTCACGCTCATGTATTGCGTGAAGATTGAAAATTTTTGAGAACATCAAAAGTATGAAACAATTGCTTGGCTTGTCATCAGGGTTGCGCATGATTTAAATATTTTATGTGGTGAAGATAGAGCATAGCCAGACTATATGATTTTGTAGGGATAGCTTTCTTTGGCCATGTTATTTTGAGAAGACATGATTACTTTGTTAGTATGATTGAAGTATTATTATTTTTATGTCAATATTAAACTTTTGTCTTGAATCTTATGGATCTGAATATTCTTGCCACAATAGAGAAGATTACATTGATGAATATGTTAGGTAGCATTCCACATCAAAAATTCTGTTTTTATCATTTACCTACTCGAGGACAAGCATGAATTAAGCTTGGGGATGCTTGATACGTCTCCAATGTATCTATTATTTTTTATTGTTCCATGTTATTATATTGTCCATCTAGGATGTTTTATATGCATTTATATGCTATTTTATATGATTTTTGGGACTAACCTATTAACCTGGAGCCCAGTGCCAGTTTCTGTTTTTTCATTGTTTTTGAGTTTTACAGAAAAGGAATACCAAACGGAGTCCAATTGACGTGTCAATTTTTGATGATTTTTTTATGGACCAAAAGAAGCCCCCGGAGTAAAAGAGTTGGGCCAGAAGAGTTCCGGGCCGTCCACGAGGGTGGTGGCGCGCCCTACCCCCCGGGCGTGCCGCCCTATCTCGTGGATGACTCGGGCACCTCCCTGACTTGTTCCCGACGCCAAAAATTCCTATAAATACTGAAACCTCCAGAAAATAACCTAGATCGGGAGTTCCGCCGCCGCAAGCCTCTGTAGCCACCGAAAACCAATCTAGACCCGTTCCGGCACCCTGTCGGAGGGGGAATCCCTCTTCGGTGGCCATCTTCATCATCCCGGCGCTCTCCATGACGAGGAGGGAGTAATTCACCCTCGGGGCTGAGGGTATGTACCAGTAGCTATGTGTTTGATCTCTCTCTCTCTCTCTCTCTCGTGTTCTTGATTCGGCACGATCTTGATCTATCGCGAGCTTTGCTATCATAGTTGGATCTTATGATGTTTCTCCCCCTCTACTCTCTTGTAATGGATTGAGTTTTACCTTTGAAGGTATCTTATCAGATTGAGTCTTTAAGGATTTGAGAACATTTGATGTATGTCTTGCATGTGCTTATCTATGGTGACAATGGGATATTCATGTGATCCACTTGATGTATGTTTTGGTGAACAACTTGCGAGTTCCGTGACCTCGTGAACTTATGCATAGGGGTTGGCACACATTTTTGTCTTGACTCTCAGGTAGAAACTTTGGGGCACTCTTTGAAGTTCTTTGTGTTGATTGAATAGATGAATCTAAGATTGTGTGATGCATATCGTATAATCATACCCACGGATACTTGAGGTGACATTGGAGTATCTAGGTGACATTAGAGTTTTGGTTGATTTGTGTCTTAAGGTGTTATTCTAGTATGAACTCTAGGATAGATCAAACGGAAAGAATAGCTTCATGTTATTTTACTATGGACTCTTGAATAGATCGATTAGAAAGAACAACTTTGAGGTGGTTTTGTACCCTACCATAATCTCTTCGTTTGTTCTCCGCTATTAGTGACTTTGGAGTGAATTTTTTTTGCATGTTGAGGGATTGTTATATGATCCAATTATCTTATTATTGTTGAGAGAACGTGCACTAATGAAAGTATGAACCCTAGGCTTTGTTTCAACGCATTGCAATACCGTTTGTGCTCACTTTTATCATTAGCTACCTTGTTGTTTTTATATTTTCAGATTACAAAAACCTATATCTACCATCCATATTGCACCTGTATCACCATCTCTTCGCCGAACTAGTGCACTTATATTTACCATTAAATTGGGTCTGTTGGGGACACAAGAGACTCTTTGTTATTTGGTTGCAGGGTTGTTTGAGAGAGACCATATTCATCCTACGCCTCCCACGGACTGATAAACCTTAGGTCATCCACTTGAGGGAAATTTGCTGCTGTCCTACAAACCTCTGCACTTGGAGGCCCAACAACGTCTACAAGATGAAGGTCGTGTAGTAGATTTCAATCCACCTCCCCGGATGAGGATCCTCGTCCATCTCGTCATCCCGCCGGTTCAGCCGCCCCGTCCTCCACCTCCAAGGAGCTGCTCCGACGATCGCCTCGTCTATCACGACTGCTCCATCCCCACAACGCCGCCTTAACCTGCTCCACCGGAACCGCAACATCCTCACTGACTCCTCGGATGAAGCCGAGGCCTACTCAGCGCCACCAAAGAGGTTGTACACTCATTGCATCGCACCTTCTCCTTAACTCAACCTCCGGCGCCCATGGTGCTACATCCCGCACCCCCATGGAGCAGGTACCTTGAAGCCGGCGCCATGGGCGACATCTCCAAGGCAGCTCTCCCCCAGTGCGAGGCCTATTCGGTGGTGGCGTCCATACTAGCGGGACCTGCTGTTGCTGCTCCGGCTCTCGCTCGCTCGCTCGTGCTGCTGCTACTCTGGCTCTCGCTCACTCGCTCGCTTGCCCAGCTGCTGTAGCTGCAGCTCTGGCTCGCTTGCTCGCCCAGCTGCTGCTGCTCCGGCTCTCGCTCGCTCGCACTGCTGCTGCTCTCCCCCTCGCTTGTTCTGCTGCTCTGCTCTGATTTAGCTACACTTCAATCGACTGAATTGACTTTTGGGTCAGTTGATTTTCAAGGGGTGGGGAGGGGGCTCGCTGGAGTTAAGGAAGAACCACCCACAGCGGGGAGGGGGGCTCGCCAGAGAGGTACCCCACTATCTATCTTAGGGTTCAGGGTGGGGGCGGTGGTCGCCGGTGGGGGGGGGGTGGTGGGGCGGTGGCATGGGGATCGCTAGAGAAAAAGCTTGGCATGAGGGGGGGCTAGAGGGCTGGCTGGGGCGGCGGCGAACCGACGGTGGGGAGTTGTTTCAGGGCAACGGGGCGGCGGCGGACCAGCGGTGGGGAGTTGTTTCAGGGCGGCGAGGTGGCGCGGGGGCCGGTGGTTCGGCCGGTGGTGGCTGGCGGCTCAAGGGTGTGCAGGTTGAAGATGAACTGCAGGCCCTCCCTAAACTACATGTCAAGTGCCTCTCTGCTACCATTGCGTTCAGTTTCGACAGTAACATTCAGATTCTACAGTAAATTTCAGTTTCGACAGTTAAGTTCAGAGTCAACGGTTTTTACCTCATTTGTTGCAGTCAGGTGGTTTTTGGTGATGTAAGTTTTACATATATTTTACATCATGTATTGGAGATGCTATTAGAATCCCACTTGAGATGAACGATGTCTGTCTTGTGCTGCTTCAGCCTTGATGTCTTACAGCTCACCGGAGCTGCCCCAACGACAGAACAATCCATCACAACTGAGTAGTGCCCTGAACACTGTCTACAGATTCCTCAAATCTTCCTCCACACCTCCGACAGCCACCTCTGCCTCAACTTCTTCAGAGGCCAACCCAATGATGCTGAGGTCGACACGGCTACGACAACGAGGTTGTACACTTGTTGCATCACTTATTACTCTACATTCATGTCGATACATTAGGCTATTTTGGTTCAACGAAAAAACATAGCAATAGGAAATTTTCCTATGGCACTCTAATATTCAATTATTCATGCATTTTGTTGAAAGTAATGGACCAAAACATCCACCTGGACCTACTTTTCAAAATCCTATGCATGAAAACAAGACCAAGTGCATTAGTGGCAGAATAACATTCTAACTGTACACGCTTTCATATGGTTTCACTTTATTTTGATCATGTTTCTTTGCATTCCTCTGCTCTTCCAATTCCTGTGAACCAAACACCAAAGTTGACTGAAATCCTGTTTTTACAAATGCTCTATTTACCATGTGCATTCCTATCCTATTCTGGTGTTTTTCCTATCCCTGCGTTTTTAGAATTATGCAAGCCAAATGAGCCCTTATAGAATTACTTCAGTTACAGGTAGGTGTCGAAGGAAACTTTGTGTGGTTTGTCCTGCTCCTGCCGCGACACTATCCACCTCACCTGAGCTGCTACATCGACAGAAGCATCCACCAAACGAGACATCATGACTCCTTACTGTCTTTCGCCGCCTCAAATCTACTTCCCTACCGCCGGCACCCACCGCAACGGCATCACCATCATCGACTCAGCAGATGAACCTAAGGAGTACACGGGTCCACAAGAGAGGTTGCACTCTTTTTTTATGCTTATGTTATGCATTGCTTAAAATTACCTGCTACTTTATCGTCCTGTTCACCTCTTAGACTCCAAGTCAGGTCCAAATTAATGTTCAAACTTGAGTTCTAAATTAGTTGTGGGGCACATATTGAGACAGCAATGAATAGTATCCCTGTCTAATATCTGGTTTACCTAGGGTATGCCTATGTTGGTCATCTTGGGTGGGAAACAAATAGTAAAGCAATCATCATCTGTCTTTTTATTAAATTAAAGCAATAATCAGCCCGGTATCATTATTTTTGGATCCATCCACTGGTTGTTACCATCACTCTAGATTTCTACATGCTCTCCTTACATAATCTCACCATATTTTTTTCGTATGCATGTTAGATATTTTACACAGTCATGCTGAACATGTAGAGAAAAGGAGAAGAGTTTTGCGTGGCAATACAATGTCATGCAGACATCGCTCCATGGTGGGTTCAATGGCAACCCCCCTCTCCAGATTGTAATCCAGAGGAAAATATCTGTTCTGAGGTGCATTCAGACGCAGCTGACCACTCCTATTTACCCCCAAGGTGTTTGCTCTACCTTGGCATGATGATGTTAGTCATATCATGCATATATTTCCTTGCAGTGCCTACTTTTGACATCATATATGTCATCTTCTTAGTTTAGACATGTTCTGTAATGCCACCAGTTTAGTTTCTATATCATATATGGGCACTACAAAAAAATACACTTCCGTGATGATACGTGTTTGTCACAGTAGGTCGATTTTTTTGTCATGCATGTACATCCATGACAAATTTATGACAGAATCAAGATAGTCATACCTGTGCTGTCGTAGAAGTGTTCCATGACATTACCAAAATTATGATCACGGAAGTGGCCACTTCCATGACGATAAATCCCGTGTCACAGAAGTGCCTTCGTCAAGGGTGACCGACACGTGTCATCCACCATAACAGAACACCGTTAAGCTATCGGGTCGGGTTTTGGATCCGATAACCCGTTAACAGCCCCGACCAATGGGAAATTTCCATGTGTAAAATTCTTATTGGCCGGACGAAACACGTGTTAGCCCGTCAGTGGGTCAGATAGGCGCCTATGATATGTTGACACGTGGCACAACCTAACAGAGGCCCATTCCTGTGAAAAGGCCGGCCTGTTTGACTTGGTTAAAAGGTGGCGGGCTGGCCCATGGAAAGCCTGTTAATGGCCTTTTCGCATATAGCCCATTTACAGCCCGCTAACCCAAGGCTCGTTACGCCCTATCCGAATTAGGCCCAGTAGCGTCATCTGGGCCATCCAATATGATTCCAGCCCGTTTTCACTTCTGGCCCTTGTATGGCTCATGACGTCTTTCGGCCCATATGAGGCCCTATGTAACTCTTGGCCTATTAACGGCCCGTGGTGAAACTGGCCCGTAATGAACAAAGTATCACTTTATACCCATTAACTGCCCGTTATTCCGTTGGGCTGTTTCTAGCCCATGTTATCTTTCGGCCTTCTCAGAGCTCATTTATTCTTGGGCTCATTTCCAGCATTCGTTTACTTACAACCCGTTACTGTCATTTTCTGCTTGTGGGCCAAATTCAGCCCATGGTTACAGTCGGCCCGTTTGTGGTCCGTTAATACGTTGGGCCATTTTCATAGCGTCTTCAAATACAGCCTATTAACGATGGCCCATTACGGTCGGCCCATGAACGAACGATTACAATTCTAGCCCGTTTACGGCCATAATGCGGCCTGTTATTGGCCCATGTTTGGCCAATCGATCATACAGCCCGTATAAGGCCCATTGATGATACGGTCCGTAGAAGGCCCATTGTTTCTACGGCCCGTAGAAGGCCTACTGTTTCTACGGCCCGTAGAAGGCCCACTGTTTCTACGGCCCGTAGGAGGCCCAGTGTTACTACAGTAAATATTAGCCCATGGTTATTGTGGCCTAGTTTTGAAAAATAGGTTATTGCAGCCACTAGTTAACCGCGGAAAAAGAACTGCAGTGACTACAAGCAAACAAATAAACAAGACAACAAAGAAATAAATAAGCAAGCAACTAACGCCAGGCTATCATGGCTATTACACATATTACATCCACTGGGCATCAAAGTTTGCCACTAGTGCAAATATAGGGAACAAAGCAGCATATCATATACACTGGCCGTCAAAATTGGCCACCAGTGCAAATAAACGTGGCAGCAAAACAAGAGCATAACTGAAAAAACTTCAGAAGAGCTCAAGAAATGTTATCCTGGGCATCCACCATGTTGGCAATAAGCTTAGCAAGACGATTAGCTTTGTCCTGTTTGGTGCTAAAATCCTCCAACGCTTGTTGTTGCACCAGAAAGTATGCATCTGAATGCTCCAGGGACTTTCGTAGTCCTTCCGCTTCTTGTCGCAGCACAACTGAACGATGTCATTCAGCTTGTAGTTGAGACTCAAGAAACCGAACTGATTCAGACAGTGAGTTTGAATAGCTTGTGCAAGCGGTAGTGGCCAGTAACTCCAACACTAAACCAAGACAGGATGTGTCACTATGCTGAACCTTATCTGCATTACTTCCTTTACTATTTCTTAATAAGGCACTCTTCCCCAATATTCTGTCAGCATTCTAAAAGAAGAAACAAGCAGACACATAACAAGTTTAGCATGTACTAGTATATGAAACTCATTTCGGTGAACCAGTTCATTAGTAAGGTGGACATGATTAAAATACCAAGTCTTCTATTGCCAAGTACTAGTACATAATAAAATCATAAAACAAACATATATCTATGTCCTATGGTAGCAATGGAATCTTAAATTAGAACAGTTGTTCTTCAGGTTTAGGCACTTGTTCTACATGAATAGAGTACAGTAAGATGCAAGAATATAATACTTAAAATAGAAAATGAGCTCATAGACCTTACCACATTCTTGGTTCGGGACTAGTACAGAACAAGGCATTCCCAGTCATCGTCCAGTAAATGTGTCTCAGGAGAACATAAGGGAATTTGATGAGTTTCTTTGCCGGTGAAGTACGTTTCCTTCAGGTAATTCCAATACTGCCACCAAGCATTCTTGAAGATAGCAGAGGTATTAGCACTGGTTACCTCATCCTGAGTTTCCAAATCGGTCCTTCTCTATAGAGAAAAATGGGAAAATTTGCTGTATTATAACCATCATGGAGGTAGGATGTATGGGACGAAGCCAAGTAATTGCCATGAATAACATTACTTACACATAACTCCTGGACAAACACCTGCAACTGGCATTTTCCTTCATCTTCAATATAATATTTCCAAGATGGGAAGATACGCACATATGATTTAACAACATAAAATGCGATAGATGCTAAACTACGACTAGCTGGTTGTGCTTCCTCCACAGGAATAGGCGTACTAACTGGTGGAGTTGGGGTTCGCCGTGATAGTACTGGCCGTTTGGGCACAGGAGCTGCCTTACTAACTTCTCTTGTTTGGGAGCTCTGTGGTGGAGATGGTGCTGTGTCAACAGGAACTGGGTTACTATCGGCTGGGGTTGGGGTTAGATTGGGTGAAGCTGGTTCTCTGTCCATCGTAGTAGGGGTACAATCTGCTAGAGTTTGGGTTTTGTGTGGTAGGGATGGTTCTTGTGCATGTACAACCGGGGTGCTATCTCCACCAAGAGGTAGCACTATTTTATTTGAAGACCGTGTTTATAGTCCGCTAGATACTGGCATCACCCGCTCCAATTCAAATGGCTGATAAACAGGAAACATAGTTGAATGTACAGACATTGTATGAGAGACAGATGCAATAGATAGTGTGGAAAAAAGAGGGCATGAAATAGTTGACATGTATATTGTTTAACTAAAACGGATAGCATGACATAATTTCACATATATGATGTCTATCTAAACTGGATAGCATAGCATAACATAATTCAAAGATATGATGAATAACTAAACATGATCGCATGACATAATTCACCTACATGTTATCTAAGTAATCAGGATCGCATCATTTAATTCACATATGTGATTTATATGCTAAACAGAGGGCATTCGATATGATGTCTGAATTAAGAACATGGTGTTGAATATTGTGTATATGATGTCTAAACTATGCAATGCAAGACACCGTATGCATGATATGAGCAGTATAACCATGCCAAGTTAGAGCATACACCTCAGTGGGGGAATAGGACTGGTCATCTGTCTCTGAATCCCTCTCTGAGGAGCTATCGCGACCCAACAAGAGATCTGCTTCGACAGGTAGCACTGTCTGCTCTGAAGGCCTTGTTTTCACTCCAGATTTTTCCATCTCCCACCCAAATGGCTGATTCACAGGAAGAGTAGTTTAATGTACAAACATTGTCGACAAATGGAAATGTAATGAAGAAAAGGATGGGCAAGATATCATTCAAATAGATGATGCCTGGTTAAACAGGTTGGCATTGCACATTTCACATATATTATGGCTGGCTAAAAGACATGAGACTGCATAATTCCCACATATGATATAGAAACTAAACAAGTGGCATTACAGAAAATGTCTAAACTAAGCAGATGACATATATGATGTCAAAAGTAGGCACTGCAAGGAAACATATGCATGATATGACTAACATCATCATGCCAAGGTAGAGAAAACACCTTGGGGGGTAAATAAGAGTCGTCAGCGGCGTCCGAATCCGCCTCAGAACAGATATCTTCCTCTGGATTACAATCTGGAGAGGGGTGGGGAGGGTTTGCCATTGAACTCACCATGGAGCGATGTCTGCATGACACTGTATTGTCGCGCAAAACTCTTCTCTTTTTCTCTACATGTTCAACATGACTGTGTACAATATCTGACATGCATACGAAAAAATATGGTGAGATTATGTAAGGAGAGCATGCAGAAATTTAGAGTGATGGTAACAAACAGTGGATCGATGTTTTTCCTTTGAACCAAAATAGCCCTAATGGATCGACGTGAATGTATAGTAATAAGTGATGCAACAAGTGTACAACCTCTTTGCCGTAGCCGTGTCGACCTCAGCATCATTGGGTTGGTTGCTGAAGCAGTTGAGGCAGAGGTGGCTGTCGGAGGTATGGAGGAAGATCTGATGAATTTGTAGACGACATCCAGGGCACTGCTCTGTTGTGATGGATCATTCTGTCGTTGGAGCAGCTCCGGTGAGCCGTAAGACGTTAAGGCTGAAGCAGCACAAGACAGACATTGTCAATCTCAAGTGGGATTCTAATAGCATCTCCAATAGATGATGTAAAATGGATGTAAAATTAACATCACCAAAAACCACCTGACTACAACAGATGAGGTAAAAACTGTTGACTCTGAACTTAACTGTCGAAACTGAAATTTACTGTGGAATTGGAATGCTACTATTGAAACTGAGCGCAATGGTAGAAGAGAGGCACTTGACATGTAGTTTAGGGAGGGCTTGCAGTTCATCTTCAACCTACACCCCCTGAGCCACCAGCCACCACCTGCCGAACCGCCGGCCCCAGGGCCACCTCGCCGCCCCGAAACGACTCACCACCGCCGCCTCGGCCAACCCTCTAGCCCCCCCGCCCCCACCCTGAAACCTAAGATAGATAGTGGGGTACCTCTCCGGCGAGCCCCCGTCCCCGCTGCGGGTGGTTCTTCCTTAACTCCGGCGAGCCCCCCAACCCCTGAAAATCGACTGACCCAAAAGTCGATTCAGTCGACTGAAGTGTGGCTTAATCGGAGCAGAGCAGCACGAGCGAGGGGGGAGCAGCAGCAGCTGGGCGAGCGAGCGATCGAGCGAGAGCTGGAGCAGCATCAGTAGATCCGGCTGGTATGGACGCTGCCGCCAAAGGGGCCTCGCACTAGGGGAGAGCCGCTGTGGAGATGTTGCCCGCGGCGCCGGCTTCAAGTTAGCCGCTCCATGGGGGTGCGGGATGGAGCACCGTCGGCGCCGGGAGGTTGAGTTAAGGAGAAGGTGCGATGCGATGAGTGTACAACCTCTTTGGTGGTGCCGAGTAGGCCTCGGCTTCGTCCGAGGAGTCGGTGAGGATGCTGCGGTTCCAGTGGACTAGGTTAAGGCGGTGCTGTGGGGATGGAGCAGCCGCGATAGATGAGGTGATCATCGAAGCAGCTCCTTGGAGGTGGAGGATGGGGCGGCTGAACCGGCGGGATGGCAAGATGGACGACAGATCCTCATCCGGGGAGGTGGACGAGGGACGTCGAGCTGTTGTGGTGGACGATGTCGTCGGGGGAAGAGGCTCCGGCTGGGCAGCGGTGACGTGGCGGACGGAGGAGGGTGGGGTTTCGCGGCTGGAGCGGGGAGGTTATGGCGGCCTGGGATTAAGAATGGCGAAAAGGGGGTGATTGGAGGGGGTGAAGCATGACTTAGGAACGCGCTTGTCCAAAATGTAGGGTGTGTAACAAAAGAACCCCCCACCGATTTGAACTAGCGGCCCTTTTGGCTCAGGGTTAGAAGGGGGATTTCACGTGTCGGGATTTGGCAGCTGGAGGGAGTTTTCGCGCGCGTTGTAATTTCGGGATAGCAAGGCGCGGGTTGTGAAGGCACCAGTTTTGGGAGCACGATATCTGAATTTTCGGGATATAACAAGACGCGGGTTGAATTTTAGGGACAAGCCTAATGTGTAGTAATATTGTACTTGTACGTACCAAATCAATTCGCACTTCCCTCAACCAAAAAGAAAACGAAAAAAATAAAACTATTCACACCACACAAAGAGAGAGTCTTGCCCCGTTTTACTATACAAATGCTATTCAAAGCTACTCCCTCCTTCCATCTATATAGGGCCTAATGCGTTTTTTGATGCTAACTTTGACCAAATATTAGAGCAATGATACATGACATGCAACTTACACAAAGCACACCATTAAATTCGTCTGTGAAAGGTTCTTTCAATGATATAATTTTCACATTGTGCATGTCATGTACTATTAATCTTGTCAATAGTCAAAGGCGGTCTTAAAAATCTCATTACGCCCTATATAGATGCAAGGAGGGAGTATGAATCCATGTTATGTCCGATTAAATTTTTTCGCTTGCTGTATAATGCACGTAACCTACTCATACCAACATTTTAGTGCATTCCAAATGTCTATACTACCGCTGCAATTCGAACTAAATTTGAATTCGTTTCTCTATTTCAATAGGAATCTACAATCATGATTGTTGCCAACTTCAACCATCATAGTTTCCTAGCTATCCGCCAATTATAAATCAGACGGCCTATAATGCAGGATGGCAGGCACACCATCATCAACAACTCCGTTTTTTATAAGAGTAGAGATAAAATATATTAAATGTAGTATACCATGTTCGTAACCACACCATGTGTATCACCGTTATATATATTCACACATCCGTCGGTTTGAAACACTATGATAAATTCTTCAAATATCCGAATTCGCTTTTTATAATGAAGTATATATGATCTCTATTCGTCTTTTACACCCATACAACCCTCTTATCTTTGTAGCTAGCGCTAACTTTCTCTTGTGCATGCACATGCCCGCATCCCTCTCACCCTCCCTCAACATTCTCTAGCTCCATCGCGCAAATTCGTCTTTTCACTTTAGGTCGTTCACCCACGGTGTGTGTAGGCCCCCCAGCTCCTTCTTTACGGCACACATCGATCGATATGCCTCTCTAGCCAGGTGTGCCTAGCACAAACACAAGCTTCCCCTCTTCTCTTGTCACCGTCCATGCCTCACTCCCACCACTCTTTTCATCGTTCTCGTACTCGCACACTCCTCCCCCTCGATATAGTATGCCTCTCGTACCACCTCCTACATGCATCCCTCTCTCTCTATCCTTCTCCTCATGCCTCATTTGCTTCTAACACACACATGCATGTATACCGATCGATCTCCCAACATATACCTAGATCGACTTTAACTATCCCCCATCGATCGACGTACCTCACAAGTTATGTCTCTCCTTTCTCTTACAAAGGGCGATTGATCTTCCTATGTAGCTACGTCTGCTTACCACAGCCACATCACCCCCCCTCATCATTCGTGCATGCCTCCTGACCCGTCTCTCACACGCACGTGCACAGACAACAAGCAGCCATCTCCTCTCTTATTGATATTGTGGGCGTGCCCTCCGTTTGTCTAGCAAGCCTATCCCACTATTTGTTAGAAGCAACTCCACTACCACCCCCTCCAACACTCTAGCTCTGTCTCTCTCCCAACCTTATTCATCTCCTGCACATATGCATGGATGCCGATCGATCTCCCTTAATACATGAGGCAGATTGATCTCCTTAATACATGAGGTAGGCCTCTCTCCTCCTCCACACATATACCAGCCATTGTACCTCTATAGTTAATTGGGCCTCCCTCTTCCCCCACCACACACCGATAGTCGAGCGCTGCAGGTAGGTATCCATGCCATAGAGACAAACTGCACATGTCCCATCTCACGTTCCAGTAGGCCAGTAACTCTATATCTTTGACATGGGCACACACAAATTCGATGGCACTCTTTATCGATCGCGCGCGCACATGCACACACACATCATCCCTCTCTTCGATTCTATGGACACCTCAAGCTGATGATACCTCCACTCTCTTCTCGTGGATCGCCCCTTCTATATATATGTTATATCCAGGACTCTATTTCACACACATTGCATATGTTAAATATTTTGATTGACCCCCCCCCCCCACACAAAAAAACTCTCAAGAACCCACACAGTATATCTCTCTAGGTTTGTATCTCTCTCACACAACCCCACGTAGGTGGTGTACGTATACAAGAAGAGAATAGGTGCACCGTGCATGTACTCACGCTTCGTGCCCAGCCACACCCGCGCGGGTACACGGTGGAGCTCATTTCTCCGTAGAAGCTGAATTTTTTTTCGAAACATCAAGTGGCCAGAGACTCGAAAACTTATTTGCCCATTAGTGACTTGTCAGGGCGGTGGATTTTAGTTTGTACGATAATGCTACATCCACCTAAAGTAACGAAAGTTCTTACGTAAACTTCCTAGTAATTCCCTCTTCGTAGGTGCAACATTACTCCTAGCATTTGTAATATCAGTTTGAAACTTGTAATATTGCCGTGTCCTATTCCTGCGTTTTCAGAATCCTGTGAATCAAACAGGTCTTGAGTTGGTGATGATGTTGTGCCTCCCATCTTTCACCAATAGCCGTCGGATCTAGATCTGATGCATACAAACCAAGCTTCTCCATTTTTGCAAAAAGATGTCCGCACTTGTTCCCTATTTACAAACAACTCCTTGTCTCTCACAATCAGCCTCATCTCCTCCCCACCACATCTAGGAGTAGAAGGCCATGGAAAAATATGGCGCGATGGCCGCTCCCGGAGCCGTCCACCCCCAATCTTGGTGTTCCGTGCAATGCACGGGCATCTACGCATGGGAAATTATGTCGAACAGGGCTAGTTGTAAGCAGGCTAGCTCTACAGCCATGATGATAGTGACTGCAGATGGTGAGTCTGACTATGGTATGCCGAACACGGCGACTATACTCAGGTGTCATCTCCGGCGCAGGGTCTTGTCACTTCACTGTGAGGAGCAGCACGTAATAATTTGACCAACGGGTAGTACATTGCTAGTAATCCTACTACTACATTGGTGGTACTACTACTAGTACTAGTAGCACCACCATCTGGATTTAGGAGTACTACCACGTCCATCTGGATTTTAATATTTGACTAGCAATATCTAGTAATGCATGTCACCAAAAATGTACTACTCCCTCTGTAAATAAATACATGGTGTTTTATTCCTATCGGCGAGAGAACTTAATGTTTTTTTGCTACTCGTAACTAGAGTACTAATAGGATTACATGCAATGAATTAAACACTGCATGTCATGTTTGGTAGTCTCAAGTCATTGAAAGCATGCACGGCCCACATCTCTCATTGGTTGATATGTCACGAAATAAGAAACAAGGAGGGAGTTAATGCACCGTGCCTAAGTATTTTGGGATTATTTGGTTTTCGTAAGGTGACTTACACAACATTTTTGTTTACATGCATTAACATTTTATTAGTTAAATCAAAGGTCAAAACTTGGCGCAAAATGCAAAGGGGACCAATAAACCAATAAACATCAAACTTCTCGCGTTTGGCCCCAACTAGAGGTCCAGTGAGATGACTATACCGCACCAGCACGGAGGGGGACACAGCTTCATTGACTTACGGCAATTGCCTTTGGGTGAATGACATGTGGCCCCAGGGGGTGGCTGGCCCACCTATCATACAGCAAAAGGCAGGTGCAGTAGAGGGCCGAGGAGTAGTACGAAATCCTACGCACCTACGCACGCTAACCAAGGGCTGAGTGATCACTAGAATCGCAAGATCAGTTGACTAGAAGCTACGCTAGACCCATGGAGGCGATGAGCGCGAGCATCAGCTGGCTGCGCCAGATGGTCCACGACGCCGGCCTGCGGCCCGGCACCGAGGAACGTCTCCAGGTAGTATTGCTTGAGGCCGCCAGGACGAGGGGCCGCTTGGACGACAGCTTCGTCTCCTTGTTCGATGAGGTCCTCGTCGGTTTCCTCGACAAGTTCACCGTCATCAAGAAGCTTGCGGACGACTTTGATGTAAGCCTCCAGCCGAAGTGCCCAGGCTCTGCGTTGCCCGCCACCCTCAATGGCCACTATGGTAACAACCTCTTCGACGCACTGGTGGCCCTGCGACTGCCCGCCGTCGCGCCGGAGAATGTCCACCTCGAGGTCGCGCTCGCGGCGCAGTGCCTGGCGCAGCAAGACACCATCGACATAATCACCCACGTCTACGTGCAAATCATCCACAAGGACTACTACATGCAAGAGGAGGACGATAGGACACTGGCCTTCTTGGAGCGCAGGGCAACCTTGGACGGCACTGTTCAGAAGCACGTTGAGCTCGCCGCCAACGCCGCTGCTCCTCACACGTCGGTTGGTGACCCGACGCACTAGAGCGTGAGGATGTCATTGAACGTTGATGGATCTGTATGTATTTTTATCTTTCCGTCAAATCCATGTAGTAGTATATGATACTACAGTAATTATCTTACCTTTCACATCAACTTCATAATTTTCGTACATACTCCATGCATGAACGGCGCTAGAACCAAACTTCTCATTACTCTAGGCAAAATCGTTATTTTCTATCTATTGGTCGCGCCATGTAGCAGAACCAAATTTTACAAGTTAGGAGTTCAAAAGGAAAAGCCTGCCGTGTTCGCGTTGCACCCCCACACTGTTGGTCCGGCACGCCGCTCAAGAGGGAATGCGTGCGGTGTTGCATTTTCACGTACAAGTGGGACCACAGTTGAGCAAACTGACTATCGGCAAACCCCCACCCCACCCACCGCGTGATGGCTGAGAAAACAGGAGGGAGAAGAGATGGTTCAAATCTTCGGTTCTGCTCTCGGATTAGACTAGTTGTGCTAACTTAAAAATTTTATTGTGTACTCCCTCCGTTCCAAAATACTTGACTTCCATTTGTCCAAAAATGGATGTACCTATATACTAAGACATGTCTAGATACATATATATTTTGATAAATAGAAGACATGTATTGTGCAACGGAGGGAGTAGAATGGATGCAAGTTTTTGTATTGGGAAGAAGAGTACATCCATATGTTGATAGAGCGCAATTTAGTAGATGTTCTATCACTTTTAGCTAGCACAGACGCAAGATCGATCCTCCGTAGATCAACAATGAATGCATCAAGAAGGCACTAATCCAACTTAGAGGAGTAGTAAAATGTATTCTTGTCGTTCTTGTTTTCTTTGGTCTTGCTTTTCTAGTCAAAATTATCGTTGGAGTTCGTGCAAAATAGAGGTGCGTTCGGGGTCATGCATTGGAGTAGGCCTTACAAGTGGGACCGCAGTTAAGGAAACCGACTATTGGCAAACCCCCACCTCGCCCGCCTCGCGATGGCTGAAGTTAGAGAAACGACAAGGTTGAAGAGATTGCTCTAGCACGGACTCCAAGAAATAATATGGTGTCAGATGGATGTCGTGGTGGTGGCATGTGCCGTACTCCTGGACGTGAATGCTTGTTCTGGCCCATGCCATCCTACTACTCCTACTACTTACTCCTACTATATAGTACTAGTATCGAGGATTCGAGGTGCTGGTTACGTACAACGAACACATTAACATATGGCTACAGTAAAAACACCCGCCCGACGTGCGAAGCATGTGAAGCTAGTACAAATAGTGTACTACTATTGTTGATTGGCCTCATCCGATAACCTGTTGCAATGCACGTACAATTATGTATTCGGAAAGTATTTTTTGCCTCATCGCACCACACGCTTAGAGAAGCGACTCGAAAGCCATTCATAAATTTAGTAAGTTTATCACAGGCATATCATTTTATTACATACAACAGGTCATCAACACACATCGACAACGAGGATACATTATAAATACTAAAGTTTTCACCATACAACAAATAACAAGCCATGAAATAAACTTCAACTCAACCATTCCGCGGCGTTGGAAACGCTTGCTTTGAACCACAAGTGATTCTCTGGGACGGGCCATCCGTTGTCGATCTGGAGACCAACGCAGGACCGATCATCCAGGCTGAAGCGGCCTACTATATCAGTACCAGGGTAGGGAACCACCCAAATGTCCAAGGTATAGACACAGTTGCTTCTCATAAATGTGTCAACAACAGTAGGATCGCCTTTCACCATCATCGGCTAGTTTTGTCCAAGGAAGAGCGAGTTTTCTCCAAGACTACCAATTCTGTGCCAGGGAGGAGTTGGCGCTAGCACACTAGTATCCATCCCGAATACCATGCAACGGGTGTTGGAATAGGTCCGGAGAGTGCGACCATGGGAGACACCTCCTTCCTTAACAGTAACATCATCAGTGGGCTGTATACACACAAGAAGAGGTGATCCATCGGAATTAGTTGCCAGGCGCCACAGAGTATATGGGCACTGCTCGTGATCATCACCATCGACATCTCCCCCTTGGTTATAAAAATTTTCAAGTATAGGTGGTGGGATGTTCACATGACCTTGGAAACACAAGAAGAAGGTTAATTAGTAAAGGGAAACTTGCTAACCCGCATGCATGTGGATGAAACAATTATAATTACGGTGGAAGACAAATCTACCGAAACTACTAGGATGCCATGCAAAAACAGTGCCATGAGTGGTGGCAGCAAACACAAGGCCCTCGTATTGAATTGCATCACAGTACTCATCCATGTACAGAAACTGATTTTTGAGCAATATCCATCGAGTCAAACCATGAAGGACGGCAACAAGCTTGTCGAAGATAGAAACAACTTGATAGTTGTTGTAATTCCAAGAGCGGTTGGGAACTCGACAAATTGCTATCTTCCGTAGAAGACAGTCACCATGATCGTATTTGAATGTGCGTACATTACCAGTGTGCTCAACCTCTGGGCAGTGTGCTGAGATTTTTGGAAGTGGAACCCGGTGACGAGTGTACACATTCACAAGTTCCCACTCGCAGTTGGACCCAATGTAAACAACCAAATCTCCATTTGCGCCCGCCCAATCCTTGCCCTCAAGCGATGGCCTCTTAACATCATACGTATCATTATCAAGCGGCATCAACTGGCACTGGGCGAGGCCTCCGTCGTGCCGGCGCCAGTCATCAGGGTCACGGCGAAGAAGATAGGGGAGATCAAACCGCTCCTTGACTCTTGGGTTCTTTGTAATGATGTTATTAGTTGAGTCGAGAATGGGCTTGAACGAACCTGCCATGCTAGCCGAGGTGATGACATCGCACCGATCAATGAGTTCCTCCACCACGTCATCTTTCAGATCGGGGCAAGAATAACGGGGTCGTTTCTGGCCTGTGCCCTCCATGGAGAAGATGATCGAACAATCGCAGAAGAAAGGGTGAAGGGCTGAAGGAAAATGAAGGAGGGAGAGGAAGAGCGTGTGACAGCAGTTCCAAATCGAGAGGAAAAGGCGACGAGTCGGTGGACGGTTGCGAGTTTGCCACGGTTCACGAAGAGGAACCCCGGCCTACATGTCCGTTCGGAAATACTCCTACTACTCGCCGTCGTCTCACTGATATGTTGGAACGGGACCACATGTCAATGAAACATGGTGTGTAATTTCTCGTGCAAAATGCGATCGGGCCGCGTTGGCCCGAGGTGCCACATTAGTTATGAACCTTTATTTTTTTAATGGCGTGCTGATCAGTTTTGAAGCACGACTAACTGGTACTGTACGTGGAGAGGATGAGAGCAGGGACCCGCCAAGGTCATGGCAGTACGCAAGCAAGTGCCTCCTTATTTCAAGCCAATAAAAAAATGGCTCCTCCCAGTGGATTTCTGACATCTGGGTCCCATGCCATTGTCAACGTAGTCAATAAACGAGAGAATTGCACAACGAGCGGCTGACACCAGGGACCCAGCAGCTCGCCCAATTATTTTTGTTTTGGGTTAATTTGATAAATGCCACTCCAAATCTGGTGTATCTGAGAAATGCCACTGCAATTTCCAAACTTTGAAAAATGCCATTTCATGCCATTTCTAGTGGCATTTTTCAAAGTCTGGAGTGGTGTTTTTCAAAGTTTGCAAACTACAGTGGCATTTTTCAAAGTTTGCAAAAATTGCAGTGGCATTTTTCAAAGTTTGGAAATTGTAGTGGCATTTTTATGAATCACCATAATTGGAGTGGCATTTATCTAAATTGTTTTTGAGACGGAAGCAGGGTGTCAACTGGGCTGTGCGGGACACTCTGGCATGTCTAGAGAGCCTTTTCTTTTATGTTTACCACAGACTAGCCCAGTAGTTTTTTTTCTTTCTGAAAATGGTTAGCCCAGTTCTTTTGTGATTTGTCAAGTAAGTTGCTTTATCAGGCCTGTTGGGCTGCAAATCTTTCAAGATGAGGAGAACTTCATTGGGCTGGCCGAGAAAATGGCCTAGCAGTAATGAGAAATGGGTTGTACATTTTTAAAACACATCAAACCGGCAATTATTTTCAAATATCTTTTTTTCATTTCGAGATTTTAAATTGCATTGATTTTTAGCATGGACAATTTATTGGATTTTATATTGATATACATTTATTTTTGAAATCAGTCTGAATGTGACTCAAAATTTCGGGATTAAAAACAGTTCAGACCGCACCGACATATGCAAAATTTCGTATAATTTTTTAACCGTGGCCAGAATATGGGCTGTAATGCTAACATAAAGAATGTGGGCTCCAAAAAAACCCGTAAGAATTAGCAAATGGGCTGTAAATTATTTGAAATAATGGCAGATGGGCTGTATGCTGTTTTCCACAGATTTGAGGTTTTCCACAGATGGCCTGTATACTGTTGGATGTCCATCCAACGGGCGTCGTGCTTCTTCAATCTCTGCTCTTCCTGCTCCAGCCGCTCAAACAAGCGCCGGCGGGAATGCGTGCTCCCTCCTCCCCATGGCTGGCTGTGCTGTCGCGCAGGCCTCACCGCCCCACCGTACTCCCAACGCTGGCCTAGCCATCCCTCTACTCACCCACACCCGCTGTTATTCTCCGGCGACGGCAGACAAACCAGTAAACCCTCGTATAGTCGTACTCCCCTCTGCGTGGGAAACAAAAACAACGGCCGTGTCTTCACTGCCTCCGTGTCGTTCCCTTCCTAGGCCTCGCCGTCATCCACCACCCTGGTGCTCTCGGCATGGCGTGGTCAGCGTGGTCAATGACCGACTTGCATCTGAAGTGGACTGTACGTGGAGAGGCTGACAGCTGGGTCCATGGCCGCACGTAAGGAAATGCCTCCTTATTACGCGCAAAATAATGATTTCCTCCACCTGACATCAGGGACCCACCGAAACGGCCTCTGTATTTCCTGAAAAAACGTTACCGCCGCTGACAGCTCGGACCCACCAGCTATATCTTCGCACGCAAGGAAGTGCCTCCTTATTATGCACAAAAAAATGAATACCCCTTGCTAGCTGGGACCCAGTATTGTGGGCCTACTAAGTTGACGGGGACGAAGGGCTTTGTCAACTTAGTCAATATGCATGATTCTAGCTCGACTGACCATACAATGTCCATCCAACGGCCGTAGTGCTTCTTCAACCTCTGGTCTTCTTGCTCCGGCCGCCCAAAGCAGCGCCGGTCTTGCCGCCTGCTCCTGCCTCCCGTGGCCGGGTGTGCTGCCGCGGAGGCCTCACCGCCCCCATACTACTCCCACCGCTGGCCAGGCCATCCCTCCACTCCACTCACCCACACCCCTTGTTATTCTACGGCGATGGCAGCGCAGCCGAACCAGTGAACCCTCGTACTCCTCTCCGCGTGGGCATCCACTGCCGTGTCTTCCCCGGCTCCGTGTTGTCCCCTTCCTAGGCCTCGCCGTCGTCCACCGCCGTGGTGCTGTCGGCACGGCGTGGTCACTTGGTCAACGACCAAATTCCATCGGAAGAATACTGTACGTGGAGAGGCTGACAGCTGGGTCCACGGCAGCCGCAAGGAAGTGCCACCTTATTACGCGGAAAATAATTAT
This sequence comes from Triticum urartu, assembly GCF_003073215.2. Classification (NCBI taxonomy): domain Eukaryota; kingdom Viridiplantae; phylum Streptophyta; class Magnoliopsida; order Poales; family Poaceae; genus Triticum; species Triticum urartu. The sequence continues at coordinate 451,504,488 of NC_053022.1, forward strand.
TCCTCCACCTGACAGCAGGGACCCACCGGACGCCCACCAGTATATCGCGAAAAAATGTTTGCCCCTGACTGCTGGGACCCACCCAACGGGCCACCATATTTCGCGAAAAAATGTCCCCCTGCTGTCAGCTCGGACCCATCGGAAGTGCCTCCTTATTATGCACAAAAAAATGAATACCCCCTGCTAGCTGGGACCCACCTTGGTGGGATGCTAACTTGTGGGCCTACTAAGTTGACGAGGACGGAGGGCTTTGTAAACTTAGTCAATATGCACGATTCTAGCTCCAGTGACCGTACGATGTCCATCCAATGGCCGTAGTGCTGCTTCAACCTCTGGTCTTCTTTCTCCAGCCGCCCAAACCAGCGCCGGTCATGCCTCGTGCTCCTGCCTCCCGTGGCCGGCTGTGATGTGGCGGAGGCCTCACCGCCCCCTACTACTCCCACAGTTGGCCAGGACATCCCTCTACTCACCCACACCCCCTGTTATTCTGCGGCGACGGCAGCCTCACACCGGAGCAAACCAGTGAACCCTCGTACTCCTCTATGCATGGGTATCCACTGTCGCGTCTTCCCCGGCTCTGCGTCGTCCCCTTCCTAGGCCTCGTCGTCGTCCACCGCCGTGGTACTCTCGGCGCGGCGTGGTGAACGTGGTCAAGGAACGACTTCCATCGGACGTGGACTGTATGTGGAGAGGCTAACAGCTGGGTCCACGGCTGCAGCAAGGAAGTGCCTCCTTATTACGTGCAAAATAATTTTTCCTCCACCTGACAGCGGGTACCCACTGGACGGGCCACCATATTTCGCGAAAAAAATGTTTGCCCCTGACTGCTGGGACCCACCATCTACATCTTCGCACGCAAGGAAGTGCTTGACAGTCGGTACCCACCTGGTCGAAGCGTACGTAGCATTGTCATTCTGGTCGCGAACGTGTATGTACATATATACTGGTGGATGTAGAGGCGCGCACGTGTCGTAGTATAGGCGCGCACATAGCATGTACACGTACGTACAGCGGCCAGGGTGCAAGAAAGAAAATACGGCCACGTATGTGTACATACGGGCGGGGTCTCGAATGCCTACTCGCGCATACGTACGACCAGGGCTTGTGTGCATGGCTGGGTCAGAACGGAGAAACAACGTCGTCGTCGTGTTCATGGGGAGGCAACGGAATGCGTCGTGTTCATGGGGAGGCAACGGAATGCGTCATGTTCATCGGGAGGGCTTGGACGGAACAGGCGATGGAAACAAGGCCTGGCGTACTGCAGAACGGAGGAAACGGCCTTGTTTTCGACCGGCCACATTCGAAACGGGATCCTGTTTGATCGGGAGGGGTCTGGCGTACCGCAAAACGGAGGAAACGGACCTCCTACGGTCGAAACGGGGGTCCTGTTCATTGGGAGGAGTGTGGCGTACCACAAAATGGACGAAACGGACCTCCTACAGTCGAAACGGGGGTCATGTTCATCGGGAGGGGTGTGGCGTACCGCAAAAGGGAGGAAACGGACTTGTGTTGGAGTGCTACGGTCGAAACGGGGGTCTGTTCATCGGGAGGGGTGTGGCGTACCGCAAAACGGGACTCCACGGGATATTGTTCATTTCCACCGTCGACCCCCTCCAGTCTCCACGAGCTACTATTCATCCACCGTCGACCTCCTCCAGCCTCCACCTATGACTGTTCATCCACGAGCTCCTGTTCATCCAGCCTCCATCGCACGCTACTCCACCGGCTACTGTTCAACCAACCCTCTCCACGGGCTCCTATTCAACCACCCCTCCACGGGCTACTGTTCATCCTGCCCTCCACCGTCTACTATTCATCCTGCCCTCCATGGGGTGGTCCTATTCATCCAGCCCTCCAAAGGGTCCTGTTCATCCAGCCCCAACCGACTCGATCGATTGGGGTCCTCTTCATCTAGAGGCAACACCACGGGGTCCTGTTCATCCACCCCCACCGGGAACTGTTCATCCAACCCCCCCTCCCCCGCAACGCTCACTGTTCATCTAGAGGCAGCATCGATCGGCTTCAGTTAGCAGCAGTAGCGAAGGAATCACTCGATCGGGTTCAGTTAACAGCCATCGATCGATCGCTCGGGTTCAGTAACGCGTAGCCTGCAGTGCAATCGCTCGGGTTCAGTTAGAGCCCAACGCCTAGCTCGGGTTCAGTTAGAGCCAACGCCTCGCACACACGGGCATACGTGTACGAGAGAAGCGCGCATCGCTCGGCCCCCGACCTCCCACTGTAACCGGGAACTCCCCGAAATTTTCCTCCCCCTCGCTTCTACCACGGTTTTTTCCGTCATGGACGGCCCAAAGAATGTCATGCAGCTGCGTCTCTCGCCCGCCCAGGACGAAAAGCCCATTTTCTGTCATGATTTTTTGTCATAGAAGTAGGAGCCCACCACATCTATGATGATACCGGGTTTTGTCACAATTATCATCATAGAAGTGTCATATGTATGACAGAAAAAATTTTCATTTGGCCCAAAATGTCACAGATGTGTCTTTTTTTGTAGTGGGGAATTATGCAGTCTCATGTCTTTTAGCCAGCCATAATATATGTGAAATGTGCAATGCCATCCTGTTTAACCAGGCATCATATATTTGAATGATATGTTGCCCATCCTTTTCTTCATTACATTTCCATTTGTCGACAATGTTTGTACATTAAAATACTCTTCTCGTGAATCAGCCATTTGGGTGGGAGATGGAAAAATTTGGAGTGAAAACAAGGCCTTCAGAGCAGACAGTGCTACCTGTCGTAGAAGATCTCTTGTTGGGTCTCGATAGCTCCTCGGAGCTGGATTCAGAGACAGATGACCAGTCATATTCCCCCACCGAGGTGTATGCTCTAACTTGGCACGGTTATACTACTCATATCATGCATATGGTGTCTTGCATTGCATAGTTTAGACATCATATACACAATATTCAACACCATGTTCTTAGTTCAGACATCATATCGAATGCCCTCTGTTTAGCATATAAATCACATATGTGAATTAAATCATGCGATTCTGATTACTTAGACAACATGTATGTGAATTATGTCATGCGATCCTGTTTAGTTATTCATCATATCTTTGAACTATGTTATGCTATGCTATCCAGTTTAAATAGACATCATATATGTGAAATTATGTCATGCTATCCGTTTTACTTAAACAATATACATGTCAACTATTTCATGCCCTCTTTTTTCCACACTATCTATTGCATCTGTCTCACATACAATGTCTGTACATTCAACTATGTTTCATGTTTATCAGCCATTTGAATTGGAGTGGGTGATGCCAGTAACTAGCGGAGTAAAAACACGGTCTTCAAATAAAATACTGCTACCTCTTGGTGGAGAGAGCACCCCGGTTGTACATGCACGAAAATCAGCCCTACCACACATAACCCAGAATCTCGCAGATTGTACCCCTACTGCAATGGTCAGAGAACCAGCTTCACCCAATCTAACCCCGACCCAAGTAGATAGTAACCAAGTTCGTGTTGACACAGCACCATCTCCACCACAGAGCTCCCAAACAATAGTTAGTAAGGCAGCTCCAGTGCCCAAAGGGCTACTACTACCATGGCGAACCCCAACTCCACCAGTTAGTATGCCTATTCCTGTGGAGGAAGCACAACCAGCCAGTCGTAGTTTAGCATCTATCGCATTTGATGTTGTTAAATCATATGTGCATATCTTCCCATCTTGGAAATTTTATACTGGAGATGAAGGAAAATGCCAGTTGCAGGTGTTTCTCCAGGAGTTATGTGTAAGTAATGTTATTCATGGAAATTACTTTGCTTTGTCCCATACATTCTACCTCCATGATGGTTATAATACAACAAATTTTCCCATTTTCTCTATAGAGAAGGACCGATTTGGAAACTCAGGATGAGGTAACCAGTGCTAATACCTCTGCTATCTTCGAGAATGCTTGGTGGCAGTATCGGAATTACCTGAAGAAAACGTACTTCACTGGCAAAGAAACTCAACAAATTCCCTTACGTTCTCCTGAGACACATTTACTGGACGATGACTGGGAATGCCTTGTTCTGTATTGGTCCCGAAGCAAGAATGTGGTAAGGTCTATGAGCTCATTTTTTAAGTATTGTATTCTTGTGTCTTACTGTACTCTGTTCATGTAGAACAAGTGCTTAAACCTGAAGAACAATTGTTCTAATTTAAGATTACGTTGCTATCGTACATACTGCTTTGCTCTTGTATCACTATATTTACTCATACAAACTTATTTTTAAATTGAAGGATCCAATCAAAACTCCTATGGCACAACAGGTATGTTCACGCATGTTTCTTTAACATGTTTTCTCTTACCAATAGCTCTGTTGATTTCAATTTCAATTGTGTATACAGTTGACTTCTCATATCACACACATTACTAGCATCACAATAGAGCCAATAGTGTTGTTGTACATGTAGACCCATCGTACCCATCTGAAATCTTGTTGTGACGTGTAGTTTCCCATGCTTTGTATTCTTTCACTGTTGATTTGTCTTGAACTGATGTGATTTGAACCGTGTCTCTATTTTGATTTGGCAAGACAATGCAATGACCATAGGACATAGATATATGTTTGTTTGATGATTTTATTATGTACTAGTACTTGGCAATAGAAGACTTGGTAGTTTAATCCTGTCCACCTTACTAATGAACTAGTTCACCGAAATGAGTTTCATATACTAGTACATGCCAGACCTGTTATGTGTCTGCTTGTTTCTTCTTTTAGAATGCTGACAGAATATTTGGGAAGAGACCCTTATTAAGCAATGGCAAAGGAAGTAATGTAGATAAGGTTCAGGATAATGAGATATCATTGTTGGTCTCCAACAAAGCTGATTAAACAGCTAAGGAAGACTATCTTGAAGACAGTGAGACCACCCACTTAGTAGCCACTGTCGACGACTTAACCGACATGCTCGACGTCGACTACGAAGACATCGACGGTATGGACGACGATGCAGGGGACGAATAGGAACCATCGCCCACAGGGCGCCGGACCACCACTTCATCACATGACATATACATGGTGGATACACCCAAAGAGGGAAATGGCGAAGAGACAGTGGAGGATTCCCCCTCCAAGCAACCCAAGCGCCGACGTCACCGGCGCCGCTCTAAGTCCCGCCATAGCAAAAACAGCGATAACAGCGCAAGAGGAAATAATAGTCCAATCGACTCTAGAAGAAACGACGACTGCACCACCCCGGTGGCAGAGCACGATCAAGATGCAAACTGCAAACAAAGTACGGATCCGGCGTCTGAACACGGCGACGCCAAGGATAAACCTCATCAAACCCCGTCTGGGCAAGAAAATAGTCCAGACGAAGATGCACACATCATCCCGGAAACGCACTTGGAGCAAGAGAACCTCCGCCGAAGGCTTATTGCAACAGTGAGGAGCCTAAAGAAACAGAAGCAAAGGCTTAAGGCCGCACAAGATACGCTCAACAGTAGATGGAACAAAGTAAAAAAAGTATGGTGGAAGTTACCACACAAATAGCTATCCAAAGCACAAGCTATTACCGGAATTCGACGATGAGGCCTTAGAGCCCACACAACCGAAGAATGATACGGCCAACCGGCCAGATCCACCACCTTGTGAATGCGATAGAGCAGCTAACAAAGTCACTCATAAGTAAACACACGATCTACGTGAGAACTTGCGCCAAAAATCCGGCGCGACTAGATCCATCTATGGATCTAGGAAGCGCGCTCCGGTACAAAACCAAAACCGAATACTACAACCGTCCGAACACCATGGCACATCCCAATACAGGGGTGCCGCACACCCCTTATGCTTCACTGATGAGGTGCTGGATCACGAATTCCCAGAAGGATTCAAACCGGTGAACATAGAGGCGTACGACGGGACCACAGACCCTGGAATCTGGATCGAGGACTTTATCCTCCATATACATATGGCTCGTGGAGACGATCTCCATGCCATTAAATACTTGCCCCTCAAGCTTAAAGGGCCAGCTCGGCACTGGCTGAAAAGCCTCCCTGAAAACTCAATTGGAAGTTGGGAGGAGCTCGAGGACGCTTTTCGGGATAATTTTCAAGGGACTTATGTCCGACCTCCGGATGCAGACGATTTAAGTCATATAATCCAACAGTCCGAAGAGTCCGCCTGAAAGCTTTGGAACATGTTCCTCACTAAGAAGAACCAAATCGTCGACTGTCCGGACGCCGAAGCCTTAGCAGCTTTTAAACACAGCGTCCGAGACGAATGGCTCGCCAGACACCTCGGCTAAGAAAAACCGAGAACAACGGCAACCCTAACAAGCCTCATGACCCGCTTTTGTGCAGGCGAAGACAGCTGGTTGGCCTATAGTAGCACCAGCGACCCAAGCACATCCGAAGTCGGGGATGGCAATGGAAAACCACGATGCAACAAAAACACGCGTCAAAATAAAGAAGGTAGCCCAAATACCACGGCGGTAAATGCCGGATTCAGGGGCTCTTGATCAGGTCAATGGAAAAAGCCTTTCAAAGGCAGCAGAGAAGGACAATCTGGCCTAAACAAAATTCTTGACAAGCTCTGTCAGATTCACGGCACCCTCGACAAACCTACAAATCATACCCACCGAGAATGTTGGGTCTTCAAGCAAGCCGGTAAGCTAAACGCCAAACATAAAGGGGAAGAGACACCAAGCGAAGACGAGGACGAAACTCACCAGCAAAGCACCGGAGGACAGAAAAAGTTCCCACCAGAGGTTAAAACGGTAAACGCGGTCCATGTGACGAAGAGGAGAAGCAAGCATGCACTCCGAGACACACGCGCCATAGAGCCCGTCTCCCCTAGGTCCAACCCCTGGTTGGCCTGCCCGATCATTTTTGATCGTATGGATCACGCGACAAGTATCCGGCACGAAGGACTGACGGCCTTGGTGTTAGACCCAATAATAAATGGGTACCATTTCACACGATTCCTCATGGACGGCGACAGTGATCTAAATATGATATATCAGGACACAGTCCGCAAAATGGGGATAGACACGACACAAATAAACCACAGTAATACTACCTTCAAGGGAGTAATACCAGGCCAAGAGGCCCGCTGTACGGGCTCTCTACTACTAGAGATTGTATTTGGTTCTCCCGATAACTTCCGAAGTGAAAGGTTAACTTTCCACGTCGCTCCATTACGAAGTGGTTATCAAGCACTACTCAGAAGAACGGCTTTCGCTCGTTTTAATGCAATAACGCATTATGCTTTTCTCAAGCTTAAGATGCTCGGTCCACGTGGCATCATCATAGTAAACGGAAACACCAAACATTTTTTACATGTGGAAGAGGATGCGGCGGCTTTAACAGCCGCGAACTAGACGGCCTCACCAACCAGAAAAATTGACAGGTCGTCAAGACCACGGACACGGTTAGACAAGTCCGGCACTCCACCACACATACCTGAAATTGGTTTGATGATCAAACCCTCATAGACGATACCAGGGGCTTCCCGCGTGTAATCACGGCCAGCCCGGCTCAAGTTGACTTCTCTTGAATTTTGATAGTTCATTGACAATAACCAATTCTTTTTTTTGGCACGACAACTTTCACCTAAGTTCTTTCCTTTTACAGATGACAATCGTGCTACACCCGTCCAGGACATGGCACAACGGAGACACATGCACAGACGTGCAGCAGGGACCCACCCAAAGGTTTCTTTTTAGATTAAGACCCTGCGTAAACCTTTTTTACTATCTCTTGTTGCTCACATCCTCCGGATACTCCACACAACCGAGAAGGATGCTGACATTATTGACATGTGGCCACATCAGGATATCGCACGTACCTGGACACATGGGGTTTATTATTAAGGGCACTGTTTAGCCTGGTATATATTATAAAGACCGAACACCTTAGGGAGTGTTCGGCGTCGCGAGTTTGGCCCTATATGCATCAGCTCCGAATCATGTCTTTGGTCAAATGTTGGGTTTGCCCGGCGCCCACGTTTTGGTACCTTACGTTCTGTTATATCGGCTAAGGTAGCACTGGGAGAACTACTGCGATTGTGCCCTGGTTCACCCGTATGAGCACCTCAGTAGAGAAAGCCGAAAACTGACTGTCATGATATAGCGAGAGACTGGTCAACCACTTGATGACTCAGTGGAATCTTCGGGATTCCTCCGCATTAACGAAGGGCCGTTTCCCGGTCAGGTACGCACGCGCCTCGTATTCGGACGAGCGCAGAAGTACCAGGGGCTATATAGTAGCCCCACCGTCAAACTCCTATGGCTAAGTGAAAGTGTTCAAGCAATATAGTCCGATTGCCTCGTTTGTTGCGCTATCACCTCCTTAACGGACCAAGACGTTGCATCAAGTGTGGATATGAGTTTTCTGCGAACACCCCCGCATTATATGCATGGGGGCAGAAGCCGATGACTGCAAACTTTCAAGGTATATACATATATACATGAACGGCCCCACATGAGGCATCACAGTACTTTCGAGCAAAAGTATAAATACAGCCTTGATAATTCAATAAACATTGTTTTTACAATGGGAGTACATGTCACTAGAACATAATATTCTTCGAGCATTGAGCCTCTATCGAACGAGCGCGTTCAAGAACTTCTTCAAAGTAGTGCTCGGCAGCCACTCGGCCTACGGCCGAACCCTGTGTCGCAACAGTGGTGGCCTCCATCTTCCCCGAGTATGTCTTGACATGGGCAAAGGCCATCCGCGCACCCTCTATGCACGCCGATCTCTTTACAGATCGATGCGTGGCACAATACCAAGGAATTGTTGCACTAAACTAAAGTAGCTATTCGGCCTTGGCCCTCCCGGCCACAGATGATCCACAACGGACCTCATGACAAGTCCGGACAACCTATGGAGCTCGGCCCACTCGGCCATTCGCTCATTGAATAGCAGCGGACGGACTGGAGCATGAAACTGTGACCAGAACATATTTTCCACTTCGTGATCTTTCTGATCCTTGAAGTACTCGGCCGCATTAGCAGCACTTGCAGCCAAATCCACATAGGCGTCCGTAGAACTCCATAGTCAGTCAAGAGGAGCATACTTGGGATCTCTAAATTTAGTCCGCAACAAGAAGGGCTTCCCAGACACGATATATGCAGCTTGATGCAGCTCCTCCTTCGTCGCTCTAATTTTGGAGTGGGCTTCCTTGGCAGCTACCAGGTCCTTCTCCAGGTCCGTCGCCCTCGCTCGGCTTTATTCTTCAAGAAGCTGGTAACATTCAGCGGCATCTTTTAACTCTACAGCCATTTTGGCTATTCTTTCCTTACTCTTGCAATGCGCGGCCTGTTCGGCCCTCAACTCTTCAGCCGCCTTTAGAGCGGCCGCATTGCTACTCCTTGCTTGCTCCTTGGCTCGGGCAAGCTTCGCCCGAAGGGTCTCCACGGTGGCAGCTCCATCTGCAGTCACAACATATTAAAGATACTGGCATCATGCTCCTCTTATTATGTGACGATCACCAGAGAAATCACTCACCCTATGCCTCGTCAAGCCGCTAGTTGACAAGCACGATATCGGCATCGGCCGCATCAAGTTGCCGCTTTAGCTCGGTAAACCCATCAGTTCAGCTAGCCACCGTAGCCTCAGACACCTGCACATAAAGGCAGTCGGGTTATTACCTGGGAATATGATCCTCGGGTGCCGCCGTTCTCGACAACCAGAGTCTCAGGGGCTACTGTCTACATAGGGCACACCTAACATGTGCGGTACTATCAAAAAACATACACTATTTCACGTACCTCAAAGCATTTCAGCAAACTCATAAAGGCTTCATGCAAACCGCTTTCAGCGGATGAAATCCTTTCAATTACCGTACCCATTAGCGTACAATGTGCTTCCGAGACGGTCGCTTGCCCCAGAAGATCCTTCGCTGCGTCCGACCGCACACTGTATGGTTCCGGACCCTTGCTGCCGCTCTCTTTAGGAGCCGGATACTGGGAATTCTGAGTAGCCAAAGGGTTATTATCTGGCCTTGGCGGATCCGGAGATACCCTCCACGATGACACTTCAAGGTCGCCCGCCTCATGATGCGGGGTGTCAGGGGGAGGTGTTTCGCTCTCCATCATCTCCGGAAGGAGACCCCCGAATACAAACTCTGTCGAGAAGGGCTACAATCCGGACTAGAATTTATAAGCATCGATTATTGTCTTCGGAAGTAAGGTAGGATATTTTCACTATTAAGTACTTTTCGATTACTTACAGCTCGGTAGAGGGCTGATCCCCGCACGGACATTGTGCAACAAGAATACCCTCCGAGGCAGGACCCTCTAACGAAGATTTCTTCTCCCGTTTGAAACCTTAGTTCCCGGATCTTCAGAGGTAGTCCTCTTCCTTCCCCGGGGAGAGAGAATGTCAGATTCTTCCTCCTAGTTATCCTCCCTCGTGGAGGCGCTCATTCCCCCAGTTGGAATAAGTAGCAAGTGAGGCCCGCTTTCGCCCTCTTTATTCCCCCCTTCATCTTCCTTTGAGGGCACTAGATAAGGCTCCGGCTCAAGCATCTTGTCCAACACCGGATTGTCCAAGCCCTCAGGAAGGGGGGCCGAACACCTGATCATCTTCGCCTTTGTTATCCAGTCCTGGTCAAAGAAGGACTCTTTAAAATGGTGCCATGATAAATAAAAGGACGGCGGGTTCAGCCATGGGATTACTTATTTGGGCAGCAGGGCGGTTGCAGGTCAGACCCACGTCCTCGGTGGTGTCCGGACACTCTATTAGGGGTTCGAAGAAAGACTTATACATCTCTTCGAGTATCATGCCAAGGAAATGCTGAATGGCTGGCGGTTTCGGGTTGAATTCCCACATACGGAGGGGCCGGCGTTTGCAAGGCTGGACTCGACGAACTAGCATAACATGCATTATCATAACCAGACTGAAATCTCTCTCAAAGAGATCTCGGATATGGCTTTGCAGTATTGGCACGTCCTTTGCTGGACCCCAGCCCAGCCCCCTGCTGATCCATGACACCAGTTGCGGTGGGGGGCCCGAGCAAAAGGTCGGGGCGGCTACCCACTTGGCACTTCGGGGAGCTGTGATGTAAAACCACTCCCGCTGCCACAATCTGGACACCTCTGGTAAGGAACCCTCTGGCCATGGAGCATCAGCGATTTTTCTTATTAAAGCACCTCCGCACTCCGCGTGCCGCCCCTCGATCATCTTCGGCTTCACATCGAAGGTCTTGAGCCATAGAACGAAGTGAGGGGTAATGCAGAGGAAGGCCTCACATACGACAATAAATGACGAGATGTGAAGAAGGGAGTCTGGGGCCAGATCATGGAAATCCAGCCCATTATAGAACATAAGACCCCTGACAAAGGGATCCAGAGCGAGGCCTAGTCGTCGGAGGAAGTGGGACATGAACACGACACTCTTGGTGGGTTCGGGAGTAGGGACGACCTGCCCTCGGGCAGGAAGCCTATGTGAAATTTCGGCGGTCAGATATCTGGCCTCTCTCAGCTTCTTGATGTCCTCCTCTGTTACAGAGGAGGGCATCCACCGACCTTGAAGGTTGGATCCAGAAATAGTTGAAGGTCCGAGGCGCCTGACTTGAGCTTTGGGTGTTAGAACTCGAGGCGGGGGAAGGATTCGATTGAGCACGAGAGGGAAAAAGAAAAGGCCTCGTCCTCATTATAAAGGGGGTGGATATCAAACGTCCTCCTCATGGCCGTTTTGGACTTGCCTAAGATCTAGGAATCATACCAACATGCACGTTTGGGTTACCCACATCTGTATTGATGAGAATCCCGTGATAAGGGGAACACGATCTCTGCTTTGACAAGATGTGTCAAGAAAACTGCCTCGCGATATGTGTGGTGCTGGTTGAGAAAAACGGTTCGAATAATGACCGGGCAATGGCGTGATGTCATGCTATCAAAATGTGTCAGCAGATTAGATTTGTGGAAATATTATTCTCTCTATGGTGGTATGTGGAACTTATTTTGCAGGACCGGACACTATCCTTGTGTTCAAACTCTTCCATGGAGTATTCGGAGGAGGAACCCGCCTTACAATGTCGAAGACAATACTGCGTGCCAGACTCATCGTCATTGAAGCCTGGTTCAGGGGCTACTGAGGGAGTCCTGGATTAGGGGGTCTCCGGACAGCAGGACTATATCCTTTGACGGGACTGTTGGACTATGAAGATACAAGATTGAAGACTTCGTCTCGTGTCCGGATGGGACTCTCCTTGGCGTGGAAGGCAAGCTAGGCAATACATATATGTATATCTCCTCCCTTGTAACCGACCTTGTGTAACCCTAGCCCCCTCCGGTGTCTATATAAACCAGAGGGTTTAGACCGTAGGACAACAGACAATCATACCATAGGCTAGCTTCTAGGGTTTAGCCTCTCTGATATCGTGGTAGATCAACTCTTGTAATACTCATATCATCAAGAACAATCAAGCAGGACGTAGGGTATTACCTCCATCAAGAGGGCCCGAACCTGGGTAAACATCGTGTCCCCTGCCTCCTGTTACCATCCACCTTAGACGCACAGTTCGGGACCCCCTACCCGAGATCCACCAGTTTTGACACCGACAGTGTTCGAGTTATTGGCCACTACTGCTTGCACAAGATATTCAAACTCACTATCTGAATCAGTTCGGTTTCTTGAGTCTCAACTACAAGATGAAAGGCATTGATCAGCTGTGCTGCGACAAGAAGCGGAAGGACTGTGGAAGTCCCTGGAGCATTCAGATGCATACTTTCTGGTGCAACAGCAAGCGTTGGAGGATTTTAGCGCCAAATAGGACAAAGCTAATAAGCTTGGTAAACTTATTGCCAGCATGGTGGATACCCAGGATAACCTTTCTTGAGCTCTTCTGAAGTTGTTTCAGTTATGCCCTTGTTTTGTTGTCACGTTTATTTGCACTGGTGGCCAATTTTGACAGCCAGTGTATGTAATATGCTGCTTTGTTCCCTATATTTAAACTGGTGGCGAACTTTGATGCCCAGTGGATGTAATATGTGTAATAGTTGTAATAGGCTAGCGTTAGTTGCTTGCTTATTTATTTCCTTATTGTCTTGTTTAGTTGTTTGCTTGTAGTCACTTCAGTTCCTTTTCTGCGTTTTTCTAGTGGCCACAATAACCTATTTTTGGTAACTAGGCCACAATAATCATGGCAACACACGCACTGTTGTAACCATGGGCCTCCTACGGGCCGTAGTATCCATGGGCCTTCTACGGGCCATAGGATTCATGGGCCTTCTACGGGTCGTAGGATCCATGGGCCTTCTATGGGCCGTAGGATCCATGGGCCTTCTACGGGCCGTAGGATCCATGGGCCTCCTGCAGGCCATAGGATCCATGGGCATTCTACGAGCCTTATGATCCATGGGCTTTCTACGGGCCATAGGGTCCATTGGCTACTATGGGCCGTAGGATCCATGAGCCTTCTACGAGGCATATAATCATTTCGCCAAACATGGGCTATACTATTTGTGGACCATAACGGGCCGTTAATAGGCCGTATTTGATAACGCTATTAAAATAGCCCAACGGGTTAATGGGCCACAACGGGCCCAATGTAACCACGGGCTGAATTTGGCCCACAAACGGAACAAGCCAGTAATGCACCGTAACTAACGGAATTCTATAAATGAGCCCAAGAATAAATGGGCCCTTAGAAGGCCGAAAGTTAACACGGGCTGGAAATGGCCGATGGAATAATGGGTCGTTAATGGGTATAAAGTGATACACTATTCATTATGGGCCAGTTTCATCTCGGGCCTTTTTTGGGCCCAGAGTCACGAAGGGCCTCATATGGGCTGAAAGACATCATGGGCCATACATGGGCCGGAAGGAACAATAGGCTGGAATCATGTTGGACGGCCCAGATGAAGCTACTGGCTTAATTCCGATAGGCCATAACAGGTTGGGAGTTTGCGGGCCATAAATGGGCGATATACAAACATGCCGTTAATAGGCTCTCCCTAGGCCGGCCTGTTAACTTTTGACCAAGTCAAACGGACCGGCCTTTTCACCAGAATGGGCCTCTGTTGGGTCGTGCCATGTGTTGACATATCATAGGTGCCTCCTGTCCAATGAGTGGATAACATATGTCCCAATGGTGAGCCAACACGTGTTTCCTCTGGCCAATGAGAATTTTACACGTGGAAAATCCCCATTGGTCCGGGCTGTTAACGGGTTATCGAATCCAAAACCGAACCCGATAGCTTAACGACGACCTGTTACGGTGGATGCCATATGTCGGTCACCCTTGATGAAAACACTTCTATGACGCGTGATTTATGGTCATGGAAGTGGACACTTCGGTGATGATAATTTTGGTAATGTCATGGAACACTTCTACGATAGCACAAGTCTGACTATCTTGATTCTGTCATAAAATTGTCATGGATGTACATGCATGACAGAAAACGTGACCTACTGTGACAAACACGTATCATCACGGATGTGTCTTTTTTTGTAGTGTGATGATTACTCCCTGGTTCAATGCGGCATGCTTTACAACTTAGAATCGAGGCTCCAAAAGCATTTTGAGCAACACCGAGCATATGAGATGTTCCAAGAGCTGAAAATGGTTTTCCAAGCTCATGCCCGGGTCGAGAGATATGAAGTCTCCGACAAGTTCTATAGCTGTAAGATGGAGGAAAACAGTTCTGTCAGCGAGCATATACTCAAAATGTCTGGGTTGCACAACCGGTTGTCTCAGCTGGGAGTTAACCTTCCAGATGACTCGGTCATTGACAGGACCCTCTAGTCGCTTCCACCTAGCTACAAGAGCTTTGTGATGAACTATAATATGCAAGGGATGGAGAAGTCCATTCCCGAGTTATATTCAATGCTGGAATCAGCGGAGGTGGAGATCAAAAAGGAACATCAAGTGTTGATGGTGAATAAGACCACTAGTTTCAAGAAAGGCAAGGGTAAGAAGAACTTCAAGAAGGACGGTAAGGTCGTTGCCACGCCCGGTAAGTCAGTTGCCAGGAAGAATCCAAGGAATGGCCCCAAGCTTGAGACTCAGTGCTTTTATTGCATTGGAAATGGTCACTTGAAATGGAACTACCCCAAGTACTTAGCGGATAAGAAGGCCGGCAACGCCAAAGGTATATATGATATACATGTTATTGATGTGTACCTTACCAGCGCTCGTAGTAGCTCCTGGGTATTTGATACCGTTGAGGTTGCTCATATTTGTAACTCAAAACAAGAGCTGCGGAATAAGCGGAGACTGGCGAAGGATGAGGTGACGATGCACGTCGGGAATGGTTCCAAGGTCGATGTGATCATCGTCGGCACACTACCTCTACATCTACCTTCGGGATTAGTTTTAAACCTCAATAATTGTTATTTAGTGCCAGCTTTGAGCATGAACATTTTATCTGGATCTCGTTTAATGCGAGATGGCTACTCATTTAAATCCGAGAATAATGCTTGTTCTATTTATATGAGAGATATGTTTTATTGTCATGCCCCGCTGGTCAATGGTCTATTTTTATTGAATCTCAAACGTGATGTTACACATATTCATAATGTGAATGCCAAAAGATGTAAGGTCGATAATGATAGTCCCACATACTTGTCGCAGTGCCGCCTTGGTCACATTGGTGTCAAACGGATGAAGAAACTCCATGCAAATGGAGTTTTGGAGTCTCTTGATTATGAATCATTTGACACGTGCGAACCATGCCTCATGGTCAAAATGACCAAGACTCAATTCTCCGGAACAATGGAGCGAGCAACCAACTTGTTGGAAATCATACATACTGATATGTGTGGTCCAATGAGCGTTGAGGCTCGCAGTGGCTATCGTTATGTTCTCACCCACACTGATGACTTCAGTAGATATGGGTATGTCTACTTAATGAAACACAAGTCTGAGACCTTTGAAAAGTTCAAGGAATTTTAGAGCGAGGTAGAGAATCAACGTGGCAGGAAAATAAAGTTCTTACGATCAGATCGTGGAGGAGAATACTTGAGTCATGAGTTTGGCACACACTTAAGGAATTGTGGAATTGTTTCACAACTCACGCCGCCTGGAACACCTTAGCATATTGGTGTGTCCGAACGTCGTAATCGCACTCTATTGGATATGGTGTGATCTATGATGTCTCTTACCGATCTACCGCTATCATTTTGGGGTTATGCTTTAGAGACTGCTGCATTCACTTTAAATAGGACTTTGTCGAAATCCGTTGAGACGACACAGTATGAATTATGGTTTGGGAAGAAACCTAACCTGTTGTTTCTAAAAGTTTGGGGATGCGATGCTTATATCAAGAAACTCCAACCTGAAAAGCTCAAACCCAAATCGGAAAAATGCGTCTTCATAGGATACCCTAAGGAAACTATTGGCTATACCTTCTACCTCAGATCTGAAGGCAAGATCTTTGTTGCCAAGAATGGATCCTTTCTTGAGAAAGAGTTTTTCTCGAAAGAAGTAAGTGGGAGGAAAGTAGAACTTGATGAGGTACCACCTCTTGAAATGGTGAGTAGCGCAGCGCAGAAAGATGTTTCTGTGGTGCCTGCACCGACTAGAGAGGAAGTTAATGATGATGATCAGGAAACTTCGGATCTAGTTGCTACTGAACTTTGTATGTCCAAGAGGACACGTTCCGCACCAGGATGGTACGGCAACCCTATCCTAGGAATCATGTTGTTAGACAATGGTGAACCTTCGAACTATGAAGAAGAGATGGCGGGCCCGGATTCCAACAAATGGCTTGAAGCCATGAAATTCGAGATAGGATCCATGTATGAAAAGAAATTATGGACTTTGGTGGACTTGCCCGATGATCGGTGAGCCATAGAGAATAAGTGGGTCTTTAAGAAGAAGACTGCCATGGATGGTAATGTGACCGTCTATAAGGCTCGGCTTGTTGCTAAGGGTTATCGACAAGTTCAAGGAATTGACTATGATGAGACTTTCTCACCCGTAGAGAAGCTGAAGTTTGTGTGAATCATGTTAGAAATTGAAACATTTTATGATTATGAGATCTGGCAAATGCATGTCAAAACGACATTCCTTAACGGTTTCCTTAAGGAAGAATTGTATATGGTGCAACCGGAATGTTTTATCGATCATAAGAATGTTGACAAGGTATGCAAGCTCCAGCACTCCATCTATGGGCTGGTGCAAGCATCTCGGAGTTGGAACATTCGCTTTGATGAAATGATCAAAGCGTTTGGGTTTATACAGACTTATGGAGAAGCCTGTATTTACAAGAAAGTGAGTGGGAACTCTGTAGCATTTCTCATATTGTATGTGGATGACATACTATTTGATGCGAAATGATATAGAACTTTTGGAAAGCATAAAGGCCTACTTGAATAAGTGTTTTTCAATGAAGGACCTTGGAGAAGCTGCTTACATATTAGGCATCAACATCTATAGAGATAGATCGAGACGCCTCATTGGTCTTTCACAAAGCACATACCTTGACAAGATATTGAAGAAGTTCAATATGGATCAGTCCAAGAAGGGGTTCTTGCCTGTATTGCAACGTGTGAGATTGAGCACGGCTCAATGCCCGACCTCGGCAGAAGATAGAGAAAAGATGAGTGCCATCCCCTATGCCTCAGCCATGGGCTCTATTATGTATGCCATGCTGTGTACCAGACCTGATGTGAACCTTGCCATAAGTTTGGTAGGGAGGTACCAGAGTGATCCTGGTATGGAACATTGGACAGCGGTCAAGAATATCCTAAAGTACCTGAAAAGGTCACTAAGGATATGTTTCTCATTTATGGAGGTGACGAAGACCTCGTCGTAAAGGGTTACGTCGATGCTAGCTTCGACACAGATTTGGATGACTCCATAAGTCACAAACTGGATACGTGTACATTTTGAATGGTGGGTCAGTCAGCTGGTGCAGTTGCAAGCAAAGCATCATGGCGGGATCTACATGTGAAGCGAAGTGCATAGCTGCCTCAGAGGCAGCACCGGAAGCAGTCTGGATTCCCAATGAGTCGGGCCCGATGACTCTCTTCTGTGACAACACTGGAGCTATTGCCCTTGCCAAGGAGCCGAGGTTTCACAAGAAGACCAGGCACATCAAGCGTCGCTTCATCTCCATTCATGAATATATTCAAGGTGGAGTCATAGATATTTTTAAAGTGCATATGGATCTAAATGTCGCAGAACCGTTGACTAAGGCCCAGTTCTTTTGCCATAATTTGGGGATTCTCCCAGAATCCGACCCCTACTCAGCTTCTCCTAGAATCTTTGGGCCTCGTTTGTTTTACAATCCTATCTGGTTAGGGTCTAATTAGATAGGATTGTAAAACAAATGGGGCTCAAAGATTCTGGGAGAAGCTGGGTAGGGGTCGGATTCTGGGAGTATTTCCAGATTCTGGCAAAAGAACTGGGCCTAAACCTCTTCCACGAGAAAAACATGATCAACACCAGGAATCTATGGGTGTTTGATTCATCACAATGTAACTAGATTATTGACTCTAGTGCAAGTGGGAGACTGTTTGAAATATTCCCTAGAGGCAATAATAAAATAGTTATTATTATAATTCCTTGTTCATGATAATTGTCTATTGTTCATGCTATAATTGTATTAACCAAAAACCGTAATACATGTGTGAATACATAGATCACACCATGTCCCTAGTGAGCCTCTAGTTGATTAGCTCGTTGATCAATAGATGGTTGTGGTCTCCTGACCATGGACACTGGATGTCTTTGATAACGAGATCACATCATTAGGAGACTGATGTGATGGACAAGACCCAATCCTAAGCATAGCACAAGATCGTGTAGTTCGTTTGCTAGAGCTTTTCCAATGTCAAGTATCATTTCCTTAGACCATGAGATTATGCAACTCCCAGATACCGTAGGAATGCTTTGGGTGTATCAAACGTCACAACATAACTGGGTGGCTATAAAGGTGCACTACAGGAATCTCCGAAAGTTTCTGTTGGGTTGGCACGAATCGAGACTGGGATTTGTCACTCCGTATGACGGAGAGGTATCTCTGGGCCCACTCGGTAATGCATCATCATAACGAGCTCGATATGACTAAGGAGTAAGACACGGGATCATGCGTTACGAAACGAGTAAAGAGACTTGCCAGTAATGAGATTGAACGAGGTATGGGAATACCGATGATCGAATCTCTGCAAGTAACATACTGATGGACAAAGGGAATTATATACATGACTGATTGAATCCCCGACATCGTGGTTCATCCGATGAGATCATCGTGGAACATGTGGGATCCAACATGGGTATCCAGATCCCGCTGTTGGTTATTGGCCAGAGAGATGTCTCTGTCATGTCTGCATGGTTCCCGAACCCGTAGGGTCTACACACTTAAGGTTTGGTGACGCTAGAGTTGTTATGGGAAATTGTACGTGCTTACCAAAGGTTGTTCGGAGTCCCCGATGAGATCTTGGACATCACGAGGAGTTCCGTCATGGTACGGAGGTGAAGATTTATATATGGGAAGTCCAGTTTCAGTCGCCGGAATGGTTTCAGGGGTTATCGGTATTGTACGGGGACCACCGAAAGGTGTCCGGGGGACCATCAGGTGGGGCCACCTGCCCCGGAGGACTTAATGGACTGAATATGGGAGGGAACCAGCCCCCTAGTGGGATGGTGCTATTGGGGAACGCAATATTTCAAAAAAATTCCTACAATCACGCAAGATCTATCTAGGAGATGCATAGCAACGAGATGGGAGAGTGTGTCCAAGTACCCTCGTAGACCGAAAGGGGAAGTGTATAGTAACCTTGTTGATGTAGTCGAACATCTTCACAATCCAACTGATCCAAGTACCGAATGTATGGCACCTCCGTGTTCAGCACACGTTCAGAACTACGATGTCCCTCGAGCTCTTGATCCAGTTGAGGACGAGGGAGAGTTCCGTCAGCACGACGGCGTGGCGAAGGTGATGATGAAGTTACCGGCACATGGCTTCACCTAAGCACTACGGCGATATGACCGAGGTGTTGAAATGTGGAGGGGGCACCGCACACGGCTAAGAGATTGTCTGTTTTTTGGGGTGCCCCCTGCCCACGTATATAAAGGAGGGAGGAGGAGGAGGCCAACCATGGGGGGCGCGCGCCATAGGGGAGTCCAACCAGCATTCCCAATCCTAGTTGGAGTCCCCGTCCTTTTCCAAGAGGGGGTGAGAGGGAAGGAGGAGGAGAGGGAGAAGAAAAGAGGGGGGCGCCGCCCCCTCCTTGTCCAATTCGGACTTGTCATGGGGGGCACCCCTTGCGGCCCTTCTCTCCTTTCCACTAAAGCCCATTAAGGCCCAATACTTCCCCGGGGGGTTCCAGTAACCTCCTGGTACTCCGAAAAATACCTGAATCACATCAGAAACATTCTGGTGTCCGAATATAACCTTCCAATATATCGATCTTTACCTCTCCACCATTTCGAGAGTCCTCATCATGTCTGTGATCTCATCCGGGACTCCGAACAAATTTCGGTCATCAAATCACATAACTCATAATACAAATCGTCATCGAATGTTAAGCGTGCGGACCCTACGGGTTTAAGAACTATGTAGACATGACCGAGACACATCACCAGTGAATAACCAATAGCGGAACCTAGATGCTCATATTGGCTCCTACATATTCTACGAAGATCTTTATCGGTCAACTCGCATAACAACATACATTATCCCTTTGTCATCGGTATGTTACTTGCCTGAGATTCAATCGTCGGTATCCTCATACCTAGTTCAATCTTGTTACCGACAAGTCTCTTTACTCGTTCCGTAATGCATCATCCCATAACTAACTCATTAGTCACATTTCTTGCAAGGCTTACAGTGATGTGCATTACCGACAGGGCCCAGAGATACCTCTCCAATACATGGAGTGACAAATCCTTATCTTGATCTATGACAACTCAACAAACACCATCGAAGACACTTGTAGAGCATATTTGTAATCACCCATTTATCTTGTGACGTTTGATAGCACAAAAGTTATTCCTCCGGTATTCGGGAGTTGCATAATCTCATAGTCACAGGAACATGTATAATTCATGAAGAAAGCAATAGCAATAAAACTAAATGATCATTATGCTAAGCAAACGGATGGGTCTTATTCATCACCTCATTCTCTAATGATGTGATCCCATTTATTAAATGACAACACATGTCTATGGTCAGGAAACTTAACCATCTTTGATTAACGAGCTAGTCAAGTAGAGGCACACTAGGGACACTCTATTTGTCTATGTATTCACACATGTACTAAGCTTCTGGTTAATACAATTCTAGCATGAATAATGAACATTCATCATGATATAAGGAAATTTAAATAACAACTTTATTATTGCCTCTAGGGCATATTTCCTACAGTCTCCCACTTGCACTAGAGTCAATAATCTAGATTACATAGTAATGATTCTAACACCCATGGAGTCTTGGTGTTGATCATGTTTTGCTCGTGAGAGAGGCTTAGTCAACTGGTCTGCAACATTCAGATCTGTGTGTATCTTGCCAAATCTCTATGTCTCCCTCCTTGACTTGATCGCGCATGGAATTGAAGCGTCTCTTGATGTGTTTGGTTCTCTTGTGACATCTGCATTCCTTCGCCAAGGCAATTTCTCTAGTATTGTCACAAAAGATTTTCATTGGACCCGATGCACTAGGTATTACACCTAGATCACATATGAACACCTTCATCTGGACTCCTTCATTTGCTGCTTCTGAAGCATCTATGTACAAGGCTTCACACGTAGATCCCGCCACGACGCTCTGCTTAGAACTACACCAACTGACAGCTCCACCATTCAATACAAATATGTATCCGGTTTGTGACTTAGAGTCATCCGAATTGGTGTCAAAGGCTGCATCGACGTAACCATTTACGACGAGCTCTTTGTCACCTCCATAGATAAGAAACATATCCTTAGTCCTTTTCAGGTATTTCAGGATGTTCTTGACCGCTGTCCAGTGATCCACTCCTGGATTACTTTGGTACCTCCCTGCTAAACTTATAGCAAGGCACACATCAGGTCTCGTACATAGCATTGCATACATTATAGAACCTATGGCTGAGGCATAGGGAATGACTTTCATTTTCTCTCTATCTTCTGCAGTGGTCGGGCATTGAGTCTGACTCAACTTTGCACCTTGTAACACAGGCAAGAACCCTTTCTTTGACTGATCCATTTTGAACTTCTTCAAAACTTTATCAAGGTATGTGCTTTGTGAAAGTCGAATTAAGCATCTTGATCTATCTCTACAGATCCTGATACCCAATATATATGCAGCTTCGTTGAGGTCTTTCATTGAAAAATTCTTATTCAAGTATCCTTTTATGCTATCCAGAAATTCTGTATTATTTTCAATCAACAATATGTCATCCACATATAATATCAGAAATGCTAGAGAGCTCCCACGCACTTTCTTGTAAATATAGGCTTCTCCAAAAGTCTGTATAAAATCATATGCTTTGGTCACACTATCAAAGCATATATTCAAACTCCAAGAGGCTTGCACCAGTCCGTAAATGGATCGCTATAGCTTGCACACTTTGTTAGCACCTTTTGGATCGACAAAACCTTCTGGTTGCATCATATACAACTCTTCTTTAAGATATCCATTAAGGAATGCAGTTTTGACATCCATTTGCCAAATTTCATAATCATAAAATGCAGCAATTGCTAACATGATTCGGACAGACTTGAGCATCGCTATGGGTGAGAAGGTCTCATCGTAGTCAACTCCTTGAACTTGTCAAAAACCATTCGCAATAAGTCGAGCTTTGTAGATAGTAACATTACCGTCAGCGTCAGTCTTCTTCTTGAAGATCCATTTATTCTCTATTGCTTGCCGATCATCGGGCAAGTCAACCAATGTCCCATCTAAGATTTCTTGGCCTCAAGCCATTTCATGGAATATGGGCTCATCATTGCTTCCTCATAGTTCGTAGGTTCATCATGGTCAAGTAACAGGACCTCCAGAACAGTATTACCCTACCACTCTGGTGTAGATCATACTCTGGTTGACCTGCGAGGGTTGGTAGTAACTTGATCAGAAGTTTCATGATCATCATCATTAGCCTCCTCACAAATTGGTGTAGGAATCAGTGGAACTGATTTTTGTGATGAACTACTTTCCAATTCGGGAGAAGGTATCATTTCCTCATCAAGTTCTACTTTCCTCCCACTCACTTCTTTTGAGAGAAACTCCTTCTCTAGAAAGGATCCATTCTTAGCAACGAATATCTTGCCTTCGGATCTGTGACAGAAGGTGTACCCAATAGTCTCTTTTGGGTATCCTATGAAGACACATTTCTCCGATTTGGGTTCGAGCTTATCAGGTTGAAGATTTTTCACATAAGCATCACAGCCCCAAACTTTAAGAAACCACAGCTTAAGTTTCTTGCCAAACCATAATTCATATGGTGTCGTCTCAACGGATTATTTAGGTCTAAAACTAATCCTGACGATAGATGTAGAGGTAGCGTGCCGACGGCGATCGCATCGACTTTTGAAACATTTTCCACACGCATCGTCACCTCGTCCTTAGCCAATCTTCGTTTAATCCGTAGCCCCTGTTTCGAGTTGCAAATATGAGCAACAGAACCAGTATCAAATACCCAGGTGCTACTACGAGCATTAGTAAGGTACACATCAATAACATGTATATCAAATATACCTTTCACTTTGCCATCCTTCTGATCAGCCAAATACTTGGGGCGATTCCGCTTCCAATGACCAGTCCCTTTGCAGTAGAAGCACTTAGTCTCAGGCTTACGTCCAGATTTGGGATTTTTCCCTTGAGCAGCAACTGGCTTGCTGTTCTTCTTTTCCATCCCTTGCATATTATAGTTCATCAGGGAGCCTTTATAGCTTGGCGTGGCAGTAGTTTAAGAACTCTTTCAATGACACTACCATCAGGAAGATTAACTCCCAGCTGAGTCAAGTGTTTGTGGTACCCAGACATTCTGAGTATGTGTTCACTGATAGAACTATTCTCCTCCATTTTGCACCTATAGAACTTGTTGGAGACTTCATATCTCTCAACTCGGGCATTTGCTTGAAATATTAACTTCAACTCCTGTAACATCTCATATGCTCCATGACGTTCAAAACGTCTTTGAAGTCCCAATTCTAAGCCGTCAAGCATGGCACACTGAACTATCAAGTAGTCATCAGCTTTTCTCTGCCAGACGTTCATAACGTCCGGAGTTGCTCCTGCAGTGGGTCTTGCACCTAGCGGTGCTTCCAGGACGTAATTCTTCTATGCAGCAATGAGGATAATCCTCAAGTTATAGACCCAGTCTGTGTAGTTGCTACCATCATCTTTCAACTTAGCTTTCTCTAGGAACACATTAAAATTCAAAGGAACGGTAGCACAGGCCGTTGATCTACAACAACATAGACATGCAAATAGTATCAGGTACTAAGTTCATGATAAATTAAAGTTCAATTAATCATATTACTTAAGAACTCCCACTTAGATAAACATCCCTCTAGTCATCTAATCGATCACGTGATCCATATCAACTAAACCATGTCTGATCATCACGTGAGATGGAGTAGTTTTCAATGGTGAACATCGCTATGTTGATCATATCTACTATATGATTCATGTTTGACCTTTCGGTCTCAGCGTTCCGAGGCCATATCTGCATATGCTAGGCTCGTCAAGTTTAACACGAGTATTCTGCACATGCAAAACTGGCTTGCACCCATTGTATGTGAACGTAGAGCTTATCACACCCGATCATCACGTGGTGTCTCGGCACGACGAACTGTAGCAACGGTGCATACTCAGGGAGAACACTTGTACCTTGAAATTTAGTGAGGGGTCATCTTATAATGGTACCGCCGTACTAAGAAAAATAAGATGCATAGAGGATAAACATCACATGCAATCAAAATATGTGACATGATATGGCCATCATCTTGTGCCTTTGATCTCCATCTCCAAAGCATCGTCATGATCTCCATCATCACCGGCTTGACACATTCATATCAATCGTAGCGTCGTTGTGGTCTCGCCAACTATTGCTTCTATGACTATCGCTACCGCTTAGTGATAAAGTAAAGCAATTACATGGCGATTGCATTTCATACAATAAAGCGACAACCATAAGGCTCCTGCCAGCTGTCGATAACTTTTACAAAACATGATAATCGGATACAACAATTTATATCTCATCATGTCTTGACCATATCACATCACAACATGCCCTGCAAAAATAAGTTAGACATCCTCTACTTTGTTGTTGCAAGTTTTACGTGGCTTCTACGGGCTTCTAGCAAGAACCGTTCTTACTTACTCATCGAAACCACAATGATTTTTCGTCAAGTGTGATGTTTTAACCTTCAACAAGGACCGACCGTAGTCAAACTCGATTCAACTAAAGTTGGAGAAACAGACACCCGCCAGCCACCTGTGTGCGAAGCACGTCGGTAGAACCAGTCTCATGAACGCGGTCATGTAATGTCGGTCTGGGCTGCGTCATCCAACAATACCGCAGAATCAAAGTAAGACATTGGTGGTAAGCAGTATGACTATTATCGCCCACAACTCTTTGTGTTCTACTCGTGCATATAACATCTACGCAAAGACCTGGCTCGGATGCCACTGTTGGGGAACGCAGTATTTCAAAAAAATTCCTATGACCACGCAAGATCTATCTAGGAGATGCATAGCAAAGAGACGGGAGAGTGTGTCCATGTACCCTTGTAGACCGAAAACGGAAGAGTTTACTAGCGCGGTTGATGTAGTCAAACGTCTTCATGATCGATGCCCCGAATGTATGGCACCTCCGTATTCAGCACATGTTCAGCATGATGACGTCCCCCGAGCTCTTAATCCAGTTAAGGACAAGGGAGAGTTCCATCAGCACGACGGCGTGGCGGTGGTGATGATGAAGTTAACGACGCATGGCTTCACCTAAGCACTATGACGATATGACCGAGGTGTTGAACTGTGGAGGGGGGCACCGCACATGGCTAAGAGATTGTCTGTTGTGCTTTGGGGTGCCCCCTGCCCACATATATAAATGAGGGAGGAGGAGGAGGTGAGGATTTATATATGGGAAGTCCAGTTTCAGTCACCGAAATGGTTTCAGGGGTTATCGATATTGTACCGGGACCACCGAAAGGTGTCCGGGGGTCCACCGGGTGGGGCCACCTGCCCCGGAGGACTTAATGGGCTGAATATGGGATGGAACCAGCCCCCTAGTGGGCTGGTGCTGTTGGGGAGCGCAGTATTTCAAAAAATGTCCTATGATCACGCAAGATTTATCTAGGAGATGCATAGCAACGAGACGAGAGAGTGTGTCCAAGTCCCTCATAGACCGAAAGCGGAAGCGTTTAGTAACGCGATTGATATAGTCGAACGTCTTCATGATACAACTAATCCAAGTACCAAATGTATGACAGCTCCGTGTTCAGCACACGTTCAGCACTATGACGTCCCTCGAGCTCTTGATCCAGTTGAGGACGAGGGAGAGTTCCGTCAGCACGATGGCGTGGCGACAGTGATGATGAAATTACCGGCGCATGGCTTCACCTAAGCACTACAGCGATATGACCGAGGTGTTGAATTGTGGAGGGGGCCCCACACACGGCTAAGAGATTGTCTGTTGTGCTTTGGGGTGCATCTGTAGAGCATCTTTATAATCACCCAGTTATGTTGTCACGTTTAATAGCACACAAGGTGTTCCTCCGGTATTCGGGAGTTGCATCATCTCATAGTCAGAGGAACATGTATAAGTCATGAAGAAAGCAATAGCAATAAAACTAAATGATCATTATGCTAAGCTAATCGATGGGTCTTGTCCATCACATCATTCTCTAATGATGTGATCCCGTTTATCAAATGACAACACATGTCTATGGTCAGGAAACTTAACCATCTTTGATTAACGAGCTAGTCAAATAGAGGCACACTAGGGACACTCTGTTTGTCTATGTATTCACACTAGACGTTGCTCCCGGGCCGGGCACGGGCCTAGATTTTGAGCCTGATGGCCGGGCCAGGTGATACGTCTCCATCGTATCTACTTTTCCAAACACTTTTGACCTTGTTTTGGACTCTAACTTGCATGATTTTAATGGAACTAACCCGGACTGACGCTGTTTTCAGCAGAATTGCCATGGTGTTATTTTTGTGCAGAAATAAAAGTTCTCGGAATGACCTGAAAATCAACGGAGAATTATTTTGGAATATATAAAAAAATACTGGAAGAAGAAAACACGTCAGGGGGGGCCTCCACCTGTCCACGAGGGTGGGGGTGCGCCCCCTGCCCCGTGGTCCCCCTGACGCTCCACTGACCTCAACCTTGACTCCATATATTCACTTTCAGGGAGAAAAAAACCAGAGAGAAAGATTCATCGCATTTTAGGATATGGAGCCACCGCCAAGCCCTAAACTCTCTCGGGAGGGCTGATCTGGAGTCCGTCCGGGGCTCCGGAGAGGGGAATCCGTCGCCATCGTCATCATCAACCATCCTCCATCACCAATTTCATGATGCTCACCGCCGCAAATGAGTAATTCCATCATAGGCTTGCTGGACGGTGATGGGTTGGATGATATTTATCATGTAATTGAGTTAGTTTTGTTAGGGTTTGATCCCTAGTATCCACTATGTTCTGAGATTGATGTTGCTATGACTTTGCTATGCTTAATGCTTGTCACTAGGGCCCGAGTGCCAGGATTTCAGATCTGAACCTATTATGTTTTCATCAATATATGAGAGTTCTTGATCCTATCTTGCAAGTCTATAGTCACCTACTATGTGTTATGATCCGGCAACCCCGAAGTGACAATAATCAGGACCACTCCTGGTGATGAATGTAGTTTGAGGAGTTCATGTATTCACTATTTGTTAATGCTTTGGTCCGGTACTTTATTAAAAGGAGGCCTTAATATCCCTTAGTTTCCAATAGGACCCCGCTGCCACGGGAGGGTAGGGCAAAAGATGTCATGCAAGTTCTTTTCCATAAGCATGCATGACTATATTCGGAATACATGCCTACATTACATTGATGAATTGGAGCTAGTCCTGTGTTACCCTATGTTATGACTGTTACATGATGAACCGCATCTGGCATAATTCTCCATCATCGATCCAATGCCTACGAGCTTTCCATATATTGTTCTTCGCTTATTTACTTTTCCGTTGCTATTATTACAATCACTACAAAACACCAAAAATACTACTTTTGCTACCGTTGCTTTTGCTATCGTTACCACTACTATCATATTACTTTGCTACTAAAAACCTTGCTACAGATATTAAGTTTCCTGGTGTGGTTGAATTAACAACTCAGCTGCTAATACTTGAGAATATTATTTGGCTCCCCTTGTGTCGAATCAATAAATTTGGGTTGAATACTCTACCCTAAAAAACTGTTGCGACCCCCTATACTTGTGGGTTATCAAGACTATTTTCTGGCACCGTTGTCGGGGAGCATAGCTCTATCCTTTGAGTCACTTGGGATTTATATCTGCTTATCATTATGAAGAACTTGAAAGATCCAAGAACCAAGATTTATCCCTCAACTACGAGGGGAGGTAAGGAACTGCCATCTAGCTCTGCACTTGATTCACCCTCTGTTTTGAGTAAGCTTGTGACACCTAGACTTGCTTCTGCTATTAATTCTGATATGTCGCATGTTATTGATGATGCCACTTCTGCTATGCACGATACTTATGATGAAAATACTTCTATGCTTGATACTACTGTGCCACTTGGTGAATTTCTTGATGAACAACTTGCTAGGGCTAGAGAGAATGAAATTATTGAAATTGATAATATTGACGAAAGTGATGGTGAAGATTCTCCCCCTAGATATGAATTGCCTGTTGTTCCCGAGGGTTATGTTATGGATGAAGAAACTGCTAGAGACTTTCTTGCTTACAATGATAGGAGTGATCTTAAGAAACTATTAGCTAAGCTGAAGCAAAAAACTCTAAATGCTAGAATGAAATATGATCCTGCTTATGCTACTTCACCTATCTTTGTTACTAATAAGGATTATGAATTCTCTGTCGACCCTGATATAATTACTTTGGCTGAATATGATCCTTTCTATGGCTATGAATCTGAAACTGTTGTGGCACATCTTACTAAATTAAATGATATAGCCACCCTGTTCACTAATGATGAGAAAACTCGCTACAATTATATCCTTAAGATATTTCCGTTCTCATTAAAGGGTGATGCTAAGATATGGTTTAATTCTCTTGATCCTGGTTGTGTGCGTAGTCCCCAGGATATGATTTATTACTTCTCTGCTAAATATTTCCCTGCTCATATGAAACAAGCTGCTTTAAGGGAAATATATATTTTTGTGCAAATTGAAGAAGAGAGTCTCCCACAAGCTTGGGGGAGGCTTCTCCAATTACTTAATACTTTGCCTGATCATCCTCTTAAGAAAAATGAAATACTTGATATCTTTTATAATGGACTAACCGATGCTTCCAGAGACCAACTGGATAGTTGTGTTGGTTGTGTTTTCATGGAAAGAACACCAGATGAAGCTGAAATTTTATTGAATAATATGTTGCCAATGAAAATAATTGGACACTTCCTAAACCAACTGCTAAGCCAACTCCGAAGAAAAGCGGTATTCTATTTCTCAGTCCTGAAGATATGCAAGAGGCAAATAAATCTATGAAAGAAAACGGTATAAAAGCTGAAGATGTTAAGAATTTACCTCCGATTGAAGAAATACACGGTCTTAATTCATTACCTATTGAAGAAACACACGATCTTGATAACCCGACATAGGTAGTAAAGGTAAATTCTCTCTATAGATATGATAAAGCTGAAATCCCTCCTACTAAGTTTGCTAGCCAATGTTTGGATGAGTTGGATAACTTTATGGTTAAGCAAGAAGACTTCAATGCTTATTTTAGTAGAGAATTTAAACATAATGCTCTTATGATTGAACACTTGAGTGATTATATGGCTAATGTTAAAGGTGAACTAAAACTTATTAGTAAACATGCTTCTATGGTTACCACTCAAGTAGAACAAGTACTTAAAGCTCAGAATGATTTGCTCGATGAATTAAATAGTAAGAAGAATGATAATGTTGTTAGAGTCATGACTAGAGGTGGTGAAATGACTCAGGAACCTTTGTATCCTGAGGGCCATCCTAAGAGAATTGAGCAAGATTCTCAAAGAAAAAATATTGATGCACCTAGTCCTTATAAAAGGAAGAAAAAGAAAAATGATAGGACTTTGCATGCTTCTAGTGAACCTGCTATTGACACACCTGAGAATCCTAATGATATTTCTATCTCTGGTGCTGAAACACAATCTGGTAATGAACATGAACCTAGTGATAATGTTAATGATGATGTTCAAGTTGATGCTCAACCTAGCAATGATAATGATGTAGAAACTGAACCTCTGTTGATCTTGATAACCCACAATCAAAGAATCAACATTATAATAAGAGAGACTTATTGCTAGGAAGCACGGTAAGGAAAGAGAACCATGGGTTCAGAAACCCATACCTTTTCCTCCTAAACCATCCAAGAAAAAGGATGATGAGGATTTTGAGCGCTTAGCTGAAATGATTAGACCTATCTTCTTGTGTATGCGTTTGACTGATATGCTTAAAATGAATCCTTATGCTAAGTACATGAAAGATATTGTTACAAATAAGAGAAAGATACTGGAAGCTGAAATTTCCACCATGCTTGCTAATTATACTTTTAAGGGTGGAATACCAAAGAAACTTCGAGATCCAGGAGTACCAACTA
The DNA here is from genome assembly GCF_003073215.2 of Triticum urartu. NCBI lineage: Eukaryota > Viridiplantae > Streptophyta > Magnoliopsida > Poales > Poaceae > Triticum > Triticum urartu. Next base: position 451,535,160 of record NC_053022.1, read on the forward strand.
TACCATGCTCCATTAAAAGAAACTATGTTAAAACTGCTTTATGTGATCTTGGAGCTGGTGTTAGTGTTATGACTCTCTCTTCATATTGTAGACTTGATTTGAATAAGTTGACACCTACTGGAATATCTTTGCAAATGGCTGATAAATCAACTGCTATACCTGTCGGTATTTGTGAGGATGTGCCCGTTGTGGTTGCAAACGTGACTATTTTAACAGACTTTGTTATTCTTGATATTCCCGAGGACGATAGTATGTCTATTATTCTTGGAAGACCCTTTTTGAATACTGCAGGGGCTGTTATTGATTGCACCAAAGGCAATGTCACTTTTCATGTTAATGGCAATGAGCATACGGTACACTTTCCGAGGAAACAACCTCAAGTTCATAGCATAAACTCTATTGGAAAAATTCCATTGATTATTTTTGGAGTTTTTGAATTTCCTCTACTTACTGTCAAGAAAAAAATATGATATTCTTATTTTTGGAGGTTTTGAATTTCCCCATTGAGGTAACCTAGTGTTATTTGAAAATTCTCCGGTTTCATGTTACTCGGAATGAGTTTGTTAACAAGACCTGATCAACCTTGTTAGTGGATTCCTTTTGATGAGCATGAGATGGATGGATTTAGAAAACACAACTCTGTGTATCCTCTTTTTACTTTCTGTTATTTATATTAAATAAAGCGAAATAGTAATTTCTGTCTGTTTTCTGAATTATCAATGCAATAAAAAATACCCCGAAAATAAAAGTTCTCCAAATGCCCTGAAAATTAAATATTATTTTTTCGGGAATATTTGAGAATATCTGGCACTAAGAACACAGCAGGGGGAGCAAGCACCTGGCCACGAGGGTCCAGGGCGCGCCCTACCCTCCTGGGCGTGCCCCCTACCTCGTGGGCCCACAGTGGCTCCCCTCCACTTATTCTAGCTACCACACACTCTTTCTTCCTCCCACAAACATCACTAACCAGCTCAAACCCGAGTCCAAGCTCATCTTGCTGCCATTTTCGATCTCCTTGCTCAAAGCTCCATTCAAAAAACTACTTTGGGGGATTGTTCTTTGGTATGTGACTCCTCCAATGGTCCAATTAGTTTTTGTTCTAGTGCTTTATTCATTGCATATTCTTGCTGCTTAGGTGACCCTTTTCTTGAGCTTGCATGTCAAATTTATGTGGTCAAAAGTAGTTTTGATGCATGATATTGTCTCTGGGCACTTGTAGGAGTAGTTGCTATCAATTTTGTTGAGTTTGGTTCACTTTTATTTTGAAGTTACTAAAAATTTCAGAAATTTTCATAAAAAGATGAAGAGATTTTTGAGGGGCTCAGCCGAAGCTCGAAGGATAAGCAAAGTGAGGAGGATAAGAGGCCCAAATATAATCTCCCTCGCACCGCGGAAGTTCGGCCATGTGAATGGCCTTGTGATAATTTCTTGAGAGCAGCCGGGATTTATGATGATTTCTATGAATTGGCTGAGATGCAGGCCGCACCGCCTTCCTCCACGACCAACGCGGACAGTATCTCTTACTCACCAATATCTTTGTGCAAAACTTTCATTTCCATGCTAGGAGCTCACCACCTTGGTGGAATTTTATTTATATGATGAGCATAAGGCGATGTCACCTCGTGACTTTTGTCGAATTTGTTTGATCCCTTTTGAGGGCAGTGTAGAGGAACCACATCGTGACGATGTGGATGGGTTTATTGATACCATTGCTGTAGGGTAAACGAGGAAGGTTTCCGACGCACGAATTACTAGCATACACTTTCCTGTTCTACGTTACTTTGCTATATTTGCTAGTAGATGCTTAATTGGGCGCGGAAACTGTAGAAACCTGAGTGCCCCTGATATTGTTATTTTGTGCCATGCCTTATTTCATGATGACACATTTAGTATGGGCGCTATTGTTGCAAAGCGGTTAAATCTTAACCGTACTAAGGGCCCCGTCCTTGGAGGCATCTTCGCCTCGCGCCTCGCTGCACATTTTAATATACCTATTAGGCATTATGAGAAGGAAGAGAAGTTGATGCCTCCTTTTTTTCTAGACTATAAGAGTATGGTAGCACATGATTTTATCGTTAAGAATAAGGAAAAGGCGCTTAAGTACAAATTAATATTTGGTAAAAATCATCCTGAGACTATTACCTTGCCTGCTCGTTCCTTGTTTGATTTATCTGTAGGCAAGTACCTTGTTCCGTTGGCGGCTATTCACGCCTACCAGAACCCTACATCAGCTAGGGAGCCAGAGCCGGAACCATAATTTGATCCTCCACGACAGTCTGATTACCGGTGGGATCCGGAGGTGATTGCCAACCAGTGGCAACCTGAGGCTTCTTGACAGTACGACCCCAACTATTACTTTGTATATCCGCCAGGCCAGCCGTGGCCATAGACCAACTTAGGCCAAAAGCCTAAGCTTGGGGGAGTACGTATTTGTCACCGACATTACATTCATGTTCACACACTCATGCTAGTTGTCGGTGCTCATACTTTTTCATTGTATCATCCATGCTAGTTTATTTTCCTTTTTATGCTTTATTCCTGTGTGCTTGATAAACCTTAAGAAAAAACAAAAAATTAGTTGTAGCTTTTAGTTAGTTTACTTTCCATGTCTGTAGTAGTAGTAACTAAAAAGAAAACCCAAAAATATTTCTCGTTCTTCTTTTGCTTGCTGGTAGCTTTCTCTGTAAATAGTTTTATTTCTTTTCTTATTCTTTGGGGGTCGAGAGGAGAAGACCATAATTAAAATGTTAAAGTGGCCCTTATATACATTATTGTTGATCTGACAAAGATCCCATATTACCTTGTCTTCTCTCTTGAATTTAATGCTTGCAGATTCCAGCTTAGTCCAATGCACGTGCACTATTATTATTCTCCACACTATTCGGCCGTGCAAGTGAAAGGCAATAATGATGATTATATGATGAACTTATTGAGATGAGAAAAGCTGGTACGAACTCGACCTCTCTTGTTTTTGTAAATATGATTAGTTCATCGTTCCTGATTCAGCCTATTATGAATAAACATGTTTGTAATGACAATTAGAGATTATAGTTTCTTATGCCATGCTTAATTAGCTAGGATCTTATAATGGTTTACCTTGCATGCCAACATGCTATTAAAATGGTTGTGATGTGGTATGATAGGGTGGTATCCTCTTTTGAACGATTCGAGTGGCTTGACTTGGCACATGCTCACGCATGTAGTTGAAACAAAATCAACATAGCCTCTACGATATTTATGTTCATGGTGCATTATATCCTACTCATGCTTGCATTCAGTGTTGATTAATTTTAATGCATGTTCATGACTGTTGTCGCTCTCTAGCTGGTTGCTTCCCAGTCTTTTGCTAGCCTTCACCTGTACTAAGCGGGAATACTGCTTGTGCCTCCAATTCCATAAACCCCAAAGTTGTTCCATATGAGTCCACCATACCTGCCGTTCCAAGTAAATTTGTATGTGCCAAACTCTAAACCTTCAAATAAACATTCTTTTTTGTATGCTCGAATAGCTCATGTATCAACTAGGGTTTTCTGTATCTTCCATGCTAGGCGGGTTATTCTCAAGAGTGGACTCCGCTCCTCACTCACGAGAAAGTGGCTGGTCACCGGGATGCCCAGTCCCATGCTTTATGCAAATCAAATCAAAATAATTGCAAACAAAACTCCCCCGGGACTGTTGTAAGTTGGAGGCACTCGTTGTTTCGAGCAAGCCATGGATTGATGCTTGTTGGTGGAGGGGGGTATAAACTTTACCATTCTGTTTGGGAACCGCCTATAATGTGTGTAGCATGGAAGATATCTATATCACTTGGTTGTTATGTTGACAATAAAAGTATACCGCTCAAAATATTATTCATATCTATTTCAAAATCGAGCTCTGGCACCTCTACAAATCCCTTCTTCCCTCTGCGAATGGCCTATCCATTTACTTTTATGTTGAGTCATCATCCTCTTATTAAAAAGCACCAGTTGGAGAGCACCGTTGTCATTTGCATTCATTACTGTTAGTTTACATTGAGTATGACTTGACTAGATCTCTTTTACCATGAATTACAACGTCTAGTCAGTCCATGATCTTTAAAGGTGCTCTGCATTTATGTTTTGCTATCTTAGAAAGGGCTAGCGAGATACCATCTTGTTATATCATATCATGATTGTTTTGAGGAAGTGTTGTCATCCTAGATTTATTATTATTGCTCGTTAGTTTATTATGCCACTGATATGAGTAAACATGAGACCTAAATGTTATTGTGAATATGGTTAGTTCATAATCTTTGCTGAAAACTTGAATGCTGGCTTTACATATTTACAACAACAAGAGCAAACAGAGTTTGTAAAAGTTTTTCTTTATCACTTTCAGTTTATCAACTGAATTTCTTGAGGACAAGCAAACGTTTAAGCTTGGGGGAGTTGATATGTCTCCGCCGTATCTACTTTTCCACACACTTTTGCCCTTGTTTTGGACTCTAACTTGCATGATTTGAATGGAACTAACCCGGACTGATGTTGTTTTCAGCAGAATTGCCATGGTGTTATTTTTGTGCAGAAATAAAAGTTCTCGGAATGACCTAAAAATCAACAGAGAATTATTTTGGAATATATAAAAAATACTGGAAGAAGAATCCACGTTAGGGGGGCCTCCACCTGTCCACGAGGGTGGGGGCGCGCCCTACCCCCTAGGCGCACCCCTACCTCGTGGGCCCCCTGACGCTCCACCGACCTCAACCTTGACTCCATATATTCACTTTCAGGGGGGAAACCCAGAGAGAAGGATTCATCGCGTATTACGATACGGAGCCGCCGCCAAGCCCTAAACTCTCTCGGGAGGGCTGATCTGGAGTCCGTTCGGGGCTCCGTAGAGGGGAATCCGTCGCCATCGTCATCATCAACCATCCTCCATCACCAATTTCATGATGCTGACCACCGTGCGTGAGTAATTCCATCGTAGGCTTGCTAGATGATGATGGGTTGGATGAGATTTATCATGTAATCGAGTTGGTTTTGCTAGGGTTTGATCCCTAGTATCCACTATGTTCTAAGATTGATGTTGCTATGACTTTGCTATGCTTAATGCTTGTCACTAGGGCCCGAGTGCCATGATTTCAGATCTGAACCTATTATGTTTTCATCAATATATGAGAGTTCTTGATCCTATTTTGCAATTCTATAGTCACCTACTATGTGTTATGATCCAGCAACCCCGAAGTGACAATAATGGGGACCACTCTTGGTGATGATCGTAGTTTGAGGAGTTCATGTATTCACTATGTGTTAATGCTTTGGTCCAGTACTCTATTAAAAGGAGGCCTTAATATCCCTTAGTTTCCAATAGGACCCCGCTGCCACGGGAGGGTAGGACAAAAGATGTCATGCATGTTCTTTTCCATAAGCACATATGACTATATTCGGAATACATGCCTACATTACATTGATGAATTGGAGCTAGTTCTGTGTCACCCTATGTTATGACTGTTACATGATGAACCGCATCCGGCATAATTCTCCATCACCGATCAATGCATACGAGCTTTCCATATATTGTTCTTCGCTTATTTACTTTTCCGTTGCTATTGTTACAATCACTACAAAACACCAAAAATACTACTTTTGCTACCGTTACTTTTCCTATCGTTACCACTACTATCATATTACTTTGCTACTAAATACCTTGCTGCAGATATTAAGTTTCCAGGTGTGGTTGCATTGACAACTCAGCTGCTAATACTTGAGAATATTCTTTGGCTCCCCTTGTGTCGAATGAATAAATTTGGGTCGAATACTCTACCCTCGAAAACTGTTGCGATCCCCTATACTTGTGGGTTATCACCAGGCCGGGCCCGGGCCCGTCGTTTTTGCGATTTCCTAAAGGGGCCCGGCTCGAGGCCCGCTGGGATTTTATGTGTTCGGGGTGGGCTCGGGCCTAAAAACCAGGCCCGATGGCCGGGCCAAGCCCGGGCCTGGGTTTTTTGCCTCGGGCTTGGCTAGGCCCAACCCGAAGCCCGGCCCGGCCCGAGGTTTGGCCATGAATAATTCAAACATGTACTAAGTTTCTGGTTAACACAATTCTAGCATGAATAAAAAAATCATCATGATATAAGGAAATATAAATAACAACTTTATTATTGCCTCTAGCGCATATTTCCTTCAAGTGCGCCCCCAGGGGCCCAAGGCTCCTAGTTTGGAAACCCTAGGGGGAGGGGGCGCCTCCCACCTGCTTGGGGGGCAAGTTTCCCCCTCCTGACCGCCGTCCCCCCTCTATATGCATCTAGGGGGCGGCTGAAGGAAATATGCCCTAGAGGCAATAATAAAGTTGTTATTTATATTTCCTTATATCATGATAAATGTTTATTATTCATGCTAGAATTCTATTAACCGGAAACTTAGTACATGTGTGAATATATAGACAAACAGAGTGTGATTAGTTTGCCTCTACTTGACTAGCTCGTTGAATCAATGATAGTTATCTTTTCTAACCATAGACATGAGTTGTCATTTGATTAATGGGATCACATCATTAGAGAATGATGTGATTGACTTGACCCATCCGTTAGGTTAACACCATGATCGTTTAGTTTGTTGCTATTGCTTTCTCCATAACTATACATGTTCCTATGACTATGAGATGATGCAACTCCCAAATAACGGAGGAACACTTTATGTGCTGCCAAACATCACAACGTAACTGGGTGATTATAAAGGTGCTCTAGAGGTGTCTCCGATGGTGTTTGTTGAGTTGGCATGGATCAAGATTAGGATTTGTCACTCCGATTGTCGGAGCGGTATCTTTGGGCCCTCTCGGTAATGTACATCATTATAAGCCTTGCAAGCAATGTAGCTAATGAGTTAGTTACGAGATATAGCATTACGGAATGAGTAAAGAGTCTTGCCGGTAAACGAGATTGAACTAGGTATTGGGATACCGACGACCGAATCTCGGGCAAGTAACATACGGATGACAAAAGGAAACAATGTATATCGTTATGCGGTTTGACCGATAAAGATCTTCGTAGAATATGTAGGAACCAATATGAGCATCCAGGTTCCGCTATTGGTCATTGACCGAAGATATGTCTCGGTCATGTGTACATAGTTCTCTAACCTGCAGGGTCCGCACGCTTAATGTTCGATGACGATCGGTATTACGAGTTTATGTGTTTTCATGTACCGAAGGTAGTTCGGAGTCCCGGATTTGATCATAGACATGACGAGGAGTCTCGAAATGGTCGAGACGTAAAGATCAATATATTGGAAGCCTATGTTTGGACATCGGAATGGTTCCGGGTGAAATCAGGAGTATACCGGAGCACTAGGAGGTTACCGGAACCCCCGGGAGGTATATGGGCCTTATTGGGCCTTAGTGAAAGAGAGGGAAAAGAAGCAAAGGAGGGGGCGCGCCCCCAAGCCCAATCCGAATTGGGGAGGGGGCCGGCCCCCCTTTCCTTCTTCCTCCTCCTTCCTTCTCTCCTAGAACCAACAAAGGGAAGGGGGAATCCTACTCCCGATGGGAGTAGGACTCGCTTGGGGCGCGCCTAGAGAGGCCGGCCCCCTCCCCATCCTCCACTCCTTTATATACGGGGGTTGAGGCACACCATAGACACACAAGTTGATTATTGATCTTTAGCCATGTGCGGTGCCCCCTCCACCATAATCCACCTCGGTAATATCGTAGCGGTGCTTAGGCGAAGCCATGTTCCGGTAGCAACATCATCACCATGATGACGCCGTCGTGCTGACGAAGCTCTCCCTCGAAGCTCTACTGGATCGTGAGGTCGCGGGACATCACCGAGCCAAACGTGTGCAGATCATGGAGGTGCCGTATCTTCGATGCTAGATCGGTCGATCATGAAGACGTACGACTACATCAACCGCGTTGTCATAACGCTTCCGCTTACGGTCTACGAGGGTACGTAGACGATACTCTCCCCTCTTGTTGCTATGCATCACCATGATCTTGCGTGTGCGTAGGACTTTTTTTGAAATTACCACGTTTCCCAACAGTGGTATCAGAGCCAGGTTTATGCATAGATGTTATATGCACGAGTAGAACACAAAGGAGTTGTGGATTTGGGTATATACATATTGCTTTCCATCACTGGTTGATTCTTGATTCAGCGGCATTGTTGGATGAAGCGGCCCAGACCGACATTACGTGCACGCTTACGCGAGATTGGTTCTACCGACGTGTTTCGCACACAGGTGGCTAGTGGGTGTCTGTTTATCCAGCTTTAGTTGAATCAGATTCAATGAACAGGGTTCTTCTTGAAGCTCAAAAAGCAATCACTATGCCGCGTTGTGGTTTTTTGATGCGTAGGTAAGAACGGTTCTTGCTCAGCCCATAGCAGCCACGTAAAACTTGCAACAACAAAGTAGAGGACGTCTAACTTGTTTTTGCAGGGCATGTTGTGATGTGATATGGTCAAGACATGATGCTAAATTTTATTGTATGCGATGATCATGTTTTGTAACACAGTTATCGGCAACTGGAAGAAGCCATATAGTTGTTGCTTTATTATATGAAATGCAATCTCCATGTAATTGATTTACTTTATCACTAAACGGTAGCGATAGTCGTAGAAGCAATAGTTGGAGACACAACAACGATGCTTCGATGGAGATCAAGGTGTTAAGCCGGTGACGATGGTGATCATGACAGTGCTTTGGAGATGGAGATCAAAGGCACAAGATGATGATGGCCATATCATATCACTTATATTGATTGCATGTGATGTTTATCCTTTATGCATCTTATTTTGCTTAGTTTGGTGGCAACATTATAAGATGATCTCTCAGTAAATTTCAAGGTATAAGTGTTCTCCCTGAGTATGCACCGTTGCTACAGTTTGTCGTGCCGAGACTCCACGTGATGATCGGGTGTGATAAGCTCTACGTTCACATACAATGGGTGCAAGCCAGTTTTGCATACACAAATTACTCGGGTTAAACTTGACGAGCCTAGCATATGCAGATATGGCCTCGGAACATGGAGATCGAAAGGTCGAGCGTGAATCATATAGTAGATATGATCAACATAGTGATGTTCACCATTGAAAACTACTCCATCTCACGTGATGATCAGACATTGTTTAGTTGATATGGATCACGTGATCACTTAGATGATTAGAGAGATGTCTATCTAAGTGGGAGTTCTTAAGTAATTTGATTAATTGAACTTTAATTTATCATGAACTTAGTACCTAATACTATTTTGCATGTCTATGTTGTTGTAGATAGGTGGCCCGTGTTGTTGTTCCATTGAATTTTAATGCGCTCCTAGAGAAAGCTAAGTTGAAGGATGATGGTAGAAACTACACGGACTGGGTCCGTAACTTGAGGATTATCCTCATTGTTGCACAGAAGAATTACGTCCTGGAATCACCGCTAGGTGACAAACTCACTGCAGGAGCAACACCAGATGTTATGAACACCTAGCAAAGCAAAGTTGATGACTACTTGATAGTTCAGTGTGCCATGCTTTACGGCTTAGAACCGGGACTTCAATGATATTTTGAACGTCATGGAGCATATGAGATGTTCCAGGAGTTGAAGTTAATATTTCAAGCAAATTTCGGGATTGAGAGATATGAAGTCTCCAATAAGTTCTACAGCTGCAAGATGGTGGAGAATAGTTTTGTCGGTGAACATATACTCAGAATGTCTGGGTACCACGACCACTTGACTCAACTGGGAGTTAATCTTCCTGATGATAGTGTTATTGACAGAGTTCTTCAATCACTACCACCAACCTACAAGAGCTTCGTGATGAACTATAATATACAAGGGATGGATAAGACGATTCCTGAGCTCTTCGCAATGCTAAAGGTTGCGGAGGTAGAAATCGCGAAGGAGCATCAAGTGTTGATGGTCAACAAGACCACCAGTTTCAAGAAAAGGGTAAAGGGAAGAAGGGGAACTTCAAAAAGAACAGCAAGCCAGTTGCTGCTCAAGTGAAGAAACCCAAGTCTGGACCAAAGCTTGAGACTAAGTGCTTCTACTACAAAGGAACTGGTCACTTGAAGCGGAACTGCCCTAAGTATTTGGCGGAGAAGAAGGATGGCCAAGTGAAAGGTATATTTGATATACATGTTATTCATGTGTACCTTACTAATGCTCGCGGTAGTGCCTGGGTATTTGATACTGGTTCAGTTGCTAACATTTGCAACTCGAAACAGGGGCTACAGATTAAGCGAAGATTGGCTAAGGACGAGGTGACGATGCGCGTGGGAAATGGTTCCAAAGTTGATGTGACCGCCGTCGGCACGCTACCTCTACATCTACCTTCAGGATTAGTTTTAGACCTGAATAATTGTCATTTGGTGCCAGCTTTGAGCATGGACATTATATCTGGATCTTGTTTAATGCGAGATGGTTATTCATTTAAATCAGAGAATAATGGTTGTTCTATTTATATGAGTAATATCTTTTATGGTCATGCACCCTTGATGAGTGGTCTATTTTTACTAAATCTTATAGTAGTGATACACATGTTCATAGTATTGAAGCCAAAAGATGCAGAGTTGATAATGATAGTGCAACTTATTTGTGGCACTGCCGTTTAGGTCATATTGGTGTAAAGCGCATGAAGAAACTCCATTTTGATGGACTTCTGGAATCACTTGGTACTTGCGAACCATGACTCATGGGCAAGATGACTAAAACTTCGTTCTGCAGAACAATGGAGCGAGCAACAGAGTTATCGGAAATCATACATACTGATGTATGCGGTCCAATGAACATTGAAGCTCGCGGCGGATATCGTAATTTTCTCACCTTCACAGATGATTTGAGCAGATATGGGTATATCTACTTGATGAAACATAAGTCTGAAACATTTGAAAAGTTCAAAGAATTTCAGAGTGAAGTGGAAAATCATCGTAACAAGAAAATGAAGTTTCTACGATCTGATCATGGAGGTGAGTATTTGAGTTATGAGTTTGGACTTCATTTGAAACAATGTGGAATAGTTTCGCAACTCACGCCACCTGGAACACCACAACGTAATGGTGTGTCCGAACGTCGTAACCACACTTTATTAGATATGGTGCGATCTATGATGTCTCTCACTGATTTACCGCTATCGTCTTGGGGTTATGCTTTAGAGACGGCTACATTCATGTTAAATAGGGCACCATCTAAATCCGTCGAGACGACACTTTATGAACTGTGGTTTGGCAAGAAACCCAAGTTGTCGTTTCTTAAAGTTTGGGGCTACGATGCTTATGTGAAAAAACTCCAACCTGATAAGCTCGAACCCAAATCAGAGAAATATTTCTTCATAGGATACCCAAAGGAGACTGTTGGGTACACCTTCTCTCGAAAGAAGTGAGTGGGAGGAAAGTAGAACTTGACGAGGTAATTGTACCTTCTATCTTATTGGAAAGTAGTTCATCACTGAAATCAGTTCCAGTGATTCCTACACCAGTAAGTGAGGAAGCTAATGATGATGATCATGAAACTTCTGATCAAGTTACTACCGAACCTCGTAGGTCAACCAGAGTAAGATCCGCACCAGAGTAGTACGGTAATCCTGTTCTGGAAGTCATGTTACTTGACCATGACGAACCTATGAACTATGACGAAGCAATGATGAGCCCAGATTCCACAAAATGGCTTGAGGCCGTGAAATCTGAGATGGGGTCCGTGTATGAGAACAAAGGATGGACTTTGGTTGACTTGCCCGATGATCAGCATGCCATAGAGAATAAATGGATCTTCAATAAGAAGACTGACGCTGACGGTGATGTTACTGTCTACAAAGCTTGACTTGTTGCAAAAGGTTTTCGACAAGTTCAAGGAGTTGACTACGATGAGACCTTCTCACCCGTAGCGATGCTTAAGTCCGTCTGAATCATGTTAGCAATTGCTGCATTTTATGATTATGACATTTGGCAAATGGATGTCAAAACTGCATTCCTTAATGGATACCTTAAAGAAGAGTTGTATATGATGCAACCAGAAGGTTTTGTCGATCCAAAAGGTGCTAACAAAGTGTGCAAGCTCCAGTGATCCATTTATGGACTGGTGCAAGCCTCTCAGAGTTGATTTTGTACAGAATTCGAGCTCGGTACCCGGGGATCCTCTAGAGTCGACCTGCAGGCATGCAAGCTTGAGTATTCTATAGTCTCACCTAAATAGCTTGGCGTAATCATGGTCATAGCTGTTTCGTGTGGAAGGATACTTGAATAAAAAATTTCAATGAAATACGTCGGGAAGCTTAAATTGTCATCAAGATCTATAGAGATAGATCAAGACGCTTGATTGAACTTTCACAAAGCACATACCTGGATAAAGTTTTCAAGAAGTTCAA